>NW_027478824.1:0-300000 GCF_051014685.1 Ptiloglossa arizonensis | reverse complement strand
AATAGGAATTTTTGGATTAAGTCAATCCGTTCGCGAGATATGGGACTTTGAAGCTAAGAAATGTTTGGTAAGGCAAAAAATTTTTCGCAATTCTGCTGCTCCAAACGCTTAACCAGAATGTCCTAGGGAAAAAATACAAATACCGTTGTAATCGGGCGAGATTCTACTTTCAGATGCAATAGGAATTTTTGGGTTAGGTCAATCCGTTCGCGACATGTGGCAGTTTGAAGCTAAGAAATGGTTGAGAAGACAACAAATTTTTCACAATTCTGCTGCTCCAAACGCTTAACCAGAATGGCCTAGGGGGAAAATACGCATACAGTTGTAATCGGGCGAGTTTCTACTTTCAGACGCAGCAGGAATTTTTGTGTTTGGTCAAACCGTTCGCGTGATGTGGGAGTTTGAAGCTAAGAAATGGTTGAGAAGACAACAAATTTTTCGCAATTCTGCTGCTCCAAACGCTTAACCAGAATATTCTAGGGGAAAAATACACGTACCGTTGTAATCGGGCGAGTTTCTACTTTCTAATGCAATAGGAATTTTTGGGTTAGTACAATCCGTTCGCGAGATATGAGAGTTTGAAGCTAAGAAATGGTTGAGAAGAGAACAAATTTTTCGCAATTCTGCTGCTCCAAACGCTTAAACAGAATGGCCTAGGGAAAAAATACGCATACCGTTGTAATCGGGCGAGTTTCTACTTTCAGTTACAATAGGAATTTTTGGATTAAGTCAATCCGTTCGCGAGATATGGGACTTTGAAGCTAAGAAATGGTTGAAAAGACAACAAATTTTCCGCAATTCTGCTGCTCCAATCGCTTATCCAGAATGGCCTAGGGGAAAAATACACGTACCGTTGTAATAGGGCGAGTTTCTACTTTCAAAAGCAATAGGAATTTTTGGGTTAGGTCAATCCGTTCGCGAGATATGGTAGTTTGAAGCTAAGAAATGTTTGAGAAGAGAACAAATTTTTCGCAATTCTGCTGCTCCAAACGCTTAACCAGAATGGCCTAGGGGGAAAATACGCATACAGTTGTAATCGGGCGAGTTTCTACTTTCAGACGCAGCAGGAATTTTTGTGTTTGGTCAATCCGTTCGCGTGGTGTGGGAGTTTGAAGCTAAGAAATGGTTGAGAAGACAACAAATTTTTCGCAATTCTGCTGCTCCAAACGCTTAACCAGAATGGCCTAGGGAAAAAATACGCATACCGCTGTAATCGGGCGAGTTTCTACTTTCAGTTACAATAGGAATTTTTGGATTAAGTCAATCCGTTCGCGAGATATGGGACTTTGAAGCTAAGAAATGGTTGAAAAGACAACAAATTTTCCGCACTTCTGCTGCTCCAATCGCTTATCCAGAATGGCCTAGGGGAAAAATACACGTACCGTGGTAATCGGGCGAGTTTCTACTTTCAAATGCAATAGGAATTTTTGGGTTAGGTCAATCCGTTCGCGAGATATGGCAGTTCGAAGCTAAGAAATGGTTGAGAAGAGAACAAAGTTTCGCAATTCTGCTGCTCCAAACGCTTAAACAGAATGGCCTAGTGAAACAATACATATACCGTTGTAATCGGGCGTGTTTCTACTTTCAGTTGCAATAGGAATTTTTGGGTTTGGTCAATCCGTTCGCGACATATGGCAGTTTAAAGCTAAGAAGTGGTTGAGAAGACATCAAATTTTTCGCAATTCTGCTGCTCCAAACGCTTAACCAGAATGGCCTAGGGAAAAAATACACATACCGTTGTAATCGGGCGAGATTCTACTTTCAGATGCAATAGGAATTTTTGGGTTAGGTCAATCCGTTCGCGACATATGGCAGTTTGAAGCTAAGAAATGGTTGAGAAGACAACAAATTTTTCACAATTCTGCTGCTCCAAACGCTTAACCACAATGGCCTAGGGGAAAAATACGCATACAGTTGTAATCGGGCGGGTTTCTACTTTCAGACGCAGCAGGAATTTTTGTGTTTGGTCAATCCGTTCGCGTGATGTGGGAGTTTGAAGCTAAGAAATGGTTGAGAAGGCAACAAATTTTTCGCAATTCTGCTGCTCCAAACGCTTAACCAGAATGGCCAAGGAAAAAATACACATACCGTTGTAATCGGGCGAGTTTCTACTTTCAGATGCAAACGGAATTTTTGGATTAGGTCAATCCGTTCGCGACATATGGGAGTTTGAAGCTAAGAAATGGTTGAGAAGACAACAAATTTTTCGCACTTCTGCTGCTCCAATCGCTTAACCAGAATGGCCTAGGGGAAAAATACACATACCGTTGCAATCGGGCGTGTTTCTACTTTCAAATGCAATAGGAATTTTTGGGTTAGTTCAATCCGTTCGCGAGATATGACAGTTTGAAGCTAAGAAATGGTTGAGAAGAGAACAAATTTTTCGCATTTCTGCTGCTCCAAACGCTTGACCAGAATGGCCTAAGGTAAAAATACGCATACCGTTGTAATCGGGCGATCTTCTACTTTCAGTTGCAATAGGAATTTTTGGATTGGGTCAATCCGTTCGTGACATATGGCAGTTTGAAGCTAAGAAATGGTTGAGAAGAGAACAAATTTTTCGCAATTCTGCTGCCCCAAACGCTTAACCAGAATGGCCTAGGGAAAAAATACACATACCGTTGTAATCGGGCAAGTTTCTACTTTCAAATGCAATAGGAATTTTTGGGTTAGGCCAATCCGTTCGCGAGATATGGGAGTTTGAAGCCAAGAAATGGTTGAGAAGGCAAAAAATTTTTCGCAATTCTGCTGCTTCAAACGCTTAACCAGAATGGCCAAGGAAAAAATACACATACCGTTGTAATCGGGCGAGTTTCTACTTTCAGATGCAATCGGAATTTTTGGGTTAGGTCAATCCGTTCGCGACATATGGGAGTTTGAACCTAAGAAATGGTTGAGAAGACAACAAATTTTTCGCACTTCTGCTGCTCCAATCGCTTAACCAGAATGGCCTAGGGGAAAAATACACATACCGTTGCAATCGGGCGTGTTTCTACTTTCAAATGCAATAGGAATTTTTGGATTAGGTCAATCCGTTCGCGAGATATGGTAGTTTGAAGCTAAGAAATGGTTGAGAAGAAAACAAAGTTTCGCAATTCTGCTCCTCCAAACGCTTAACCAGAATGGCCTAGGGAAAAAATACATATACCGTTGTAATCGGGCGTGTTTCTACTTTCAGATGCAATAGGAATTTTTGGGTTAGGTCAATCCGTTCGCGAGATATGGGAGTTTAAAGCCAAGAAATGGTTGAGAAGGCAAAAAATTTTTCGCAATTCTGCTACTTCAAACGCTTAACCAGAATGGCCTAGGGAAAAAATACATATACCGTTGTAATCGGGCGTGTTTCTACTTTCAGTTGCAATAGGAATTTTTGGGTTAGGTCAATCCGTTCGCGAGATATGGGACATTGAAGCTAAGAAATGTTTGGTAAGGCAAAAAATTTTTCGCAATTCTGCTGCTCCAAACGCTTAACCAGAATGGCCTAGGGGGAAAATACGCATACAGTTGTAATCGGGCGAGTTTCTACTTTCAGACGCAGCAGGAATTTTTGTGTTTGGTCAATCCGTTCGCGTGATGTGGGAGTTTGAAGCTAAGAAATGGTTGAGAAGACAACAAATTTTTCGCAATTCTGCTGCTCCAAACGCTTAACCAGAATGGCCTAGGGGAAAAATACACGTACCGTTGTAATCGGGCGAGTTTCTACTTTCTAATGCAATAGGAATTTTTGGGTTAGTTCAATCCGTTCGCGAGATATGAGAGTTTGAAGCTAAGAAATGGTTGAGAAGAGAACAAATTTTTCGCAATTCTGCTGCTCCAAACGCTTAACCAGAATGGCCTAGGGAAAAAATACGCATACCGCTGTAATCGGGCGAGTTTCTACTTTCAGTTACAATAGGAATTTTTGGATTAAGTCAATCCGTTCGCGAGATATGGGACTTTGAAGCTAAGGAATGGTTGAAAAGACAACAAATTTTCCGCAATTCTGCTGCTCCAATCGCTTATCCAGAATGGCCTAGGGGAAAAATACACGTACCGTTGTAATCGGGCGAGACTCTACTTTCATATGCAATAGGAATTTTTGGGTTAGGTCAATCCATTCGCGAGATATGGTAGTTTGAAGCTAAGAAATGGTTGAGAAGAGAACAAATTTTTCGCAATTCTGCTGCTCCAAACGCTTAACCAGAATGGTCTAGGGAAAAAATACACATACCGTTGTAATCGGGCGAGTTTCTACCTTCAGATGCAATAGGAATTTTTGGGTTAGGTCAATCCGTTCGCGAGATATGGGACTTTGAAGCTAAGAAATGTTTGGGAAGGCAAAAAATTTTTCGCAATTCTGCTGCTCCAAACGCTTAACCAGAATGGCCTAGGGAAAAAATACACATACCGTTGTAATCGGGCGAGATTCTACTTTCAGATGCAATAGGAATTTTTGGGTTAGGTCAATCCGTTCGCGACATATGGCAGTTTGAAGCTAAGAAATGGATGAGAAGGCAAAAAATTTTTCGCAATTCTGCTGCTCCAAACGCTTAACCAGAATGGCCTAGGGGAAAAATACACGTACCGCTGTAATCGGGCGAGTTTCTACTTTCTAATGCAATAGGAATTTTTGGGTTAAGTCAATCCGTTCGCGAGATATGGTAGTTTGAAGCTAAGAAATGGTTGAGAAGAGAACAAATGTTTCGCAATTCTGCTGCTCCAAACGCTTAACCAGAATGGCCTAGGGAAAAAATACACATACCGTTGTAATCGGGCGAGTTTCTACTTTCAGATGCAATAGGAATTTTTGGGTTAGGTCAATCCGTTCGCGAGATATGGGAGTTTAAAGCCAAGAAATGGTTGAGAAGGCAAAAAATTTTTCGCAATTCTGCTGCTTCAAACGCTTAACCAGAATGGCCTAGGGAAAAAATACATATACCGTTGTAATCGGGCGTGTTTCTACTTTCAGTTGCAATAGGAATTTTTGGGTTAGGTCAATCCGTTCGCGAGATATGGGACTTTGAAGCTAAGAAATGTTTGGTAAGGCAAAAAGTTTTTCGCAATTCTGCTGCTCCAAACGCTTAACCAGAATGTCCTAGGGAAAAAATACAAATACCGTTGTAATCGGGCGAGATTCTACTTTCAGATGCAATAGGAATTTTTGGGTTAGGTCAATCCGTTCGCGACATATGGCAGTTTGAAGCTAAGAAATGGTTGAGAAGACAACAAATTTTTCGCAATTCTGCTGCTCCAAACGCTTAACCAGAATGGCCTAGGGGAAAAATACACATACCGTTGTAATCGGGCGAGTTTCTACTTTCAGATGCAATAGGAATTTTTGGGTTAGGTCAATCCGTTCGCGAGATATGGGAGTTTAAAGCCAAGAAATGTTTGGTAAGGCAAAAAGTTTTTCGCAATTCTGCTGCTCCAAACGCTTAACCAGAATGTCCTAGGGAAAAAATACAAATACCGTTGTAATCGGGCGAGATTCTACTTTCAGATGCAATAGGAATTTTTGGGTTAGGTCAATCCGTTCGCGACATATGGCAGTTTGAAGCTAAGAAATGGTTGAGAAGACAACAAATTTTTCGCAATTCTGCTGCTCCAAACGCTTAACCAGAATGGCCTAGGGGGAAAATACGCATACAGTTGTAATCGGGCGAGTTTCTACTTTCAGACGCAGCAGGAATTTTTGTGTTTGGTCAATCCGTTCGCGTGATGTGGGAGTTTGAAGCTAAGAAATGGTTGAGAAGGCAACAAATTTTTCGCAATTCTGCTGCTCCAAACGCTTAACCAGAATGGCCAAGGAAAAAATACACATACCGTTGTAATCGGGCGAGTTTCTACTTTCAGATGCAAACGGAATTTTTGGATTAGGTCAATCCGTTCGCGACATATGGGAGTTTGAAGCTAAGAAATGGTTGAGAAGACAACAAATTTTTCGCACTTCTGCTGCTCCAATCGCTTAACCAGAATGGCCTAGGGGAAAAATACACATACCGTTGCAATCGGGCGTGTTTCTACTTTCAAATGCAATAGGAATTTTTGGGTTAGTTCAATCCGTTCGCGAGATATGACAGTTTGAAGCTAAGAAATGGTTGAGAAGAGAACAAATTTTTCGCATTTCTGCTGCTCCAAACGCTTGACCAGAATGGCCTAAGGTAAAAATACGCATACCGTTGTAATCGGGCGATCTTCTACTTTCAGTTGCAATAGGAATTTTTGGATTGGGTCAATCCGTTCGTGACATATGGCAGTTTGAAGCTAAGAAATGGTTGAGAAGAGAACAAATTTTTCGCAATTCTGCTGCCCCAAACGCTTAACCAGAATGGCCTAGGGAAAAAATACACATACCGTTGTAATCGGGCAAGTTTCTACTTTCAAATGCAATAGGAATTTTTGGGTTAGGCCAATCCGTTCGCGAGATATGGGAGTTTGAAGCCAAGAAATGGTTGAGAAGGCAAAAAATTTTTCGCAATTCTGCTGCTTCAAACGCTTAACCAGAATGGCCAAGGAAAAAATACACATACCGTTGTAATCGGGCGAGTTTCTACTTTCAGATGCAATCGGAATTTTTGGGTTAGGTCAATCCGTTCGCGACATATGGGAGTTTGAACCTAAGAAATGGTTGAGAAGACAACAAATTTTTCGCACTTCTGCTGCTCCAATCGCTTAACCAGAATGGCCTAGGGGAAAAATACACATACCGTTGCAATCGGGCGTGTTTCTACTTTCAAATGCAATAGGAATTTTTGGATTAGGTCAATCCGTTCGCGAGATATGGTAGTTTGAAGCTAAGAAATGGTTGAGAAGAAAACAAAGTTTCGCAATTCTGCTCCTCCAAACGCTTAACCAGAATGGCCTAGGGAAAAAATACATATACCGTTGTAATCGGGCGTGTTTCTACTTTCAGATGCAATAGGAATTTTTGGGTTAGGTCAATCCGTTCGCGAGATATGGGAGTTTAAAGCCAAGAAATGGTTGAGAAGGCAAAAAATTTTTCGCAATTCTGCTACTTCAAACGCTTAACCAGAATGGCCTAGGGAAAAAATACATATACCGTTGTAATCGGGCGTGTTTCTACTTTCAGTTGCAATAGGAATTTTTGGGTTAGGTCAATCCGTTCGCGAGATATGGGACATTGAAGCTAAGAAATGTTTGGTAAGGCAAAAAATTTTTCGCAATTCTGCTGCTCCAAACGCTTAACCAGAATGGCCTAGGGGGAAAATACGCATACAGTTGTAATCGGGCGAGTTTCTACTTTCAGACGCAGCAGGAATTTTTGTGTTTGGTCAATCCGTTCGCGTGATGTGGGAGTTTGAAGCTAAGAAATGGTTGAGAAGACAACAAATTTTTCGCAATTCTGCTGCTCCAAACGCTTAACCAGAATGGCCTAGGGGAAAAATACACGTACCGTTGTAATCGGGCGAGTTTCTACTTTCTAATGCAATAGGAATTTTTGGGTTAGTTCAATCCGTTCGCGAGATATGAGAGTTTGAAGCTAAGAAATGGTTGAGAAGAGAACAAATTTTTCGCAATTCTGCTGCTCCAAACGCTTAACCAGAATGGCCTAGGGAAAAAATACGCATACCGCTGTAATCGGGCGAGTTTCTACTTTCAGTTACAATAGGAATTTTTGGATTAAGTCAATCCGTTCGCGAGATATGGGACTTTGAAGCTAAGGAATGGTTGAAAAGACAACAAATTTTCCGCAATTCTGCTGCTCCAATCGCTTATCCAGAATGGCCTAGGGGAAAAATACACGTACCGTTGTAATCGGGCGAGACTCTACTTTCATATGCAATAGGAATTTTTGGGTTAGGTCAATCCATTCGCGAGATATGGTAGTTTGAAGCTAAGAAATGGTTGAGAAGAGAACAAATTTTTCGCAATTCTGCTGCTCCAAACGCTTAACCAGAATGGTCTAGGGAAAAAATACACATACCGTTGTAATCGGGCGAGTTTCTACCTTCAGATGCAATAGGAATTTTTGGGTTAGGTCAATCCGTTCGCGAGATATGGGACTTTGAAGCTAAGAAATGTTTGGGAAGGCAAAAAATTTTTCGCAATTCTGCTGCTCCAAACGCTTAACCAGAATGGCCTAGGGAAAAAATACACATACCGTTGTAATCGGGCGAGATTCTACTTTCAGATGCAATAGGAATTTTTGGGTTAGGTCAATCCGTTCGCGACATATGGCAGTTTGAAGCTAAGAAATGGATGAGAAGGCAAAAAATTTTTCGCAATTCTGCTGCTCCAAACGCTTAACCAGAATGGCCTAGGGGAAAAATACACGTACCGCTGTAATCGGGCGAGTTTCTACTTTCTAATGCAATAGGAATTTTTGGGTTAAGTCAATCCGTTCGCGAGATATGGTAGTTTGAAGCTAAGAAATGGTTGAGAAGAGAACAAATGTTTCGCAATTCTGCTGCTCCAAACGCTTAACCAGAATGGCCTAGGGAAAAAATACACATACCGTTGTAATCGGGCGAGTTTCTACTTTCAGATGCAATAGGAATTTTTGGGTTAGGTCAATCCGTTCGCGAGATATGGGAGTTTAAAGCCAAGAAATGGTTGAGAAGGCAAAAAATTTTTCGCAATTCTGCTGCTTCAAACGCTTAACCAGAATGGCCTAGGGAAAAAATACATATACCGTTGTAATCGGGCGTGTTTCTACTTTCAGTTGCAATAGGAATTTTTGGGTTAGGTCAATCCGTTCGCGAGATATGGGACTTTGAAGCTAAGAAATGTTTGGTAAGGCAAAAAGTTTTTCGCAATTCTGCTGCTCCAAACGCTTAACCAGAATGTCCTAGGGAAAAAATACAAATACCGTTGTAATCGGGCGAGATTCTACTTTCAGATGCAATAGGAATTTTTGGGTTAGGTCAATCCGTTCGCGACATATGGCAGTTTGAAGCTAAGAAATGGTTGAGAAGACAACAAATTTTTCGCAATTCTGCTGCTCCAAACGCTTAACCAGAATGGCCTAGGGGAAAAATACACATACCGTTGTAATCGGGCGAGTTTCTACTTTCAGATGCAATAGGAATTTTTGGGTTAGGTCAATCCGTTCGCGAGATATGGGAGTTTAAAGCCAAGAAATGTTTGGTAAGGCAAAAAGTTTTTCGCAATTCTGCTGCTCCAAACGCTTAACCAGAATGTCCTAGGGAAAAAATACAAATACCGTTGTAATCGGGCGAGATTCTACTTTCAGATGCAATAGGAATTTTTGGGTTAGGTCAATCCGTTCGCGACATATGGCAGTTTGAAGCTAAGAAATGGTTGAGAAGACAACAAATTTTTCGCAATTCTGCTGCTCCAAACGCTTAACCAGAATGGCCTAGGGGGAAAATACGCATACAGTTGTAATCGGGCGAGTTTCTACTTTCAGACGCAGCAGGAATTTTTGTGTTTGGTCAATCCGTTCGCGTGATGTGGGAGTTTGAAGCTAAGAAATGGTTGAGAAGACAACAAATTTTTCGCAATTCTGCTGCTCCAAACGCTTAACCAGAATGGCCTAGGGGAAAAATACACGTACCGTTGTAATCGGGCGAGTTTCTACTTTCTAATGCAATAGGAATTTTTGGGTTAGGTCAATCCGTTCGCGAGATATGGGAGTTTAAAGCCAAGAAATGGTTGAGAAGGCAAAAAATTTTTCGCAATTCTGCTGCTTCAAACGCTTAACCAGAATGGCCTAGGGAAAAAATACATATACCGTTGTAATCGGGCGTGTTTCTACTTTCAGTTGCAATAGGAATTTTTGGGTTAGGTCAATCCGTTCGCGAGATATGGGACTTTGAAGCTAAGAAATGTTTGGTAAGGCAAAAAATTTTTCGCAATTCTGCTGCTCCAAACGCTTAACCAGAATGGCCTAGGGGAAAAATACACGTACCGCTGTAATCGGGCGAGTTTCTACTTTCTAATGCAATAGGAATTTTTGGGTTAAGTCAATCCGTTCGCGAGATATGGTAGTTTGAAGCTAAGAAATGGTTGAGAAGAGAACAAATGTTTCGCAATTCTGCTGCTCCAAACGCTTAACCAGAATGGCCTAGGGAAAAAATACACATACCGTTGTAATCGGGCGAGTTTCTACTTTCAGATGCAATAGGAATTTTTGGGTTAGGTCAATCCGTTCGCGAGATATGGGAGTTTAAAGCCAAGAAATGGTTGAGAAGGCAAAAAATTTTTCGCAATTCTGCTGCTTCAAACACTTAACCAGAATGGCCTAGGGAAAAAATACATATACCGTTGTAATCGGGCGTGTTTCTACTTTCAGTTGCAAAAGGAATTTTTGGGTTAGGTCAATCCGTTCGCGAGATATGGGACTTTGAAGCTAAGAAATGTTTGGTAAGGCAAAAAATTTTTCGCAATTCTGCTGCTCCAAACGCTTAACCAGAATGTCCTAGGGAAAAAATACAAATACCGTTGTAATCGGGCGAGATTCTACTTTCAGATGCAATAGGAATTTTTGGGTTAGGTCAATCCGTTCGCGACATATGGCAGTTTGAAGCTAAGAAATGGTTGAGAAGACAACAAATTTTTCACAATTCTGCTGCGCCAAACGCTTAACCAGAATGGCCTAGGGGGAAAATACGCATACAGTTGTAATCGGGCGAGTTTCTACTTTCAGACGCAGCAGGAATTTTTGTGTTTGGTCAATCCGTTCGCGTGATGTGGGAGTTTGAAGCTAAGAAATGGTTGAGAAGACAACAAATTTTTCGCAATTCTGCTGCTCCAAACGCTTAACCAGAAAGGCCTAGGGGAAAAATACACGTACCGTTGTAATCGGGCGAGTTTCTACTTTCTAATGCAATAGGAATTTTTGGGTTAGTACAATCCGTTCGCGAGATATGAGAGTTTGAAGCTAAGAAATGGTTGAGAAGAGAACAAATTTTTCGCAATTCTGCTGCTCCAAACGCTTAACCAGAATGGCCTAGGGAAAAAATACATATACCGTTGTAATCGGGCGTGTTTCTACTTTCAGTTGCAAAAGGAATTTTTGGGTTAGGTCAATCCGTTCGCGAGATATGGGACTTTGAAGCTAAGAAATGTTTGGTAAGGCAAAAAATTTTTCGCAATTCTGCTGCTCCAAACGCTTAACCAGAATGTCCTAGGGAAAAAATACAAATACCGTTGTAATCGGGCGAGATTCTACTTTCAGATGCAATAGGAATTTTTGGGTTAGGTCAATCCGTTCGCGACATATGGCAGTTTGAAGCTAAGAAATGGTTGAGAAGACAACAAATTTTTCACAATTCTGCTGCGCCAAACGCTTAACCAGAATGGCCTAGGGGGAAAATACGCATACAGTTGTAATCGGGCGAGTTTCTACTTTCAGACGCAGCAGGAATTTTTGTGTTTGGTCAATCCGTTCGCGTGATGTGGGAGTTTGAAGCTAAGAAATGGTTGAGAAGACAACAAATTTTTCGCAATTCTGCTGCTCCAAACGCTTAACCAGAAAGGCCTAGGGGAAAAATACACGTACCGTTGTAATCGGGCGAGTTTCTACTTTCTAATGCAATAGGAATTTTTGGGTTAGTACAATCCGTTCGCGAGATATGAGAGTTTGAAGCTAAGAAATGGTTGAGAAGAGAACAAATTTTTCGCAATTCTGCTGCTCCAAACGCTTAACCAGAATGGCCTAGGGAAAAAATACGCATACCGTTGTAATCGGGCGAGTTTCTACTTTCAGTTACAATAGGAATTTTTGGATTAAGTCAATCCGTTCGCGAGATATGGGACTTTGAAGCAAAGAAATGGTTGAAAAGACAACAAATTTTCCGCAATTCTGCTGCTCCAATCGCTTATCCAGAATGGCCTAGGGGAAAAATACACGTACCGTTGTAATCGGGCGAGTTTCTACTTTCAAAAGCAATAGGAATTTTTGGGTTAGGTCAATCCGTTCGCGAGATATGGTAGTTTGAAGCTAAGAAATGGTTGAGAAGAGAACAAATTTTTCGCAATTCTGCTGCGCCAAACGCTTAACCAGAATGGCCTAGGGAAAAAATACATATACCGTTGTAATCGGGCGTGTTTCTACTTTCAGTTGCAATAGGAATTTTTGGGTTAGGTCAATCCGTTCGCGAGATATGGGACATTGAAGCTAAGAAATGTTTGGTAAGGCAAAAAATTTTTCGCAATTCTGCTGCTCCAAACGCTTAACCAGAATGGCCTAGGGGGAAAATTCGCATACAGTTGTAATCGGGCGAGTTTCTACTTTCAGACGCAGCAGGAATTTTTGTGTTTGGTCAATCCGTTCGCGTGATGTGGGAGTTTGAAGCTAAGAAATGGTTGAGAAGACAACAAATTTTTCGCAATTCTGCTGCTCCAAACGCTTAACCAGAATGGCCTAGGGGAAAAATACACGTACCGTTGTAATCGGGCGAGTTTCTACTTTCAAATGCAATAGGAATTTTTGGGTTAGTTCAATCCGTTCGCGAGATATGAGAGTTTGAAGCTAAGAAATGGTTGAGAAGAGAACAAATTTTTCGCAATTCTGCTGCTCCAAACGCTTAACCAGAATGGCCTAGGGAAAAAATACGCATACCGCTGTAATCGGGCGAGTTTCTACTTTCAGTTACAATAGGAATTTTTGGATTAAGTCAATCCGTTCGCGAGATATGGGACTTTGAAGCTAAGAAATGGTTGAAAAGACAACAAATTTTCCGCAATTCTGCTGCTCCAATCGCTTATCCAGAATGGCCTAGGGGAAAAATACACGTACCGTTGTAATCGGGCGAGACTCTACTTTCATATGCAATAGGAATTTTTGGGTTAGGTCAATCCATTCGCGAGATATGGTAGTTTGAAGCTAAGAAATGGTTGAGAAGAGAACAAATTTTTCGCAATTCTGCTGCTCCAAACGCTTAACCAGAATGGTCTAGGGAAAAAATACACATACCGTTGTAATCGGGCGAGTTTCTACCTTCAGATGCAATAGGAATTTTTGGGTTAGGTCAATCCGTTCGCGAGATATGGGACTTTGAAGCTAAGAAATGTTTGGGAAGGCAAAAAATTTTTCGCAATTCTGCTGCTCCAAACGCTTAACCAGAATGGCCTAGGGAAAAAATACACATACCGTTGTAATCGGGCGAGATTCTACTTTCAGATGCAATAGGAATTTTTGGGTTAGGTCAATCCGTTCGCGACATATGGCAGTTTGAAGCTAAGAAATGGATGAGAAGGCAAAAAATTTTTCGCAATTCTGCTGCTCCAAACGCTTAACCAGAATGGCCTAGGGGAAAAATACACGTACCGCTGTAATCGGGCGAGTTTCTACTTTCTAATGCAATAGGAATTTTTGGGTTAGTACAATCCGTTCGCGAGATATGAGAGTTTGAAGCTAAGAAATGGTTGAGAAGAGAACAAATTTTTCGCAATTCTGCTGCTCCAAACGCTTAACCAGAATGGCCTAGGGAAAAAATACATATACCGTTGTAATCGGGCGCGTTTCTACTTTCAGTTGCAAAAGGAATTTTTGGGTTAGGTCAATCCGTTCGCGAGATATGGGACTTTGAAGCTAAGAAATGTTTGGTAAGGCAAAAAATTTTTCGCAATTCTGCTGCTCCAAACGCTTAACCAGAATGTCCTAGGGAAAAAATACAAATACCGTTGTAATCGGGCGAGATTCTACTTTCAGATGCAATAGGAATTTTTGGGTTAGGTCAATCCGTTCGCGACATATGGCAGTTTGAAGCTAAGAAATGGTTGAGAAGACAACAAATTTTTCACAATTCTGCTGCGCCAAACGCTTAACCAGAATGGCCTAGGGGGAAAATACGCATACAGTTGTAATCGGGCGAGTTTCTACTTTCAGACGCAGCAGGAATTTTTGTGTTTGGTCAATCCGTTCGCGTGATGTGGGAGTTTGAAGCTAAGAAATGGTTGAGAAGACAACAAATTTTTCGCAATTCTGCTGCTCCAAACGCTTAACCAGAAAGGCCTAGGGGAAAAATACACGTACCGTTGTAATCGGGCGAGTTTCTACTTTCTAATGCAATAGGAATTTTTGGGTTAGTACAATCCGTTCGCGAGATATGAGAGTTTGAAGCTAAGAAATGGTTGAGAAGAGAACAAATTTTTCGCAATTCTGCTGCTCCAAACGCTTAACCAGAATGGCCTAGGGAAAAAATACGCATACCGTTGTAATCGGGCGAGTTTCTACTTTCAGTTACAATAGGAATTTTTGGATTAAGTCAATCCGTTCGCGAGATATGGGACTTTGAAGCAAAGAAATGGTTGAAAAGACAACAAATTTTCCGCAATTCTGCTGCTCCAATCGCTTATCCAGAATGGCCTAGGGGAAAAATACACGTACCGTTGTAATCGGGCGAGTTTCTACTTTCAAAAGCAATAGGAATTTTTGGGTTAGGTCAATCCGTTCGCGAGATATGGTAGTTTGAAGCTAAGAAATGGTTGAGAAGAGAACAAATTTTTCGCAATTCTGCTGCGCCAAACGCTTAACCAGAATGGCCTAGGGAAAAAATACATATACCGTTGTAATCGGGCGTGTTTCTACTTTCAGTTGCAATAGGAATTTTTGGGTTAGGTCAATCCGTTCGCGAGATATGGGACATTGAAGCTAAGAAATGTTTGGTAAGGCAAAAAATTTTTCGCAATTCTGCTGCTCCAAACGCTTAACCAGAATGGCCTAGGGGGAAAATACGCATACAGTTGTAATCGGGCGAGTTTCTACTTTCAGACGCAGCAGGAATTTTTGTGTTTGGTCAATCCGTTCGCGTGATGTGGGAGTTTGAAGCTAAGAAATGGTTGAGAAGACAACAAATTTTTCGCAATTCTGCTGCTCCAAACGCTTAACCAGAATGGCCTAGGGGAAAAATACACGTACCGTTGTAATCGGGCGAGTTTCTACTTTCAAATGCAATAGGAATTTTTGGGTTAGTTCAATCCGTTCGCGAGATATGAGAGTTTGAAGCTAAGAAATGGTTGAGAAGAGAACAAATTTTTCGCAATTCTGCTGCTCCAAACGCTTAACCAGAATGGCCTAGGGAAAAAATACGCATACCGCTGTAATCGGGCGAGTTTCTACTTTCAGTTACAATAGGAATTTTTGGATTAAGTCAATCCGTTCGCGAGATATGGGACTTTGAAGCTAAGAAATGGTTGAAAAGACAACAAATTTTCCGCAATTCTGCTGCTCCAATCGCTTATCCAGAATGGCCTAGGGGAAAAATACACGTACCGTTGTAATCGGGCGAGACTCTACTTTCATATGCAATAGGAATTTTTGGGTTAGGTCAATCCATTCGCGAGATATGGTAGTTTGAAGCTAAGAAATGGTTGAGAAGAGAACAAATTTTTCGCAATTCTGCTGCTCCAAACGCTTAACCAGAATGGTCTAGGGAAAAAATACACATACCGTTGTAATCGGGCGAGTTTCTACCTTCAGATGCAATAGGAATTTTTGGGTTAGGTCAATCCGTTCGCGAGATATGGGACTTTGAAGCTAAGAAATGTTTGGGAAGGCAAAAAATTTTTCGCAATTCTGCTGCTCCAAACGCTTAACCAGAATGGCCTAGGGAAAAAATACACATACCGTTGTAATCGGGCGAGATTCTACTTTCAGATGCAATAGGAATTTTTGGGTTAGGTCAATCCGTTCGCGACATATGGCAGTTTGAAGCTAAGAAATGGATGAGAAGGCAAAAAATTTTTCGCAATTCTGCTGCTCCAAACGCTTAACCAGAATGGCCTAGGGGAAAAATACACGTACCGCTGTAATCGGGCGAGTTTCTACTTTCTAATGCAATAGGAATTTTTGGGTTAAGTCAATCCGTTCGCGAGATATGGTAGTTTGAAGCTAAGAAATGGTTGAGAAGAGAACAAATGTTTCGCAATTCTGCTGCTCCAAACGCTTAACCAGAATGGCCTAGGGAAAAAATACACATACCGTTGTAATCGGGCGAGTTTCTATTTTCAGATGCAATAGGAATTTTTGGGTTAGGTCAATCCGTTCGCGAGATATGGGAGTTTAAAGCCAAGAAATGGTTGAGAAGGCAAAAAATTTTTCGCAATTCTGCTGCTTCAAACGCTTAACCAGAATGGCCTAGGGAAAAAATACATATACCGTTGTAATCGGGCGTGTTTCTACTTTCAGTTGCAATAGGAATTTTTGGGTTAGTACAATCCGTTCGCGAGATATGAGAGTTTGAAGCTAAGAAATGGTTGAGAAGAGAACAAATTTTTCGCAATTCTGCTGCTCCAAACGCTTAAACAGAATGGCCTAGGGAAAAAATACGCATACCGTTGTAATCGGGCGAGTTTCTACTTTCAGTTACAATAGGAATTTTTGGATTAAGTCAATCCGTTCGCGAGATATGGGACTTTGAAGCTAAGAAATGGTTGAAAAGACAACAAATTTTCCGCAATTCTGCTGCTCCAATCGCTTATCCAGAATGGCCTAGGGGAAAAATACACGTACCGTTGTAATCGGGCGAGTTTCTACTTTCAAAAGCAATAGGAATTTTTGGGTTAGGTCAATCCGTTCGCGAGATATGGTAGTTTGAAGCTAAGAAATGGTTGAGAAGAGAACAAATTTTTCGCAATTCTGCTGCGCCAAACGCTTAACCAGAATGGCCTAGGGAAAAAATACATATACCGTTGTAATCGGGCGTGTTTCTACTTTCAGTTGCAATAGGAATTTTTGGGTTAGGTCAATCCGTTCGCGAGATATGGGACATTGAAGCTAAGAAATGTTTGGTAAGGCAAAAAATTTTTCGCAATTCTGCTGCTCCAAACGCTTAACCAGAATGGCCTAGGGGGAAAATACGCATACAGTTGTAATCGGGCGAGTTTCTACTTTCAGACGCAGCAGGAATTTTTGTGTTTGGTCAATCCGTTCGCGTGATGTGGGAGTTTGAAGCTAAGAAATGGTTGAGAAGACAACAAATTTTTCGCAATTCTGCTGCTCCAAACGCTTAACCAGAATGGCCTAGGGGAAAAATACACGTACCGTTGTAATCGGGCGAGTTTCTACTTTCTAATGCAATAGGAATTTTTGGGTTAGTTCAATCCGTTCGCGAGATATGGTAGTTTGAAGCTAAGAAATGGTTGAGAAGAGAACAAATTTTTCGCAATTCTGCTGCTCCAAACGCTTAACCAGAATGGCCTAGGGAAAAAATACGCATACCGCTGTAATCGGGCGAGTTTCTACTTTCAGTTACAATAGGAATTTTTGGATTAAGTCAATCCGTTCGCGAGATATGGGACTTTGAAGCTAAGAAATGGTTGAAAAGACAACAAATTTTCCGCACTTCTGCTGCTCCAATCGCTTATCCAGAATGGCCTAGGGGAAAAATACACGTACCGTTGTAATCGGGCGAGTTTCTACTTTCAAATGCAATAGGAATTTTTGGGTTAGGTCAATCCGTTCGCGAGATATGGCAGTTCGAAGCTAAGAAATGGTTGAGAAGAGAACAAAGTTTCGCAATTCTGCTGCTCCAAACGCTTAAACAGAATGGCCTAGTGAAACAATACATATACCGTTGTAATCGGGCGTGTTTCTACTTTCAGTTGCAATAGGAATTTTTGGGTTTGGTCAATCCGTTCGCGACATATGGCAGTTTAAAGCTAAGAAGTGGTTGAGAAGACATCAAATTTTTCGCAATTCTGCTGCTCCAAACGCTTAAACAGAATGGCCTAGGGAAAAAATACACATACCGTTGTAATCGGGCGAGATTCTACTTTCAGATGCAATAGGAATTTTTGGGTTAGGTCAATCCGTTCGCGACATATGGCAGTTTGAAGCTAAGAAATGGTTGAGAAGACAACAAATTTTTCACAATTCTGCTGCTCCAAACGCTTAACCACAATGGCCTAGGGGAAAAATACGCATACAGTTGTAATCGGGCGGGTTTCTACTTTCAGACGCAGCAGGAATTTTTGTGTTTGGTCAATCCGTTCGCGTGATGTGGGAGTTTGAAGCTAAGAAATGGTTGAGAAGGCAACAAATTTTTCGCAATTCTGCTGCTCCAAACGCTTAACCAGAATGGCCAAGGAAAAAATACACATACCGTTGTAATCGGGCGAGTTTCTACTTTCAGATGCAATCGGAATTTTTGGATTAGGTCAATCCGTTCGCGATATATGGGAGTTTGAAGCTAAGAAATGGTTGAGAAGACAACAAATTTTTCGCACTTCAGCTGCTCCAATCGCTTAACCAGAATGGCCTAGGGGAAAAATACACATACCGTTGCAATCGGGCGTGTTTCTACTTTCAAATGCAATAGGAATTTTTGGGTTAGTTCAATCCGTTCGCGAGATATGACAGTTTGAAGCTAAGAAATGGTTGAGAAGAGAACAAATTTTTCGCATTTCTGCTGCTCCAAACGCTTGACCAGAATGGCCTAAGGTAAAAATACGCATACCGTTGTAATCGGGCGATCTTCTACTTTCAGTTGCAATAGGAATTTTTGGATTAGGTCAATCCGTTCGTGACATATGGCAGTTTGAAGCTAAGAAATGGTTGAGAAGACAACAAATTTTTCGCAATTCTGCTGCCCCAAGCGCTTAACCAGAATGGCCTAGGGAAAAAATACGCATACCGTTGTAATCGGGCGAGCTTCTACTTTCAATTGCAATAGGAATTTTTGGATTAGGTCAATCCGTTCGCGAGATATGGGACTTTGAAGCTAAGAAATGGTTGAAAACACAACAAATTTTCCGCAATTCTGCTGCTCCAATCGCTTATCCAGAATGGCCTAGGGGAAAAATACACGTACCGTTGTAATCGGGCGAGTTTCTACTTTCAAAAGCAATAGGAATTTTTGGGTTAGGTCAATCCGTTCGCGAGATATGGTAGTTTGAAGCTAAGAAATGGTTGAGAAGAGTACAAATTTTTCGCAATTCTGCTGCCCCAAACGCTTAACCAGAATGGCCTAGGGAAAAAATACACATACCGTTGTAATCGGGCAAGTTTCTACTTTCAAATGCAATAGGAATTTTTGGGTTAGGCCAATCCGTTCGCGAGATATGGGAGTTTGAAGCCAAGAAATGGTTGAGAAGGCAAAAAATTTTTCGCAATTCTGCTGCTTCAAACGCTTAACCAGAATGGCCAAGGAAAAAATACACATACCGTTGTAATCGGGCGAGTTTCTACTTTCAGATGCAATCGGAATTTTTGGGTTAGGTCAATCCGTTCGCGACATATGGGAGTTTGAACCTAAGAAATGGTTGAGAAGACAACAAATTTTTCGCACTTCTGCTGCTCCAATCGCTTAACCAGAATGGCCTAGGGGAAAAATACACATACCGTTGCAATCGGGCGTGTTTCTACTTTCAAATGCAATAGGAATTTTTGGATTAGGTCAATCCGTTCGCGAGATATGGTAGTTTGAAGCTAAGAAATGGTTGAGAAGAAAACAAAGTTTCGCAATTCTGCTGCTCCAAACGCTTAACCAGAATGGCCTAGGGAAAAAATACATATACCGTTGTAATCGGGCGTGTTTCTACTTTCAGATGCAATAGGAATTTTTGGGTTAGGTCAGTCCGTTCGCGAGATATGGGAGTTTAAAGCCAAGAAATGGTTGAGAAGGCAAAAAATTTTTCGCAATTCTGCTACTTCAAAAGCTTAACCAGAATGGCCTAGGGAAAAAATACATATACCGTTGTAATCGGGCGTGTTTCTACTTTCAGTTGCAATAGGAATTTTTGGGTTAGGTCAATCCGTTCGCGAGATATGGGACATTGAAGCTAAGAAATGTTTGGTAAGGCAAAAAATTTTTCGCAATTCTGCTGCTCCAAACGCTTAACCAGAATGGCCTAGGGGGAAAATACGCATACAGTTGTAATCGGGCGTGTTTCTACTTTCAGACGCAGCAGGAATTTTTGTGTTTGGTCAATCCGTTCGCGTGATGTGGGAGTTTGAAGCTAAGAAATGGTTGAGAAGACAACAAATTTTTCGCAATTCTGCTGCTCCAAACGCTTAACCAGAATGGCCTAGGGGAAAAATACACGTACCGTTGTAATCGGGCGAGTTTCTACTTTCTAATGCAATAGGAATTTTTGGGTTAGTTCAATCCGTTCGCGAGATATGAGAGTTTGAAGCTAAGAAATGGTTGAGAAGAGAACAAATTTTTCGCAATTCTGCTGCTCCAAACGCTTAACCAGAATGGCCTAGGGAAAAAATACGCATACCGCTGTAATCGGGCGAGTTTCTACTTTCAGTTACAATAGGAATTTTTGGATTAAGTCAATCCGTTCGCGAGATATGGGACTTTGAAGCTAAGGAATGGTTGAAAAGACAACAAATTTTCCGCAATTCTGCTGCTCCAATCGCTTATCCAGAATGGCCTAGGGGAAAAATACACGTACCGTTGTAATCGGGCGAGACTCTACTTTCATATGCAATAGGAATTTTTGGGTTAGGTCAATCCATTCGCGAGATATGGTAGTTTGAAGCTAAGAAATGGTTGAGAAGAGAACAAATTTTTCGCAATTCTGCTGCTCCAAACGCTTAACCAGAATGGTCTAGGGAAAAAATACACATACCGTTGTAATCGGGCGAGTTTCTACCTTCAGATGCAATAGGAATTTTTGGGTTAGGTCAATCCGTTCGCGAGTTATGGGACTTTGAAGCTAAGAAATGTTTGGGAAGGCAAAAAATTTTTCGCAATTCTGCTGCTCCAAACGCTTAACCAGAATGGCCTAGGGAAAAAATACACATACCGTTGTAATCGGGCGAGATTCTACTTTCAGATGCAATAGGAATTTTTGGGTTAGGTCAATCCGTTCGCGACATATGGCAGTTTGAAGCTAAGAAATGGATGAGAAGGCAAAAAATTTTTCGCAATTCTGCTGCTCCAAACGCTTAACCAGAATGGCCTAGGGGAAAAATACACGTACCGCTGTAATCGGGCGAGTTTCTACTTTCTAATGCAATAGGAATTTTTGGGTTAAGTCAATCCGTTCGCGAGATATGGTAGTTTGAAGCTAAGAAATGGTTGAGAAGAGAACAAATGTTTCGCAATTCTGCTGCTCCAAACGCTTAACCAGAATGGCCTAGGGAAAAAATACACATACCGTTGTAATCGGGCGAGTTTCTACTTTCAGATGCAATAGGAATTTTTGGGTTAGGTCAATCCGTTCGCGAGATATGGGAGTTTAAAGCCAAGAAATGGTTGAGAAGGCAAAAAATTTTTCGCAATTCTGCTGCTTCAAACGCTTAACCAGAATGGCCTAGGGAAAAAATACATATACCGTTGTAATCGGGCGTGATTCTACTTTCAGTTGCAATAGGAATTTTTGGGTTAGGTCAATCCGTTCGCGAGATATGGTAGTTTGAAGCTAAGAAATGGTTGAGAAGAGAACAAATGTTTCGCAATTCTGCTGCTCCAAACGCTTAACCAGAATGGCCTAGGGAAAAAATACACATACCGTTGTAATCGGGCGAGTTTCTACTTTCAGATGCAATAGGAATTTTTGGGTTAGGTCAATCCGTTCGCGAGATATGGGAGTTTAAAGCCAAGAAATGGTTGAGAAGGCAAAAAATTTTTCGCAATTCTGCTGCTCCAAACGCTTAACCAGAATGTCCTAGGGAAAAAATACAAATACCGTTGTAATCGGGCGAGATTCTACTTTCAGATGCAATAGGAATTTTTGGGTTAGGTCAATCCGTTCGCGACATATGGCAGTTTGAAGCTAAGAAATGGTTGAGAAGACAACAAATTTTTCACAATTCTGCTGCGCCAAACGCTTAACCAGAATGGCCTAGGGGGAAAATACGCATACAGTTGTAATCGGGCGAGTTTCTACTTTCAAACGCAGCAGGAATTTTTGTGTTTGGTCAATCCGTTCGCGTGATGTGGGAGTTTGAAGCTAAGAAATGGTTGAGAAGACAACAAATTTTTCGCACTTCTGCTGCTCCAATCGCTTAACCAGAATGGCCTAGGGAAAAAATACACATACCGTTGTAATCGGGCGAGTTTCTATTTTCAGATGCAATAGGAATTTTTGGGTTAGGTCAATCCGTTCGCGAGATATGGGAGTTTAAAGCCAAGAAATGGTTGAGAAGGCAAAAAATTTTTCGCAATTCTGCTGCTTCAAACGCTTAACCAGAATGGCCTAGGGAAAAAATACATATACCGTTGTAATCGGGCGTGTTTCTACTTTCAGTTGCAATAGGAATTTTTGGGTTAGGTCAATCCGTTCGCGAGATATGGGACTTTGAAGCTAAGAAATGTTTGGTAAGGCAAAAAATTTTTCGCAATTCTGCTGCTCCAAACGCTTAACCAGAATGGCCTAGGGAAAAAATACAAATACCGTTGTAATCGGGCGAGATTCTACTTTCAGATGCAATAGGAATTTTTGGGTTAGGTCAATCCGTTCGCGACATATGGCAGTTTGAAGCTAAGAAATGGTTGAGAAGACAACAAATTTTTCACAATTCTGCTGCTCCAAACGCTTAACCAGAATGGCCTAGGGGAAAAATACACGTACCGTTGTAATCGGGCGAGTTTCTACTTTCTAATGCAATAGGAATTTTTGGGTTAGTACAATCCGTTCGCGAGATATGAGAGTTTGAAGCTAAGAAATGGTTGAGAAGACAACAAATTTTTCGCAATTCTGCTGCTCCAAACGCTTAACCAGAATGGCCTAGGGAAAAAATACGCATACCGTTGTAATCGGGCGAGTTTCTACTTTCAGTTACAATAGGAATTTTTGGATTAAGTCAATCCGTTCGCGAGATATGGGACTTTGAAGCTAAGAAATGGTTGAAAAGACAACAAATTTTCCGCAATTCTGCTGCTCCAATCGCTTATCCAGAATGGCCTAGGGGAAAAATACACGTACCGTTGTAATCGGGCGAGTTTCTACTTTCAAAAGCAATAGGAATTTTTGGGTTAGGTCAATCCGTTCGCGAGATATGGTAGTTTGAAGCTAAGAAATGGTTGAGAAGAGAACAAATTTTTCGCAATTCTGCTGCGCCAAACGCTTAACCAGAATGGCCTAGGGAAAAAATACACACACCGTTGTAATCGGGCAAGTTTCTACTTTCAAATGCAATAGGAATTTTTGGGTTAGGTCAATCCGTTCGCGAGATATGGGAGTTTGAAGCCAAGAAATGGTTGAGAAGGCAAAAAATTTTTCGCAATTCTGCTGCTTCAAACGCTTAACCAGAATGGCCTATGGAAAAAATTCACATACCGTTGTAATCGGGCGAGTTTCTACTTTCAAATGCAATCGGAATTTTTGGGTTAGGTCAATCCGTTCGCGAGATATGGGACTTTGAAGCTAAGAAATGGTTGACAAGACAACAAATTTTCCGCACTTCTGCTGCTCCAATCGCTTATCCAGAATGGCCTAGGGGAAAAATACACGTACCGTTGTAATCGGGCGAGATTCTACTTTCAAATGCAATAGGAATTTTTGGGTTAGGTCAATCCGTTCGCGAGATATGGCAGTTCGAAGCTAAGAAATGGTTGAGAAGAGAACAAAGTTTCGCAATTCTGCTGCTCCAAACGCTTAACCAGAATGGCCTAGGGAAAAAATACATATACCGTTGTAATCGGGCGTGTTTCTACTTTCAGTTGCAATAGGAATTTTTGGGTTTGGTCAATCCGTTCGCGACATATGGCAGTTTAAAGCTAAGAAATGGTTGAGAAGACAACAAATTTTTCGCAATTCTGCTGCTCCAAACGCTTAACCAGAATGGCCTAGGGAAAAAATACACATACCGTTGTAATCGGGCGAGATTCTACTTTCAGATGCAATAGGAATTTTTGGGTTAGGTCAATCCGTTCGCGACATATGGCAGTTTGAAGCTAAGAAATGGTTGAGAAGACAACAAATTTTTCACAATTCTGCTGCTCCAAACGCTTAACCAGAATGGCCTAGGGGAAAAATACGCATACAGTTGTAATCGGGCGGGTTTCTACTTTCAGACGCACCAGGAATTTTTGTGTTTGGTCAATCCGTTCGCGTGATGTGGGAGTTTGAAGCTAAGAAATGGTTGAGAAGGCAACAAATTTTTCGCAATTCTGCTGCTCCAAACGCTTAACCAGAATGGCCTAGGGGAAAAATACACGTACCGCTGTAATCGGGCGAGTTTCTACTTTCTAATGCAATAGGAATTTTTGGATTAAGTCAATCCGTTCGCGAGATATGGGACTTTGAAGCTAAGAAATGGTTGAAAAGACAACAAATTTTCCGCACTTCTGCTGCTCCAATCGCTTAACCAGAATGGCCTAGGGAAAAAATACACATACCGTTGTAATCGGGCAAGTTTCTACTTTCAAATGCAAAAGGAATTTTTGGGTTAGGCCAATCCGTTCGCGAGATATGGGAGTTTGAAGCCAAGAAATGTTTGAGAAGGCAAAAAATTTTTCGCAATTCTGCTGCTTCAAACGCTTAACCAGAATGGCCAAGGAAAAAATACACATAACGTTGTAATCGGGCGAGTTTCTACTATCAGATGCAATCGGAATTTTTGGGTTAGGTCAATCCGTTCGCGACATATGGGAGTTTCAAGCTAAGAAATGGTTGAGAAGACAACAAATTTTTCGCACTTCTGCTGCTCCAATCGCTTAACCAGAATGGCCTAGGGAAAAAATACACATACCGTTGCAATCGGGCGTGTTTCTACTTTCAAATGCAATAGGAATTTTTGGGTTAGTTCAATCCGTTCGCGAGATATGACAGTTTGAAGCTAAGTAATGATTGAGAAGAGAACAAATTTTTCGCAATTCTGCTGCTCCAAACGCTTAACCAGAATGGCCTAAGGAAAAAATACGCATACCGTTGTAATCGGGCGATCTTCTACTTTCAGTTGCAATAGGAATTTTTGGATTAGGTCAATCCGTTCGTGACATATGGCAGTTTGAAGCTAAGAAATGGGTGAGAAGACAACAAATTTTTCGCAATTCTGCTGCTCCAAACGCTTAAACAGAATGGCCTAGGGAAAAAATACGCATACCGTTGTAATCGGGCGAGCTTCTACTTTCAATTGCAATAGGAATTTTTGGATTAGGTCAATCCGTTCGCGAGATATGGGACTTTGAAGCTAAGAAATGGTTGACAAGACAACAAATTTTCCGCACTTCTGCTGTTCCAATCGCTTATCCAGAATGGCCTAGGGGAAAAATACACGTACCGTTGTAATCGGGCGAGTTTCTACTTTCAAATGCAATAGGAATTTTTGGGTTAGGTCAATCCGTTCGCGAGGTATGGCAGTTCGAAGCTAAGAAATGGTTGAGAAGAGAACAAAGTTTCGCAATTCTGCTGCTCCAAACGCTTAACCAGAATGGCCTAGGGAAAAAATACATATACCGTTGTAATCGGGCGAGTTTCTACTTTCAAAAGCAGCAGGAATTTTTGTGTTTGGTCAATCCGTTCGCGTGATGTGGGAGTTTGAAGCTAAGAAATGGTTGAGAAGGCAAAAAATTTTTCGCAATTCTGCTGCTTCAAACGCTTAACCAGAATGGCCTAGGGAAAAAATACACATACCGTTGTAATCGGGCGAGTTTCTACTTTCAGATGCAATCGGAATTTTTGGGTTAGGTCAATCCGTTCGCGACATACGGGAGTTTGTAGCTAAGAAATGGTTGAGAAGACAACAAATTTTTCGCACTTCTGCTGCTCCAATCGCTTAACCAGAATGGCATAGGGGAAAAATACACGTACCGTTGTAATCGGTCGAGTTTCTACTTTCAAAAGCAGCAGGAATTTTTGTGTTTGGTCAATCCGTTCGCGTGATGTGGGAGTTTGAAGCTAAGAAATGGTTGAGAAGGCAAAAAATTTTTCGCAATTCTGCTGCTTCAAACGCTTAACCAGAATGGCCTAGGGAAAAAATACACATACCGTTGTAATCGGGCGAGTTTCTACTTTCAGATGCAATCGGAATTTTTGGGTTAGGTCAATCCGTTCGCGACATACGGGAGTTTGAAGCTAAGAAATGGTTGAGAAGACAACAAATTTTTCGCACTTCTGCTGCTCCAATCGCTTAACCAGAATGGCCTAGGGAAAAAATACACATACCGTTGTAATCGGGCGAGTTTCTGCTTTCAAATGCAATAGGAATTTTTGGGTTAGGTCAATCCGTTCGCGAGATATGACAGTTTGAAGCTAAGAAATGGTTGAGAAGAGAACAAATTTTTCGCAATTCTGCTGCTCCAAACGCTTAACCAGAATGGCCTAGGGGAAAAATACACATACCGTTGTAATCGGGCGAGCTTCTACTTTCAGTTGCAATAGGAATTTTTGGATTAGGTCAATCCGTTCGTGACATATGGCAGTTTGAAGCTAAGAAATGGTTGAGAAGACAACAAATTTTTCGCAATTCTGCTGCTCCAAACGCTTAACCAGAATGGCCTAGGGAAAAAATACACATACCGTTGTAATCGGGCGAGTTTCTGCTTTCAGATGCAACAGGAATTTTTGGGTTAGGTCAATCCGTTCGCGAGATATGGGAGTTTGAAGCTAAGAAATGGTTGAGAAGACAACAAATTTTTCACACTTCTGCTGCTCCAAACGCTTAACCAGAATGGCCTAGGGAAAAAATCCACATACCGTTGTAATCGGGCGAGTTTCTACTTTCAGATGCAATAGGAATTTTTGGGTTAGGTCAATCCGTTCGTGACATATGGCAGTTTGAAGATAAGAAATGGTTGCGAAGACAACAAATTTTTCGCAATTCTGATGCTCCAAACGCTTAACCAGAATGTCCTAGGGGAAAAATACACGTACCGTTGTAATCGGGCGAGTTTCTACTTTCATTTACAATAGGAATTTTTGGATTAAGTCAATCCGTTCGCGAGATATGGGACTTTGAAAACAAGAAATGGTTGAGAAGGCAAAAAATTTTTCGCAATTCTGCTGCTTCAAACGCTTAACCAGAATGTCCTAGGGGAAAAATACACGTACCGTTGTAATCGGGCGAGTTTCTACTTTCAGATGCAATAGGAATTTTTGGGTTAGGTCAATCCGTTCGCGACAAATGGCAGTTTGAAGCTAAGAAATGGTTGAGAAGACAACAAATTTTTCGCAATTCTGCTGCTCCAAACGCTTAACCAGAATGGCCTAGGGAAAAAATACACATACCGTTGTAATCGGGCGAGTTTCTACTTTCAGATGCAATCGGAATTTTTGGGTTAGGTCAATCCGTTCGCGACATATGGGAGTTTGAAGCTAAGAAATGGTTGAGAAGACAACAAATTTTTCGCAATTCTGCTGCTCCAATCGCTTAACCAGAATTGCCTAGGGGAAAAATACACATACCGTTGTAATCGGGCCTGTTTCTACTTTCAAATGCAATAGGAATTTTTGGGTTAGGTCAATCCGTTCGCGAGATATGACAGTTTGAAGCTAAGAAATGGTTGAGAAGAGAACAAATTTTTCGCAATTCTGCTGCTCCAAACGCTTAACCAGAATGGCCTAGGGGAAAAATACACATACCGTTGTAATCGGGCGAGCTTCTACTTTCAGTTGCAATAGGAATTTTTGGATTAGGTCAATCCGTTCGTGACATATGGCAGTTTGAAGCTAAGAAATGGTTGAGAAGACAACAAATTTTTCGCAATTCTGCTGCTCCAAACGCTTAACCAGAATGGCCTAGGGAAAAAATACACATACCGTCGTAATCGGGCGAGTTTCTGCTTTCAGATGCAACAGGAATTTTTGGGTTAGGTCAATCCGTTCGCGAGATATGGGAGTTTGAAGCTAAGAAATGGTTGAGAAGACAACAAATTTTTCACACTTCTGCTGCTCCAAACGCTTAACCAGAATGGCCTAGGGAGAAAATCCACATACCGTTGTAATCGGGCGAGTTTCTACTTTCATTTACAATAGGAATTTTTGGATTAAGTCAATCCGTTCGCGAGATATGGGACTTTGAAAACAAGAAATGGTTGAGAAGGCAAAAAATTTTTCGCAATTCTGCTGCTTCAAACGCTTAACCAGAATGTCCTAGGGGAAAAATACACGTACCGTTGTAATCGGGCGAGTTTCTACTTTCAGATGCAATAGGAATTTTTGGGTTAGGTCAATCCGTTCGCGACAAATGGCAGTTTGAAGCTAAGAAATGGTTGAGAAGACAACAAATTTTTCGCAATTCTGCTGCTCCAAACGCTTAACCAGAATGGCCTAGGGAAAAAATACACATACCGTTGTAATCGGGCAAGTTTCTACTTTCAAATGCAATAGGAATTTTTGGGTTAGGTCAATCCGTTCGCGAGATATGGGAGTTTGAAGCCAAGAAATGGTTGAGAAGGCAAAAAATTTTTCGCAATTCTGCTGCTTCAAACGCTTAACCAGAATGGCCTAGGGAAAAAATACACATACCGTTGTAATCGGGCGAGTTTCTACTTTCAAATGCAATAGGAATTTTTGGGTTAGGTCAATCCGTTCGCGAGATATGGCAGTTCGAAGCTAAGAAATGGTTGAGAAGAGAACAAAGTTTCGCAATTCTGCTGCTCCAAACGCTTAACCAGAATGGCCTAAGGAAAAAATACGCATACCGTTGTAATCGGGCGAGCTTCTACTTTCAGTTGCAATAGGAATTTTTGGATTAGGTCAATCCGTTCGTGACATATGGCAGTTTGAAGCTAAGAAATGGTTGAGAAGACAACAAATTTTTCGCAATTCTGCTGCTCCAAACGCTTAACCAGAATGGCCTAGGGAAAAAATACGCATACCGTTGTAATCGGGCGAGCTTCTACTTTCAATTGCAATAGGAATTTTTGGATTAGGTCAATCCGTTCGCGAGATATGGGACTTTGAAGCTAAGAAATGGTTGACAAGACACCAAATTTTCCGCACCTCTGCTGCTCCAATCGCTTATGCAGAATGGCCTCGGGGAAAAATACACGTACCGTTGTAATCGGGCGAGTTTCTACTTTCAAATGCAATAGGAATTTTTGGGTTAGGCCAATCCGTTCGCGAGATATGGCAGTTCGAAGCTAAGAAATGGTTGAGAAGAGAACAAAGTTTCGCAATTCTGCTGCTCCAAACGCTTAACCAGAATGGCCTAGGGAAAAAATACATATACCGTTGTAATCGGGCGTGTTTCTACTTTCAGTTGCAATAGGAATTTTTGGGTTAGGTCAATCCGTTCGCGACATATGGCAGTTTGAAGCTAAGAAATGGTTGAGAAGACAACAAATTTTTCGCACTTCTGCTGCTCCAATCGCTTAACCAGAATGGCCTAGGGGAAAAATACACATACCGTTGTAATCGGGCGTGTTTCTACTTTCAAATGCAATAGGAATTTTTGGGTTAGGTCAATCCGTTCGCGAGATATGACAGTTTGATGCTAAGAAATGGTTGACAAGACAACAAATTTTCCGCACTTCTGCTGCTCCAATCGCTTATCCAGAATGGCCTAGGGGAAAAATACACGTACCGTTGTAATCGGGCGAGATTCTACTTTCAAAAGCAGCAGGAATTTTTGTGTTTGGTCAATCCGTTCGCGTGATGTGGGAGTTTGAAGCTAAGAAATGGTTGAGAAGGCAAAAAATTTTTCGCAATTCTGCTGCTTCAAACGCTTAACCAGAATGGCCTAGGGAGAAAATACACATACCGTTGTAATCGGGCGAGTTTCTACTTTCAGATGCAATCGGAATTTTTGGGTTAGGTCAATCCGTTCGCGAGATATGGGACTTTGAAGCTAAGAAATGGTTGAAAAGACAACAAATTTTTCGCACTTCTGCTGCTCCAATCGCTTAACCAGAATGGCCTAGGGGAAAAATACACATACCGTTGCAATCGGGCGTGTTTCTACTTTCAAATGCAATAGGAATTTTTGGGTTAGGTCAATCCGTTCGCGAGATATGACAGTTTGAAGCTAAGAAATGGTTGAGAAGACAACAAATTTTTCGCACTTCTGCTGCTCCAATCGCTTAACCAGAATGGCCTAGGGGAAAAATACACATACCGTTGTAATCGGGCGTGTTTCTACGTTCAAATGCAATAGGAATTTTTGGGTTAGGTCAATCCGTTCGCGAGATATGACAGTTTGAAGCTAAGAAATGGTTGAGAAGAGAACAAATTTTTCGCAATTCTGCTGCTCCAAACGCTTAACCAGAATGGCCTAGGGAAAAAATACGCATACCGTTGTTATCGGGCGAGCTTCTACTTTCAGTTGCAATAGGAATTTTTGGATTAGGTCAATCCGTTCGTGACATATGGCAGTTTGAAGCTAAGAAATGGTTGAGAAGACAACAAATTTTTCGCAATTCTGCTGCTCCAAACGCTTAACCAGAATGGCCTAGGGAAAAAATATACATACCGTTGTAATCGGGCGAGTTTCTGCTTTCAGATGCAACAGGAATTTTTGGGTTAGGTCAATCCGTTCGCGAGATATGGGAGTTTGAAGCTAAGAAATGGTTGTGAAGACAACAAATTTTTCACACTTCTGCTGCTCCAAACGCTTAACCAGAATGGCCTAGGGAAAAAATCCACATACCGTTGTAATCGGGCGAGTTTCTACTTTCAGATGCAATAGGAATTTTTGGGTTAGGTCAATCCGTTCGTGACATATGGCAGTTTGAAGATAAGAAATGGTTGCGAAGACAACAAATTTTTCGCAATTCTGATGCTCCAAACGCTTAACCAGAATGTCCTAGTGGAAAAATACACGTACCGTTGTAATCGGGCGAGTTTCTACTTTCATTTACAATAGGAATTTTTGGATTAAGTCAATCCGTTCGCGAGATATGGGACTTTGAAGACAAGAAATGGTTGAGAAGGCAAAAAATTTTTCGCAATTCTGCTGCTCCAAACGCTTAACCAGAATGTCCTAGGGGAAAAATACACGTACCGTTGCAATCGGGCGAGTTTCTACTTTCAGATGCAATAGGAATTGTTGGGTTAGGTCAATCCGTTCGTGACATATGGCAGTTTGAAGATAAGAAATGGTTGAGAAGAGAACAAATTTTTCGCAATTCTGCTGCTGCAAACGCTTAACCAGAATGGCCTAGGGAAAAAATACAAGTACCGTTGTAATCGGGCGAGTTTCTACTTTCAGATGCAATAGGAATTTTTGGGTTAGGTCAATCCGTTCGCGAGATATGACAGTTTGAAGCTAAGAAATGGTTGACAAGACAACAAATTTTCCGCACTTCTGCTGCTCCAATCGCTTATCCAGAATGGCCTAGGGGAAAAATACACGTACCGTTGTAATCGGGCGAGTTTCTACTTTCAAAAGCAGCAGGAATTTTTGTGTTTGGTCAATCCGTTCGCGTGATGTGGGAGTTTGAAGCTAAGAAATGGTTGAGAAGGCAAAAAATTTTTCGCAATTCTGCTGCTTCAAACGCTTAACCAGAATGGCCTAGGGAGAAAATACACATACCGTTGTAATCGGGCGAGTTTCTACTTTCAGATGCAATCGGAATTTTTGGGTTAGGTCAATCCGTTCGCGAGATATGGGACTTTGAAGCTAAGAAATGGTTGAAAAGACAACAAATTTTTCGCACTTCTGCTGCTCCAATCGCTTAACCAGAATGGCCTAGGGGAAAAATACACATACCGTTGCAATCGGGCGTGTTTCTACTTTCAAATGCAATAGGAATTTTTGGGTTAGGTCAATCCGTTCGCGAGATATGACAGTTTGAAGCTAAGAAATGGTTGAGAAGACAACAAATTTTTCGCACTTCTGCTGCTCCAATCGCTTAACCAGAATGGCCTAGGGGAAAAATACACATACCGTTGTAATCGGGCGTGTTTCTACGTTCAAATGCAATAGGAATTTTTGGGTTAGGTCAATCCGTTCGCGAGATATGACAGTTTGAAGCTAAGAAATGGTTGAGAAGAGAACAAATTTTTCGCAATTCTGCTGCTCCAAACGCTTAACCAGAATGGCCTAGGGAAAAAATACGCATACCGTTGTAATCGGGCGAGCTTCTACTTTCAGTTGCAATAGGAATTTTTGGATTAGGTCAATCCGTTCGTGACATATGGCAGTTTGAAGCTAAGAAATGGTTGAGACGACAACAAATTTTTCGCAATTCTGCTGCTCCAAACGCTTAACCAGAATGGCCTAGGGAAAAAATATACATACCGTTGTAATCGGGCGAGTTTCTGCTTTCAGATGCAACAGGAATTTTTGGGTTAGGTCAATCCGTTCGCGAGATATGGGAGTTTGAAGCTAAGAAATGGTTGTGAAGACAACAAATTTTTCACACTTCTGCTGCTCCAAACGCTTAACCAGAATGGCCTAGGGAAAAAATCCACATACCGTTGTAATCGGGCGAGTTTCTACTTTCAGATGCAATAGGAATTTTTGGGTTAGGTCAATCCGTTCGTGACATATGGCAGTTTGAAGATAAGAAATGGTTGCGAAGACAACAAATTTTTCGCAATTCTGATGCTCCAAACGCTTAACCAGAATGTCCTAGTGGAAAAATACACGTACCGTTGTAATCGGGCGAGTTTCTACTTTCATTTACAATAGGAATTTTTGGATTAAGTCAATCCGTTCGCGAGATATGGGACTTTGAAGACAAGAAATGGTTGAGAAGGCAAAAAATTTTTCGCAATTCTGCTGCTCCAAACTCTTAACCAGAATGTCCTAGGGGAAAAATACACGTACCGTTGCAATCGGGCGAGTTTCTACTTTCAGATGCAATAGGAATTGTTGGGTTAGGTCAATCCGTTCGTGACATATGGCAGTTTGAAGATAAGAAATGGTTGAGAAGAGAACAAATTTTTCGCAATTCTGCTGCTGCAAACGCTTAACCAGAATGGCCTAGGGAAAAAATACAAGTACCGTTGTAATCGGGCGAGCTTCTACTTTCAAATGCAATTGGAATTTTTGGGTTAGGTCAATCCGTTCGCGAGATATGGTAGTTTGAAGCTAAGAAATGGTTGAGAAGAGAACAAATTTTTCGCAATTCTGCTGCTGCAAACGCTTAACCAGAATGGCCTAGGGAAAAAATACACACACCGTTGTAATCGGGCGAGTTTCTACTTTCAGATGCAATAGGAGTTTTTGGGTTAGGTCAATCCGTTCGTGAGATATGGGAGTTCGAAGCTAAGAAATGGTTGAGAAGAGAACAAAGTTTCGCAATTCTGCTGCTCCAAACGCTTAACCAGAATGGCCTAGGGAAAAAATACTTATACCGTTGTAATCGGGCGTGTTTCTACTTTCAGTTGCAATAGGAATTTTTGGGTTAGGTCAATCCGTTCGCGAGATATGGCAGTTTGAAGCTAAGAAATGGTTGAGAAGACAACAAATTTTTCGCAATTCTGCTGCTCCAAACGCTTAACCAGAATGGCCTAGGGAAGAAATACACATACCGTTGTAATCGGGCGAGTTTCTACTTTCAGATGCAATAGGAATTTTTGGGTTAGGTCAATCCGTTCGCGACATATGGCAGTTTGAAGCTAAGAAATGGTTGAGAAGACAACAAATTTTTCACAATTCTGCTGCTCCAAACGCTTAACCAGAATGGCCTAGGGGAAAAATACGCATACAGTTGTAATCGGGCGGGTTTCTACTTTCAGACGCAGCAGGAATTTTTGTGTTTGGTCAATCCGTTCGCGTGATGTGGGAGTTTGAAGCTAAGAAATGGTTGACAAGACAACAAATCTTCCGCACTTCTGCTGCTCCAATCGCTTATCCAGAATGGCCTAGGGGAAAAATGCACGTACCGTTGTAATCGGGCGAGTTTCTACTTTCAAAAGCAGCAGGAATTTTTGTGTTTGGTCAATCCGTTCGCGTGATGTGGGAGTTTGAAGCTAAGAAATGGTTGAGAAGGCAAAAAATTTTTCGCAATTCTGCTGCTCCAAACGCTTAACCAGAATGGCCTAGGGAAAAAATACATATACCGTTGTAATCGGGCGTGTTTCTACTTTCAAATGCAATAGGAATTTTTGGGTTAGGTCAATCCGTTCGCGAGATATGACAGTTTGAAGCTAAGAAATGGTTGACAAGACAACAAATTTTCCGCACTTCTGCTGCTCCAATCGCTTATCCAGAATGGCCTAGGGGAAAAATACACGTACCGTTGTAATCGGGCGAGTTTCTACTTTCAAAAGCAGCAGGAATTTTTGTGTTTGGTCAATCCGTTCGCGTGATGTGGGAGTTTGAAGCTAAGAAATGGTTGAGAAGGCAAAAAATTTTTCGCAATTCTGCTGCTTCAAACGCTTAACCAGAATGGCCTAGGGAGAAAATACACATACCGTTGTAATCGGGCGAGTTTCTACTTTCAGATGCAATCGGAATTTTTGGGTTAGGTCAACCCGTTCGCGACATATGGGAGTTTGAAGCTAAGAAATGGTTGAGAAGACAACAAATTTTTCGCACTTCTGCTGCTCCAATCGCTTAACCAGAATGGCCTAGGGGAAAAATACACATACCGTTGTAATCGGGCGTGTTTCTACTTTCAAATGCAATAGGAATTTTTGGGTTAGGTCAATCCGTTCGCGAGATATGACAGTTTGAAGCTAAGAAATGGTTGAGAAGACAACAAATTTTTCGCACTTCTGCTGCTCCAATCGCTTAACCAGAATGGCCTAGGGGTAAAATACACATACCGTTGTAATCGGGCGTGTTTCTACGTTCAAATGCAATAGGAATTTTTGGGTTAGGTCAATCCGTTCGCGAGATATGACAGTTTGAAGCTAAGAAATGGTTGAGAAGAGAACAAAGTTTCGCAATTCTGCTGCTCCACACGCTTAACCAGAATGGCCTAGGGAAAAAATACATATACCGTTGTAATCGGGCGTGTTTCTACTTTCAGTTGCAATAGGAATTTTTGGGTTAGGTCAATCCGTTCGCGACATATGGCAGTTTGAAGCTAAGAAATGGTTGAGAAGACAACAAATTTTTCGCAATTCTGCTGCTCCAAACGCTTAACCAGAATGGCCTAGGGAAGAAATACACATACCGTTGTAATCGGGCGAGTTCCTACTTTCAGATGCAATAGGAATTTTTGGGTTAGGTCAATCCGTTCGCGACATATGGCAGTTTGAAGCTAAGAAATGGTTGAGAAGACAACAAATTTTTCACAATTGTGCTGCTCCAAACGCTTAACCAGAATGGCCTAGGGGAAAAATACGCATACAGTTGTAATCGGGCGGGTTTCTACTTTCAGACGCAGCAGGAATTTTTGTGTTTGGTCAATCCGTTCGCGTGATGTGGGAGTTTGAAGCTAAGAAATGGTTGACAAGACAACAAATCTTCCGCACTTCTGCTGCTCCAATCGCTTATCCAGAATGGCCTAGGGGACAAATACACGTACCGTTGTAATCGGGCGAGTTTCTACTTTCAAAAGCAGCAGGAATTTTTGTGTTTGTTCAATCCGTTCGCGTGATGTGGGAGTTTGAAGCTAAGAAATGGTTGAGAAGGCAAAAAATTTTTCGCAATTCTGCTGCTTCAAACGCTTAACCAGAATGGCCTAGGGAAAAAATACACATACCGTTGTAATCGGGCGAGTTTCTACTTTCAGATGCAATCGGAATTTTTGGGTTAGGTCAATCCGTTCGCGACATATGGCAGTTTGAAGCTAAGAAATGGTTGAGAAGACAACAAATTTTTCGCACTTCTGCTGCTCCAATCGCTTAACCAGAATGGCCTAGGGGAAAAATACACATACCGTTGTAATCGGGCGTGTTTCTACTTTCAAATGCAATAGGAATTTTTGGGTTAGGTCAATCCGTTCGCGAGATATGACAGTTTGAAGCTAAGAAATGGTTGAGAACAGAACAAATTTTTCACAATTCTGCTGCTCCAAACGCTTAACCAGAATGGCCTAGGGAAAAAATACGCATACCGTTGTAATCGGGCGAGCTTCTACTTTCAGTTGCAATAGGAATTTTTGGATTAGGTCAATCCGTTCGTGACATATGGCAGTTTGAAGCTAAGAAATGGTTGAGAAGACAACAAATTTTTCGCAATTCTGCTGCTCCAAACGCTTAACCAGAATGGCCTAGGGAAAAAATACACATACCGTTGTAATCGGGCGAGTTTCTACTTTCAGATGCAATCGGAATTTTTGGGTTAGGTCAATCCGTTCGCGAGATATGACAGTTTGAAGCTAAGAAATGGTTGAGAAGACAACAAATTTTTCGCACTTCTGCTGCTCCAATCGCTTAACCAGAATGGCCTAGGGGAAAAATACACATACCGTTGTAATCGGGCGTGTTGCAACTTTCAAATGCAATAGGAATTTTTGGGTTAGGTCAATCCGTTCGCGAGATATGACAGTTTGAAGCTAAGAAATGGTTGAGAGGAGAACAAATTTTTCACAATTCTGCTGCTCCAAACGCTTAACCAGAATGGCCTAGGGAAAAAATACGCATACCGTTGTAATCGGGCGAGCTTCTACTTTCAGTTGCAATAGGAATTTTTGGATGAGGTCAATCCGTTCGTGACATATGGCAGTTTGAAGCTAAGAAATGGTTGAGAAGACAACAAATTTTTCGCAATTCTGCTGCTCCAAACGCTTAACCAGAATGGCCTAGGGAAAAAATACACATACCGTTGTAATCGGGCGAGTTTCTACTTTCAGATGCAATAGGAATTTTTGGGTTAGGTCAATCCGTTCGTGACATATGGCAGTTTGAAGATAAGAAATGGTTGCGAAGACAACAAATTTTTCGCAATTCTGATGCTCCAAACGCTTAACCAGAATGTCCTAGGGGAAAAATACACGTACCGTTGTAATCGGGCGAGTTTCTACTTTCATTTACAATAGGAATTTTTGGATTAAGTCAATCCGTTCGCGAGATATGGGACTTTGAAAACAAGAAATGGTTGAGAAGGCAAAAAATTTTTCGCAATTCTGCTGCTTCAAACGCTTAACCAGAATGTCCTAGGGGAAAAATACACGTACCGTTGTAATCGGGCGAGTTTCTACTTTCAGATGCAATAGGAATTTTTGGGTTAGGTCAATCCGTTCGCGACAAATGGCAGTTTGAAGCTAAGAAATGGTTGAGAAGACAACAAATTTTTCGCAATTCTGCTGCTCCAAACGCTTAACCAGAATGGCCAAGGGAAAAAATACACATACCGTTGTAATCGGGCAAGTTTCTACTTTCAAATGCAATAGGAATTTTTGGGTTAGGTCAATCCGTTCGCGAGATATGGGAGTTTGAAGCCAAGAAATGGTTGAGAAGGCAAAAAATTTTTCGCAATTCTGCTGCTTCAAACGCTTAACCAGAATGGCCTAGGGAAAAAATACACATACCGTTGTAATCGGGCGAGTTTCTACTTTCAAATGCAATAGGAATTTTTGGGTTAGGTCAATCCGTTCGCGAGATATGGCAGTTCGAAGCTAAGAAATGGTTGAGAAGAGAACAAAGTTTTGCAATTCTGCTGCTCCAAACGCTTAACCAGAATGGCCTAGGGAAAAAATACATATACCGTTGTAATCGGGCGTGTTTCTACTTTCAGTTGCAATAGGAATTTTTGGGTTAGGTCAATCCGTTCGCGACATATGGCAGTTTGAAGCTAAGAAATGGTTGAGAAGACAACAAATTTTTCGCAATTCTGCTGCTCCAAACGCTTAACCAGAATGGCCTAGGGAAAAAATACACATACCGTTGTAATCGGGCGAGATTCTACTTTCAGATGCAATAGGAATTTTTGGGCTAGGTCAATCCGTTCGCGACATATGGCAGTTTGAAGCTAAGAAATGGTTGAGAAGACAACAAATTTTTCACAATTCTGCTGCTCCAAACGCTTAACCAGAATGGCCTAGGGGAAAAATACGCATACAGTTGTAATCGGGCGGGTTTCTACTTTCAGAAGCAGCAGGAATTCTTGTGTTTGGTCAATCCGTTCGCGTGATGTGGGAGTTTGAAGCTAGGAAATGGTTGAGAAGGCAACAAATTTTTCGCAATTCTGCTGCTCCAAACGCTTAACCAGAATGGCCTAGGGGAAAAATACACGTACCGCTGTAATCGGGCGAGTTTCTACTTTCTAATGCAATAGGAATTTTTGGATTAAGTCAATCCATTCGCGAGATATGGGACTTTGAAGCTAAGAAATGGTTGAAAAGACAACAAATTTTTCGCACTTCTGCTGCTCCAATCGCTTAACCAGAATGGCCTAGGGGAAAAATACACATACCGTTGCAATCGGGCGTGTTTCTACTTTCAAATGCAATAGGAATTTTTGGGTTAGGTCAATCCGTTCGCGAGATATGACAGTTTGAAGCTAAGAAATGGTTGAGAAGAGAACAAATTTTTCGCAATTCTGCTGCTCCAAACGCTTAACCAGAATGGCCTAAGGAAAAAATACGCATACCGTTGTAATCGGGCGAGCTTCTACTTTCAGTTGCAATAGGAATTTTTGGATTAGGTCAATCCGTTCGTGACATATGGCAGTTTGAAGCTAAGAAATGGTTGAGAAGACAACAAATTTTTCGCAATTCTGCTGCTCCAAACGCTTAACCAGAATGGCCTAGGGAAAAAATACGCATACCGTTGTAATCGGGCGAGCTTCTACTTTCAATTGCAATAGGAATTTTTGGATTAGGTCAATCCGTTCGCGAGATATGGGACTTTGAAGCTAAGAAATGGTTGACAAGACACCAAATTTTCCGCACTTCTGCTGCTCCAATCGCTTATCCAGAATGGCCTCGGGGAAAAATACACGTACCGTTGTAATCGGGCGAGTTTCTACTTTCAAATGCAATAGGAATTTTTGGGTTAGGCCAATCCGTTCGCGAGATATGGCAGTTCGAAGCTAAGAAATGGTTGAGAAGACAACAAATTTTTCACACTTCTGCTGCTCCAAACGCTTAACCAGAATGGCCTAGGGAAAAAATCCACATACCGTTGTAATCGGGCGAGTTTCTACTTTCAGATGCAATAGGAATTTTTGGGTTAGGTCAATCCGTTCGTGACATATGGCAGTTTGAAGATAAGAAATGGTTGCGAAGACAACAAATTTTTCGCAATTCTGCTGCTCCAAACGCTTAACCAGAATGTCCTAGGGGAAAAATACACGTACCGTTGTAATCGGGCGAGTTTCTACTTTCATTTACAATAGGAATTTTTGGATTAAGTCAATCCGTTCGCGAGATATGGGACTTTGAAGACAAGAAATGGTTGAGAAGGCAAAAAATTTTTCGCAATTCTGCTGCTCCAAACGCTTAACCAGAATGTCCTAGGGGAAAAATACACGTACCGTTGTAATCGGGCGAGTTTCTACTTTCAGATGCAATAGGAATTGTTGGGTTAGGTCAATCCGTTCGTGACATATGGCAGTTTGAAGATAAGAAATGGTTGAGAAGAGAACAAATTTTTCGCAATTCTGCTGCTGCAAACGCTTAACCAGAATGACCTAGGGAAAAAATACACACACCGTTGTAATCGGGCGAGTTTCTACTTTCAGATGCAATAGGAGTTTTTGGGTTAGGTCAATCCGTTCGCGAGATATGGGAGTTCGAAGCTAAGAAATGGTTGAGAAGAGAACAAAGTTTCGCAATTCTGCTGCTCCAAACGCTTAACCAGAATGGCCTAGGGAAAAAATACATATACCGTTGTAATCGGGCGTGTTTCTACTTTCAGTTGCAATAGGAATTTTTGGGTTAGGTCAATCCGTTCGCGACATATGGCAGTTTGAAGCTAAGAAATGGTTGAGAAGACAACAAATTTTTCGCAATTCTGCTGCTCCAAACGCTTAACCAGAATGGCCTAGGGAAGAAATACACATACCGTTGTAATCGGGCGAGTTTCTACTTTCAGATGCAATAGGAATTTTTGGGTTAGGTCAATCCGTTCGCGACATATGGCAGTTTGAAGCTAAGAAGTGGTTGAGAAGACAACAAATTTTTCACAATTCTGCTGCTCCAAACGCTTAACCAGAATGGCCTAGGGGAAAAATACGCATACAGTTGTAATCGGGCGGGTTTCTACTTTCAGACGCAGCAGGAATTTTTGTGTTTGGTCAATCCGTTCGCGTGATGTGGGAGTTTGAAGCTAAGAAATGGTTGACAAGACAACAAATCTTCCGCACTTCTGCTGCTCCAATCGCTTATCCAGAATGGCCTAGGGGAAAAATACACGTACCGTTGTAATCGGGCGAGTTTCTACTTTCACAAGCAGCAGGAATTTTTGTGTTTGGTCAATCCGTTCGCGTGATGTGGGAGTTTGAAGCTAAGAAATGGTTGAGAAGGCAAAAAATTTTTCGCAATTCTGCTGCTTCAAACGCTTAACCAGAATGGCCTAGGGAGAAAATACACATACCGTTGTAATCGGGCGAGTTTCTACTTTCAGATGCAATCGGAATTTTTGGGTTAGGTCAATCCGTTCGCGACATATGGGAGTTTGAAGCTAAGAAATGGTTGAGAAGACAACAAATTTTTCGCACTTCTGCTGCTCCAATCGCTTAACCAGAATGGCCTAGGGGAAAAATACACATACCGTTGTAATCGGGCGTGTTTCTACTTTCAAATGCAATAGGAATTTTTGGGTTAGGTCAATCCGTTCGCGAGATATGACAGTTTGAAGCTAAGAAATGGTTGAGAACAGAACAAATTTTTCACAATTCTGCTGCTCCAAACGCTTAACCAGAATGGCCTAGGGAAAAAATACGCATACCGTTGTAATCGGGCGAGCTTCTACTTTCAGTTGCAATCGGAATTTTTGGGTTAGGTCAATCCGTTCGCGACATATGGCAGTTTGAAGCTAAGAAATGGTTAAGAAGACAACAAATTTTTCGCAATTCTGCTGCTCCAAACGCTTAACCAGAATGGCCTAGGGAAAAAATACACATACCGTTGTAATCGGGCGAGTTTCTACTTTCAGATGCAATCGGAATTTTTGGGTTAGGTCAATCCGTTCGCGAGATATGACAGTTTGAAGCTAAGAAATGGTTGAGAAGACAACAAATTTTTCGCACTTCTGCTGCTCCAATCGCTTAACCAGAATGGCCTAGGGGAAAAATACACATACCGTTGTAATCGGGCGTGTTGCAACTTTCAAATGCAATAGGAATTTTTGGGTTAGGTCAATCCGTTCGCGAGATATGACAGTTTGAAGCTAAGAAATGGTTGAGAGGAGAACAAATTTTTCACAATTCTGCTGCTCCAAACGCTTAACCAGAATGGCCTAGGGAAGAAATACGCATACCGTTGTAATCGGGCGAGCTTCTACTTTCAGTTGCAATAGGAATTTTTGGATGAGGTCAATCCGTTCGTGACATATGGCAGTTTGAAGCTAAGAAATGGTTGAGAAGACAACAAATTTTTCGCAATTCTGCTGCTCCAAACGCTTAACCAGAATGGCCTAGGGAAAAAATACACATACCGTTGTAATCGGGCGAGTTTCTACTTTCAGATGCAACAGGAATTTTTGGGTTAGGCAATCCGTTCGCGAGATATGGGACTTTGAAGACAAGAAATGGTTGAGAAGGCAAAAAATTTTTCGCAATTCTGCTGCTCCAAACGCTTAACCAGAATGGCCTAGGGAAAAAATACACACACCGTTGTAATCGGGCGAGTTTCTACTTTCAGATGCAATAGGAATTTTTGGGTTAGGTCAATCCGTTCGCGAGATATGGTAGTTTGAAGCTAAGAAATGGTTGAGAAGAGAACAAATTTTTCGCAATTCTGCTGCTGCAAACGCTTAACCAGAATGGCCTAGGGAAAAAATAAACATACCGTTGTAATCGGGCGAGTTTCTACTTTCAGATGCAATAGGAGTTTTTGGGTTAGATCAATCCGTTCGCGAGATATGGGAGTTCGAAGCTAAGAAATGGTTGAGAAGAGAACAAAGTTTCGCAATTCTGCTGCTCCAAACGCTTAACCAGAATGGCCTAGGGAAAAAATACATATACCGTTGTAATCGGGCGTGTTTCTACTTTCAGTTGCAATAGGAATTTTTGGGTTAGGTCAATCCGTTCGCGACATATGGCAGTTTGAAGCTAAGAAATGGTTGAGAAGACAACAAATTTTTCGCAATTCTGCTGCTCCAAACGCTTAACCAGAATGGCCTAGGGAAAAAATACACATACCGTTGTAATCGGGCGAGTTTCTACTTTCAGATGCAATAGGAGTTTTTGGGTTAGATCAATCCGTTCGCGAGATATGGGAGTTCGAAGCTAAGAAATGGTTGAGAAGAGAACAAAGTTTCGCAATTCTGCTGCTCCAAACGCTTAACCAGAATGGCCTAGGGAAAAAATACATATACCGTTGTAATCGGGCGTGTTTCTACTTTCAGTTGCAATAGGAATTTTTGGGTTAGGTCAATCCGTTCGCGACATATGGCAGTTTGAAGCTAAGAAATGGTTGAGAAGACAACAAATTTTTCGCAATTCTGCTGCTCCAAACGCTTAACCAGAATGGCCTAGGGAAAAAATACACATACCGTTGTAATCGGGCGGGATTCTACTTTCAGATGCAATAGGAATTTTTGGGTTAGGTCAATCCGTTCGCGACATATGGCAGTTTGAAGCTAAGAAATGGTTGAGAAGACAACAAATTTTTCACAATTCTGCTGCTCCAAACGCTTAACCAGAATGGCCTAGGGGAAAAATACGCATACAGTTGTAATCGGGCGGGTTTCTACTTTCAGACGCAGCAGGAATTTTTGTGTTTGGTCAATCCGTTCGCGTGATGTGGGAGTTTGAAGCTAAGAAATGGTTGAGAAGAGAACAAATTTTTCACAATTCTGCTGCTCCAAACGCTTAACCAGAATGGCCTAGGGGAAAAATACACGTACCGTTGTAATCGGGCGAGCTTCTACTTTCAGTTGCAATAGGAATTTTTGGATTAGGTCAATCCGTTCGTGACATATGGCAGTTTGAAACTAAGAAATGGTTGAGAAGACAACAAATTTTTCGCAATTCTGCTGCTCCAAACGCTTAACCAGAATGGCCTAGGGAAAGAATACACATACCGTTGTAATCGGGCGAGTTTCTACTTTCAGATGCAATCGGAATTTTTGGGTTAGGTCAATCCGTTCGCGAGATATGACAGTTTGAAGCTAAGAAATGGTTGAGAAGACAACAAATTTTTCGCACTTCTGCTGCTCCAATCGCTTAACCAGAATGGCCTAAGGGAAAAACACACATACCGTTGTAATCGGGCGTGTTGCTACTTTCAAATGCAATAGGAATTTTTGGGTTAGGTCAATCCGTTCGCGAGATATGACAGTTTGAAGCTAAGAAATGGTTGAGAAGAGAACAAATTTTTCACAATTCTGCTGCTCCAAACGCTTAACCAGAATGGCCTAGGGAAAAAATACGCATACCGTTGTAATCGGGCGAGCTTCTACTTTCAGTTGCAATAGGAATTTTTGGATGAGGTCAATCCGTTCGTGACATATGGCAGTTTGAAGCTAAGAAATGGTTGAGACGACAACAAATTTTTCGCAATTCTGCTGCTCCAAACGCTTAACCAGAATGGCCTAGGGAAAAAATACACATACCGTTGTAATCGGGCGAGTTTCTACTTTCAGATGCAATCGGAATTTTTGGGTTAGGTCAATCCGTTCGCGAGATATGACAGTTTGAAGCTAAGAAATGGTTGAGAAGACAACAAATTTTTCGCACTTCTGCTGCTCCAATCGCTTAACCAGAATGGCCTAGGGGAAAAACACACATACCGTTGTAATCGGGCGTGTTGCTACTTTCAAATGCAATAGGAATTTTTGGGTTAGGTCAATCCGTTCGCGAGATATGACAGTTTGAAGCTAAGAAATGGTTGAGAAGAGAACAAGTTTTTCACAATTCTGCTGCTCCAAACGCTTAACCAGAATGGCCTAGGGAAAAAATAGGCATACCGTTGTAATCGGGCGAGCTTCTACTTTCAGTTGCAATAGGAATTTTTGGATGAGGTCAATCCGTTCGTGACATATGGCAGTTTGAAGCTAAGAAATGGTTGAGAAGACAACAAGTTTTTCGCAATTCTGCTGCTCCAAACGCTTAACCAGAATGGCCTAGGGAAAAAATACACATACCGTTGTAATCGGGCGAGTTTCTACTTTCAGATGCAATCGGAATTTTTGGGTTAGGTCAATCCGTTCGCGAGATATGACAGTTTGAAGCTAAGAAATGGTTGAGAAGACAACAAATTTTTCGCACTTCTGCTGCTCCAATCGCTTAACCAGAATGGCCTAGGGGAAAAACACACATACCGTTGTAATCGGGCGTGTTGCTACTTTCAAATGCAATAGGAATTTTTGGGTTAGGTCAATCCGTTCGCGAGATATGACAGTTTGAAGCTAAGAAATGGTTGAGAAGAGAACAAGTTTTTCACAATTCTGCTGCTCCAAACGCTTAACCAGAATGGCCTAGGGAAAAAATAGGCATACCGTTGTAATCGGGCGAGCTTCTACTTTCAGTTGCAATAGGAATTTTTGGATGAGGTCAATCCGTTCGTGACATATGGCAGTTTGAAGCTAAGAAATGGTTGAGAAGACAACAAGTTTTTCGCAATTCTGCTGCTCCAAACGCTTAACCAGAATGGTCCAGGGAAAAAATACACATACCGTTGTAATCGGGCCAGTTTCTACTTTCAGATGCAATAGGAATTTTTGGGTTAGGTCAATCCGTTCGCGAGATATGGCAGTTTGAAGATAAGAAATGGTTGAGAAGAGAACAAATTTTTCGCAATTCTGCTGCTGCAAACGCTTAACCAGAATGGCCTAGGGAAAAAATACACGTACCGTTGTAATCGGGCGAGCTTCTACTTTCAAATGCAATTGGAATTTTTGGGTTAGTTCAATCCGTTCGCGAGATATGAGAGTTTGAAGCTAAGAAATGGTTGAGAAGAGAACAAATTTTTCGCAATTCTGCTGCTCCAAACGCTTAACCAGAATGGGCTAGGGGAAAAATACGCATACCGTTGTAATCGGGCGAGTTTCTACTTTCAGTTACAATAGGAATTTTTGGATTAAGTCAATCCGTTCGCGAGATATGGGACTTTGAAGACAAGAAATGGTTGAGAAGGCAAAAAATTTTTCGCAATTCTGCTGCTCCAAACGCTTAACCAGAATGGCCTAGGGAAAAAATACACACACCGTTGTAATCGGGCGAGTTTCTACTTTCAGATGCATTAGGAATTTTTGGGTTAGGTCAATCCGTTCGTGACATATGGCAGTTTGAAGATAAGAAATGGTTGAGAAGAGAACAAATTTTTCGCAATTCTGCTGCTGCAAACGCTTAACCAGAATGGCCTAGGGAAAAAATACACGTACCGTTGTAATCGGGCGAGTTTCTACTTTGTAATGCAATAGGAATTTTTGGGTTAGTTCAATCCGTTCGCGAGATATGAGAGTTTGAAGCTAAGAAATGGTTGAGAAGAGAACAAATTTTTCGCAATTCTGCTGCTCCAAACGCTTAACCAGAATGGCCTAGGGAAAAAATACGCATACCGTTGTAATCGGGCGAGTTTCTACTTTCAGTTACAATAGGAATTTTTGGATTAAGTCAATCCGTTCGCGAGATATGGGACTTTGAAGACAAGAAATGGTTGAGAAGGCAAAAAATTTTTCGCAATTCTGCTGCTCCAAACGCTTAACCAGAATGGCCTAGGGGGAAAATACGCATACATTTGTAATCGGGCGAGTTTCTACTTTCAGAGGCAGCAGGAATTTTTGTGTTTGGTCAATCCGTTCGCGTGATGTGGGAGTTTGAAGCTAAGAAATGGTTGAGAAGACAACAAATTTTTCGCAATTCTGCTGCTCCAAACGCTCAACCAGAATGGCCTAGGGGAAAAATACAGGTACCGTTGTAATCGGGCGAGTTTCTACTTTCTAATGCAATAGGAATTTTTGGGTTAGGTCAATCCGTTCGCGACATATGGCAGTTTGAAGCTAAGAAATGGTTGAGAAGACAACAAATTTTTCGCAATTCTGCTGCTCCAAACGCTTAACCAGAATGGCCTAGGGAAAAAATACACATACCGTTGTAATCGGGCGAGATTCTACTTTCAGATGCAATAGGAATTTTTGGGTTAGGTCAATCCGTTCGCGACATATGGCAGTTTGAAGCTAAGAAATGGTTGAGAAGACAACAAATTTTTCACAATTCTGCTGCTCCAAACGCTTAACCAGAATGGCCTAGGGGAAAAATACGCATACAGTTGTAATCGGGCGGGTTTCTACTTTCAGACGCAGCAGGAATTCTTGTGTTTGGTCAATCCGTTCGCGTGATGTGGGAGTTTGAAGCTAGGAAATGGTTGAGAAGGCAACAAATTTTTCGCAATTCTGCTGCTCCAAACGCTTAACCAGAATGGCCTAGGGTAAAAATACACGTACCGCTGTAATCGGGCGAGTTTCTACTTTCTAATGCAATAGGAATTTTTGGATTAAGTCAATCCGTTCGCGAGATATGACAGTTTGAAGCTAAGAAATGGTTGAGAAGAGAACAAATTTTTCGCAATTCTGCTGCTCCAAACGCTTAACCAGAATGGCCTAAGGAAAAAATACGCATACCGTTGTAATCGGGCGAGCTTCTACTTTCAGTTGCAATAGGAATTTTTGGATTAGGTCTATCCGTTTGTGACATATGGCAGTTTGAAGCTAAGAAATGGTTGAGAAGACAACAAATTTTTCGCAATTCTGCTGCTCCAAACGCTTAACCAGAATGGCCTAGGGAAAAAACACGCACACCGTTGTAATCGGGCGAGCTTCTACTTTCAATTGCAATAGGAATTTTTGGATTAGGTCAATCCGTTCGCGAGATATGGGACTTTGAAGCTAAGAAATGGTTGACAAGACACCAAATTTTCCGCACTTCTGCTGCTCCAATCGCTTATCCAGAATGGCCTCGGGGAAAAATACACGTACCGTTGTAATCGGGCGAGTTTCTACTTTCAAATGCAATAGGAATTTTTGGGTTAGGTCAATCCGTTCGCGAGATATGGCAGTTCGAAGCTAAGAAATGGTTGAGAAGAGAACAAAGTTTCGCAATTCTGCTGCTCCAAACGCTTAACCAGAATGGCCTAGGGAAAAAATACATATACCGTTGTAATCGGGCGTGTTTCTACTTTCAGTTGCAATACGAATTTTTGGGTTAGGTCAATCCGTTCGCGACAAATGGCAGTTTGAAGCTAAGAAATGGTTGAGAAGACAACAAATTTTTCGCAATTGTGCTGCTCCAAACGCTTAACCAGAATGGCCTAGGGAAAAAATACACATACCGTAACAATCGGGCGAGATTCTACTTTCAGATGCAATAGGAATTTTTGGGATAGGTCAATCCGTTCGCGACATATGGCAGTTTGAAGCTAAGAAATGGTTGAGAAGACAACAAATTTTTCACAATTCTGCTGCTCCAAACGCTTAACCAGAATGGCCTAGGGGAAAAATACGCATACAGTTGTAATCGGGCGGGTTTCTACTTTCAGACGCAGCAGGAATTTTTGTGTTTGGTCAATCCGTTCGCGTGATGTGGGAGTTTGAAGCTAAGAAATGGTTGACAAGACAACAAATTTTCCGCACTTCTGCTGCTCCAATCGCTTATCAAGAATGGCCTAGGGGAAAAATACACGTACCGTTGTAATCGGGCGAGTTTCTACTTTCAAAAGCAGCAGGAATTTTTGTGTTTGGTCAATCCGTTCGCGTGATGTGGGAGTTTGAAGCTAAGAAATGGTTGAGAAGACAACAAATTTTTCGCACTTCTGCTGCTCCAATCGCTTAACCAGAATGGCCTAGGGGAAAAATACACATACCGTTGTAATCGGGCGTGTTTCTACTTTCAAATGCAATAGGAATTTTTGGGTTAGGTCAATCCGTTCGCGAGATATGACAGTTTGAAGCTAAGAAATGGTTGAGAAGACAACAAATTTTTCGCAATTCTGCTGCTCCAATCGCTTAACCAGAATGGCCTAGGGGAAAAATACACATACCGTTGTAATCGGGCCTGTTTCTACTTTCAAATGCAATAGGAATTTTTGGGTTAGGTCAATCCGTTCGCGAGATATGACAGTTTGAAGCTAAGAAATGGTTGAGAAGAGAACAAATTTTTCGCAATTCTGCTGCTCCAAACGCTTAACCAGAATGGCCTAGGGGAAAAATACACATACCGTTGTAATCGGGCGAGCTTCTACTTTCAGTTGCAATAGGAATTTTTGGATTAGGTCAATCCGTTCGTGACATATGGCAGTTTGAAGCTAAGAAATGGTTGAGAAGACAACAAATTTTTCGCAATTCTGCTGCTCCGAACGCTTAACCAGAATGGCCTAGGGAAAAAATACACATACCGTTGTAATCGGGCGAGTTTCTGCTTTCAGATGCAACAGGAATTTTTGGGTTAGGTCAATCCGTTCGCGAGATATGGGAGTTTGAAGCTAAGAAATGGTTGAGAAGACAACAAATTTTTCACACTTCTGCTGCTCCAAACGCTTAACCAGAATGGCCTAGGGAAAAAATCCACATACCGTTGTAATCGGGCGAGTTTCTACTTTCAGATGCAATAGGAATTTTTGGGTTAGGTCAATCCGTTCGTGACATATGGCAGTTTGAAGATAAGAAATGGTTGCGAAGACAACAAATTTTTCGCAATTCTGATGCTCCAAACGCTTAACCAGAATGTCCTAGGGGAAAAATACACGTACCGTTGTAATCGGGCGAGTTTCTACTTTGATTTACAATAGGAATTTTTGGATTAAGTCAATCCGTTCGCGAGATATGGGACTTTGAAAACAAGAAATGGTTGAGAAGGCAAAAAATTTTTCGCAATTCTGCTGCTTCAAACGCTTAACCACAATGTCCTAGGGGAAAAATACACGTACCGTTGTAATCGGGCGAGTTTCTACTTTCAGATGCAATAGGAATTTTTGGGTTAGGTCAATCCGTTCGCGACAAATGGCAGTTTGAAGCTAAGGAATGGTTGAGAAGACAACAAATTTTTCGCAATTCTGCTGCTCCAAACGCTTAACCAGAATGGCCTAGGGAAAAAATACACATACCGTTGTAATCGGGCAAGTTTCTACTTTCAAATGCAATAGGAATTTTTGGGTTAGGTCAATCCGTTCGCGAGATATGGGAGTTTGAAGCCAAGAAATGGTTGAGAAGGCAAAAAATTTTTCGCAATTCTGCTGCTTCAAACGCTTAACCAGAATGGCCTAGGGAAAAAATACACATACCGTTGTAATCGGGCGAGTTTCTACTTTCAAATGCAATAGGGATTTTTGGGTTAGGTCAATCCGTTCGCGAGATATGGCAGTTCGAAGCTAAGAAATGGTTGAGAAGAGAACAAAGTTTCGCAATTCTGCTGCTCCAAACGCTTAACCAGAATGGCCTAGGGAAAAAATACATATACCGTTGAAATCGGGCGTGTTTCTACTTTCAGTTGCAATAGGAATTTTTGGGTTAGGTCAATCCGTTCGCGACATATGGCAGTTTGAAGCTAAGAAATGGTTGAGAAGACAACAAATTTTTCGCAATTCTGCTGCTCCAAACGCTTAACCAGAATGGCCTAGGGAAAAAATACACATACCGTTGTAATCGGGCGAGATTCTACTTTCAGATGCAATAGGAATTTTTGGGCTAGGTCAATCCGTTCGCGACATATGGCAGTTTGAAGCTAAGAAATGGTTGAGAAGACAACAAATTTTTCACAATTCTGCTGCTCCAAACGCTTAACCAGAATGGCCTAGGGGAAAAATACGCATACAGTTGTAATCGGGCGGGTTTCTACTTTCAGAAGCAGCAGGAATTCTTGTGTTTGGTCAATCCGTTCGCGTGATGTGGGAGTTTGAAGCTAGGAAATGGTTGAGGAGGCAACAAATTTTTCGCAATTCTGCTGCTCCAAACGCTTAACCAGAATGGCCTAGGGGAAAAATACACGTACCGCTGTAATCGGGCGAGTTTCTACTTTCTAATGCAATAGGAATTTTTGGATTAAGTCAATCCATTCGCGAGATATGGGACTTTGAAGCTAAGAAATGGTTGAAAAGACAACAAATTTTTCGCACTTCTGCTGCTCCAATCGCTTAACCAGAATGGCCTAGGGGAAAAATACACATACCGTTGCAATCGGGCGTGTTTCTACTTTCGAATGCAATAGGAATTTTTGGGTTAGGTCAATCCGTTCGCGAGATATGACAGTTTGAAGCTAAGAAATGGTTGAGAAGAGAACAAATTTTTCGCAATTCTGCTGCTCCAAACGCTTAACCAGAATGGCCTAAGGAAAAAATACGCATACCGTTGTAATCGGGCGAGCTTCTACTTTCAGTTGCAATAGGAATTTTTGGATTAGGTCAATCCGTTCGTGACATATGGCAGTTTGAAGCTAAGAAATGGTTGAGAAGACAACAAATTTTTCGCAATTCTGCTGCTCCAAACGCTTAACCAGAATGGCCTAGGGAAAAAATACGCATACCGTTGTAATCGGGCGTGTTTCTACTTTCAAATGCAATAGGAATTTTTGGGTTAGGTCAATCCGTTCGCGAGATATGACAGTTTGAAGCTAAGAAATGGTTGACAAGACAACAAATTTTCCGCACTTCTGCTGCTCCAATCGCTTATCCAGAATGGCCTAGGGGAAAAATACACGTACCGTTGTAATCGGGCGAGTTTCTACTTTCAAAAGCAGCAGGAATTTTTGTGTTTGGTCAATCCGTTCGCGTGATGTGGGAGTTTGAAGCTAAGAAATGGTTGAGAAGGCAAAAAATTTTTCGCACTTCTGCTGCTCCAATCTCTTAACCAGAATGGCCTAGGGGAAAAATACACATACCGTTGTAATCGGGCGTGTTTCTACTTTCAAATGCAATAGGAATTTTTGGGTTAGGTCAATCCGTTCGCGAGATATGACAGTTTGAAGCTAAGAAATGGTTGAGAAGACAACAAATTTTTCGCACTTCTGCTGCTCCAATCGCTTAACCAGAATGGCCTAGGGGAAAAATACACATACCGTTGTAATCGGGCGTGTTTCTACGTTCAAATGCAATAGGAATTTTTGGGTTAGGTCAATCCGTTCGCGAGATATGACAGTTTGAAGCTAAGATATGGTTGAGAAGAGAACAAATTTTTCGCAATTCTGCTGCTCCAAACGCTTATCCAGAATGGCCTAGGGGAAAAATACACGTACCGTTGTAATCGGGCGAGTTTCTACTTTCAAAAGCAGCAGGAATTTTTGTGTTTGGTCAATCCGTTCGCGTGATGTGGGAGTTTGAAGCTAAGAAATGGTTGAGAAGGCAAAAAATTTTTCGCAATTCTGCTGCTTCAAACGCTTAACCAGAATGGCCTAGGGGAAAAATACACATACCGTTGTAATCGGGCGAGTTTCTACTTTCAGACGCAATCGGAATTTCTGGGTTAGGTCAATCCGTTCGCGACATATGGCAGTTTGAAGCTAAGAAATGGTTGAGAAGACAACAAATTTTTCGCACTTCTGCTGCTCCAATCGCTTAACCAGAATGGCCTAGGGGAAAAATACACATACCGTTGTAATCGGGCGTGTTTCTACTTTCAAATGCAATAGGAATTTTTGGGTTAGGTCAATCCGTTCGCGAGATATGACAGTTTGAAGCTAACAAATGGTTGAGAAGACAACAAATTTTTCGCACTTCTGCTGCTCCAATCGCTTAACCAGAATGGCCTAGGGGAAAAATACACATACCGTTGTAATCGGGCGTGTTTCTACGTTCAAATGCAATAGGAATTTTTGGGTTAGGTCAATCCGTTCGCGAGATATGACAGTTTGAAGCTAAGAAATGGTTGAGAAGAGAACAAATTTTTCGCAATTCTGCTGCTCCAAACGCTTAACCAGAATGGCCTAGGGAAAAAATACGCATACCGTTGTAATCGGTCGAGCTTCTACTTTCAGTTGCAATAGGAATTTTTGGATTAGGTCAATCCGTTCGTGACATATGGCAGTTTGAAGCTAAGAAATGGTTGAGAAGACAACAAATTTTTCGCAATTCTGCTGCTCCAAACGCTTAACCAGAATGGCCTAGGGAAAAAATATACATACCGTTGTAATCGGGCGAGTTTCTGCTTTCAGATGCAACAGGAATTTTTGGGTTAGGTCAATCCGTTCGCGAGATATGGGAGTTTGAAGCTAAGAAATGGTTGAGAAGACAACAAATTTTTCACACTTCTGCTGCTCCAAACGCTTAACCAGAATGGCCTAGGGAAAAAATCCACATACCGTTGTAATCGGGCGAGTTTCTACTTTCAGATGCAATAGGAATTTTTGGGTTAGGTCAATCCGTTCGTGACATATGGCAGTTTGAAGATAAGAAATGGTTGCGAAGACAACAAATTTTTCGCAATTCTGATGCTCCAAACGCTTAACCAGAATGTCCTAGGGGAAAAATACACGTACCGTTGTAATCGGGCGAGTTTCTACTTTCAGATGCAATAGGAATTGTTGGGTCAGGTCAATCCGTTCGTGACATATGGCAGTTTGAAGATAAGAAATGGTTGAGAAGAGAACAAATTTTTCGCAATTCTGCTGCTGCAAACGCTTAACCAGAGTGGCCTAGGGAAAAAATACACGTACCGTTGTAATCGGGCGAGCTTCTACTTTCAAATGCAATTGGCATTTTTGGGTTAGGTTAATCCGTTCGCGAGATATGGTAGTTTGAAGCTAAGAAATGGTTGAGAAGAGAACAAATTTTTCGCAATTCTGCTGCTGCAAACGCTTAACCAGAATGGCCTAGGGAAAAAATACACACACCGTTGTAATCGGGCGAGTTTCTACTTTCAGATGCAATAGGAGTTTTTGGGTTAGGTCAATCCGTTCGCGAGATATGGGAGTTCGAAGCTAAGAAATGGTTGAGAAGAGAACAAAGTTTCGCAATTCTGCTGCTCCAAACGCTTAACCAGAATGGCCTAGGGAAAAAATACACATACCGTTGTAATCGGGCGTGTTTCTACTTTCAAATGCAATAGGAATTTTAGGGTTAGGTCAATCCGTTCGCGAGATATGACAGTTTGAAGCTAAGAAATGGTTGAGAACAGAACAAATTTTTCACAATTCTGCTGCTCCAAACGCTTAACCAGAATGGCCTAGGGAAGAAATACACATACCGTTGTAATCGGGCGAGTTTCTACTTTCAGATGCAATAGGAATTTTTGGGTTAGGTCAATCCGTTCGCGACATATGGCAGTTTGAAGCTAAGAAATGGTTGAGAAGACAACAAATTTTTCACATTTCTGCTGCTCCAAACGCTTAACCAGAATGGCGTAGGGGAAAAATACGCATACAGTTGTAATCGGGCGGGTTTCTACTTTCAGACGCAGCAGGAATTTTTGTGTTTGGTCAATCCGTTCGCGTGATGTGGGAGTTTGAAGCTAAGAAATGGTTGACAAGACAACAAATCTTCCGCACTTCTGCTGCTCCAATCGCTTATCCAGAATGGCCTAGGGGAAAAATACACGTACCGTTGTAATCGGGCGAGTTTCTACTTTCAAAAGCAGCAGGAGTTTTTGTGTTTGGTCAATCCGTTCGCGTGATGTGGGAGTTTGAAGCTAAGAAATGGTTGAGAAGGCAAAAAATTTTTCGCAATTCTGCTGCTTCAAACGCTTAACCAGAATGGCCTAGGGAAAAAATACACATACCGTTGTAATCGGGCGAGTTTCTACTTTCAGATGCAATCGGAATTTCTGGGTTAGGTCAATCCGTTCGCGACATATGGCAGTTTGAAGCTAAGAAATGGTTGAGAACAGAACAAATTTTTCACAATTCTGCTGCTCCAAACGCTTAACCAGAATGGCCTAGGGAAAAAATACACATACCGTTGTAATCGGGCGTGTTTCTACTTTCAAATGCAATAGGAATTTTAGGGTTAGGTCAATCCGTTCGCGAGATATGACAGTTTGAAGCTAAGAAATGGTTGAGAACAGAACAAATTTTTCACAATTCTGCTGCTCCAAACGCTTAACCAGAATGGCCTAGGGAAGAAATACACATACCGTTGTAATCGGGCGAGTTTCTACTTTCAGATGCAATAGGAATTTTTGGGTTAGGTCAATCCGTTCGCGACATATGGCAGTTTGAAGCTAAGAAATGGTTGAGAAGACAACAAATTTTTCACAATTCTGCTGCTCCAAACGCTTAACCAGAATGGCGTAGGGGAAAAATACGCATACAGTTGTAATCGGGCGGGTTTCTACTTTCAGACGCAGCAGGAATTTTTGTGTTTGGTCAATCCGTTCGCGTGATGTGGGAGTTTGAAGCTAAGAAATGGTTGACAAGACAACAAATCTTCCGCACTTCTGCTGCTCCAATCGCTTATCCAGAATGGCCTAGGGGAAAAATACACGTACCGTTGTAATCGGGCGAGTTTCTACTTTCAAAAGCAGCAGGAATTTTTGTGTTTGGTCAATCCGTTCGCGTGATGTGGGAGTTTGAAGCTAAGAAATGGTTGAGAAGGCAAAAAATTTTTCGCAATTCTGCTGCTTCAAACGCTTAACCAGAATGGCCTAGGGAAAAAATACACATACCGTTGTAATCGGGCGAGTTTCTACTTTCAGATGCAATCGGAATTTCTGGGTTAGGTCAATCCGTTCGCGACATATGGCAGTTTGAAGCTAAGAAATGGTTGAGAACAGAACAAATTTTTCACAATTCTGCTGCTCCAAACGCTTAACCAGAATGGCCTAGGGAAAAAATACGCATACCGTTGTAATCGGGCGTGTTTCTACTTTCAAATGCAATAGGAATTTTTGGGTTAGGTCAATCCGTTCGCGAGATATGACAGTTTGAAGCTAAGAAATGGTTGAGAAGACAACAAATTTTTCGCTCTTCTGCTGCTCCAATCGCTTAACCAGAATGGCGTAGGGGAAAAATACACATACCGTTGTAATCGGGCGTGTTTCTACTTTCAAATGCAATAGGAATTTTAGGGTTAGGTCAATCCGTTCGCGAGATATGACAGTTTGAAGCTAAGAAATGGTTGAGAACAGAGCAAATTTTTCACAATTCTGCTGCTCCAAACGCTTAACCAGAATGGCCTAGGGAAGAAATACACATACCGTTGTAATCGGGCGAGTTTCTACTTTCAGATGCAATAGGAATTTTTGGGTTAGGTCAATCCGTTCGCGACATATGGCAGTTTGAAGCTAAGAAATGGTTGAGAAGACAACAAATTTTTCACAATTCTGCTGCTCCAAACGCTTAACCAGAATGGCGTAGGGGAAAAATACGCATACAGTTGTAATCGGGCGGGTTTCTACTTTCAGACGCAGCAGGAATTTTTGTGTTTGGTCAATCCGTTCGCGTGATGTGGGAGTTTGAAGCTAAGAAATGGTTGACAAGACAACAAATCTTCCGCACTTCTGCTGCTCCAATCGCTTATCCAGAATGGCCTAGGGGAAAAATACACGTACCGTTGTAATCGGGCGAGTTTCTACTTTCAAAAGCAGCAGGAATTTTTGTGTTTGGTCAATCCGTTCGCGTGATGTGGGAGTTTGAAGCTAAGAAATGGTTGAGAAGGCAAAAAATTTTTCGCAATTCTGCTGCTTCAAACGCTTAACCAGAATGGCCTAGGGAAAAAATACACATACCGTTGTAATCGGGCGAGTTTCTACTTTCAGATGCAATCGGAATTTCTGGGTTAGGTCAATCCGTTCGCGACATATGGCAGTTTGAAGCTAAGAAATGGTTGAGAACAGAACAAATTTTTCACAATTCTGCTGCTCCAAACGCTTAACCAGAATGGCCTAGGGAAAAAATACGCATACCGTTGTAATCGGGCGTGTTTCTACTTTCAAATGCAATAGGAATTTTTGGGTTAGGTCAATCCGTTCGCGAGATATGACAGTTTGAAGCTAAGAAATGGTTGAGAAGACAACAAATTTTTCGCTCTTCTGCTGCTCCAATCGCTTAACCAGAATGGCGTAGGGGAAAAATACACATACCGTTGTAATCGGGCGTGTTTCTACTTTCAAATGCAATAGGAATTTTAGGGTTAGGTCAATCCGTTCGCGAGATATGACAGTTTGAAGCTAAGAAATGGTTGAGAACAGAACAAATTTTTCACAATTCTGCTGCTCCAAACGCTTAACCAGAATGGCCTAGGGAAAAAATACGCATACCGTTGTAATCGGGCGAGCTTCTACTTTCAGTTGCAATAGGAATTTTTGGATTAGGTCAATCCGTTCGTGACATATGGCAGTTTGAAGCTAAGAAATGGTTGAGAAGACAACAAATTTTTCGCAATTCTGCTGCTCCAAACGCTTAACCAGAATGGCCTAGGGAAAAAATACACATACCGTTGTAATCGGGCGAGTTTCTACTTTCAGTTGCAATAGGAATTTTTGGATTAGGTCAATCCGTTCGTGACATATGGCAGTTTGAAGCTAAGAAATGGTTGAGAAGACAACAAATTTTTCGCAATTCTGTTGCTCCAAACGCTTAACCAGAATGGCCTAGGGAAAAAATACACATACCGTTGTAATCGGGCGAGATTCTACTTTCAGATGCAATAGGAATTTTTGGGCTAGGTCAATCCGTTCGCGACATATGGCAGTTTGAAGCTAAGAAATGGTTGAGAAGACAACAAATTTTTCACAATTCTGCTGCTCCAAACGCTTAACCAGAATGGCCTAGGGGAAAAATACGCATACAGTTGTAATCGGGCGGGTTTCTACTTTCAGAAGCAGCAGGAATTCTTGTGTTTGGTCAATCCGTTCGCGTGATGTTGGAGTTTGAAGCTAGGAAATGGTTGAGAAGGCAACAAATTTTTCGCAATTCTGCTGCTCCAAACGCTTAACCAGAATGGCCTAGGGGAAAAATACACGTACCGCTGTAATCGGGCGAGTTTCTACTTTCTAATGCAAAAGGAATTTTTGGATTAAATCAATCCATTCGCGAGATATGGGACTTTGAAGCTAAGAAATGGTTGAAAAGACAACAAATTTTTCGCACTTCTGCTGCTCCAATCGCTTAACCAGAATGGCCTAGGGGAAAAATACACATACCGTTGCAATCGGGCGTGTTTCTACTTTCAAATGCAATAGGAATTTTTGGGTTAGGTCAATCCGTTCGCGAGATATGACAGTTTGAAGCTAAGAAATGGTTGAGAAGAGAACAAATTTTTCGCAATTCTGCTGCTCCAAACGCTTAACCAGAATGGCCTAAGGAAAAAATACGCATACCGTTGTAATCGGGCGAGCTTCTACGTTCAGTTGCAATAGGAATTTTTGGATTAGGTCAATCCGTTCGTGACATATGGCAGTTTGAAGCTAAGAAATGGTTGAGAAGACAACAAATTTTTCGCAATTCTGCTGCTCCAAACGCTTAACCAGAATGGCCTAGGGAAAAAATACGCATACCGTTGTAATCGGGCGAGCTTCTACTTTCAATTGCAATAGGAATTTTTGGATTAGGTCAATCCGTTCGCGAGATATGGGACTTTGAAGCTAAGAAATGGTTGACAAGACACCAAATTTTCCGCACTTCTGCTGCTCCAATCGCTTATCCAGAATGGCCTCGGGGAAAAATACACGTACCGTTGTAATCGGGCGAGTTTCTACTTTCAAATGCAATAGGAATTTTTGGGTTAGGCCAATCCGTTCGCGAGATATGGCAGTTCGAAGCTAAGAAATGGTTGAGAAGAGAACAAAGTTTCGCAATTCTGCTGCTCCAAACGCTTAACCAGAATGGCCTAGGGAAAAAATACATATACCGTTGTAATCGGGCGTGTTTCTACTTTCAGTTGCAATAGGAATTTTTGGGTTAGGTCAATCCGTTCGCGACATATGGCAGTTTGAAGCTAAGAAATGGTTGAGAAGACAACAAATTTTTCGCACTTCTGCTGCTCCAATCGCTTAACCAGAATGGCCTAGGGGAAAAATACACATACCGTTGTAATCGGGCGTGTTTCTACTTTCAAATGCAATAGGAATTTTTGGGTTAGGTCAATCCGTTCGCGAGATATGACAGTTTGAAGCTAAGAAATGGTTGACAAGACAACAAATTTTCCGCACTTCTGCTGCTCCAATCGCTTATCCAGAATGGCCTAGGGGAAAAATACACGTACCGTTGTAATCGGGCGAGTTTCTACTTTCAAAAGCAGCAGGAATTTTTGTGTTTGGTCAATCCGTTCGCGTGATGTGGGAGTTTGAAGCTAAGAAATGGTTGAGAAGGCAAAAAATTTTTCGCAATTCTGCTGCTTCAAACGCTTAACCAGAATGGCCTAGGGAGAAAATACACATACCGTTGTAATCGGGCGAGTTTCTACTTTCAGATGCAATCGGAATTTTTGGGTTAGGTCAATCCGTTCGCGACATATGGGAGTTTGAAGCTAAGAAATGGTTGAGAAGACAACAAATTTTTCGCACTTCTGCTGCTCCAATCGCTTAACCAAATGGCCTAGGGGAAAAATACACATACCGTTGTAATCGGGCGTGTCTCTACTTTCAAATGCAATAGGAATTTTTGGGTTAGGTCAATCCGTTCGCGAGATATGACAGTTTGAAGCTAAGAAATGGTTGAGAAGACAACAAATTTTTCGCACTTCTGCTGCTCCAATCGCTTAACCAGAATGGCCTAGGGGAAAAATACACATACCGTTGTAATCGGGCGTGTTTCTACGTTCAAATGCAATAGGAATTTTTGGGTTAGGTCAATCCGTTCGCGAGATATGACTGTTTGAAGCTAAGAAATGGTTGAGAAGAGAACAAATTTTTCGCAATTCTGCTGCTCCAAACGCTTAACCAGAATGGCCTAGGGAAAAAATACGCATACCGTTGTAATCGGGCGAGCTTCTACTTTCAGTTGCAATAGGAATTTTTGGATTAGGTCAATCCGTTCGTGACATATGGCAGTTTGAAGCTAAGAAATGGTTGAGAAGACAACAAATTTTTCGCAATTCTGCTGCTCCAAACGCTTAACCAGAATGGCCTAGGGAAAAAATATACATACCGTTGTAATCGGGCGAGTTTCTGCTTTCAGATGCAACAGGAATTTTTGGGTTAGGTCAATCCGTTCGCGAGATATGGGAGTTTGAAGCTAAGAAATGGTTGAGAAGACAACAAATTTTTCACACTTCTGCTGCTCCAAACGCTTAACCAGAATGGCCTAGGGAAAAAATCCACATACCGTTGTAATCGGGCGAGTTTCTACTTTCAGATGCAATAAGAATTGTTGGGTTAGGTCAATCCGTTCGTGACATATGGCAGTTTGAAGATAAGAAATGGTTGAGAAGAGAACAAATTTTTCGCAATTCTGCTGCTGCAAACGCTTAACCAGAATGGCCTAGGGAAAAAATACACGTACCGTTGTAATCGGGCGAGCTTCTACTTTCAAATGCAATTGCAATTTTTGGGATAGGTCAATCCGTTCGCGAGATATGGTAGTTTGAAGCTAAGAAATGGTTGAGAAGAGAACAAATTTTTCGCAATTCTGCTGCTGCAAACGCTTAACCAGAATGGCCTAGGGAAAAAATACACACACCGTTGTAATCGGGCGAGTTTCTACTTTCAGATGCAATAGGAGTTTTTGGGTTAGGTCAATCCGTTCGCGAGATATGGGAGTTCGAAGCTAAGAAATGGTTGAGAAGAGAACAAAGTTTCGCAATTCTGCTGCTCCAAACGCTTATCCAGAATGGCCTAGGGAAAAAATACATATACCGTTGTAATCGGGCGTGTTTCTACTTTCAGTTGCAATAGGAATTTTTGGGTTAGGTCAATCCGTTCGCGACATATGGCAGTTTGAAGCTAAGAAATGGTTGAGAAGACAACAAATTTTTCGCAATTCTGCTGCTCCAAACGCTTAACCAGAATGGCCTAGGGAAGAAATACACATACCGTTGTAATCGGGCGAGTTTCTACTTTCAGATGCAATAGGAATTTTTGGGTTAGGTCAATCCGTTCGCGACATATGGCAGTTTGAAGCTAAGAAATGGTTGAGAAGACAACAAATTTTTCACAATTCTGCTGCTCCAAACGCTTAACCAGAATGGCCTAGGGGAAAAATACGCATACAGTTGTAATCGGGCGGGTTTCTACTTTCAGACGCAGCAGGAATTTTTATGTTTGGTCAATCCGTTCGCGTGATGTGGGAGTTTGAAGCTAAGAAATGGTTGACAAGATAACAAATCTTCCGCACTTCTGCTGCTCCAATCGCTTATCCAGAATGGCCTAGGGGAAAAATACACGTACCGTTGTAATCGGGCGAGTTTCTACTTTCAAAAGCAGCAGGAATTTTTGTGTTTGGTCAATCCGTTCGCGTGATGTGGGAGTTTGAAGCTAAGAAATGGTTGAGAGGGCAAAAAATTTTTCGCAATTCTGCTGCTTCAAACGCTTAACCAGAATGGCCTAGGGAAAAAATACACATACCGTTGTAATCGGGCGAGTTTCTACTTTCAGATGCAATCGGAATTTTTGGGTTAGGTCAATCCGTTCGCGACATATGGCAGTTTGAAGCTAAGAAATGGTTGAGAAGACAACAAATTTTTCGCACTTCTGCTGCTCCAATCGCTTAACCAGAATGGCCTAGGGGAAAAATACACATACCGTTGTAATCGGGCGTGTTTCTACTTTCAAATGCAATAGGAATTTTTGGGTTAGGTCAATCCGTTCGCGAGATATGACAGTTTGAAGCTAAGAAATGGTTGAGAAGACAACAAATTTTTCGCTCTTCTGCTGCTCCAATCGCTTAACCAGAATGGCGTAGGGGAAAAATACACATACCGTTGTAATCGGTAGTGTTTCTACTTTCAAATGCAATAGGAATTTTTGGGTTAGGTCAATCCGTTCGCGAGATATGACAGTTTGAAGCTAAGAAATGGTTGAGAGGAGAACAAATTTTTCACAATTCTGCTGCGACAAACGCTTAACCAGAATGGCCTAGGGAAAAAATACGCATACCGTTGTAATCGGGCGAGCTTCTACTTTCAGTTGCAATAGGAATTTTTGGATTAGGTCAATCCGTTCGTGACATATGGCAGTTTGAAGCTAAGAAATGGTTGAGAATACAACAAATTTTTCGCAATTCTGCTGCTCCAAACGCTTAACCAGAATGGCCTAGGGAAAAAATACACATACCGTTGTAATCGGGCGAGTTTCTACTTTCAGATGCAATCGGAATTTTTGGGTTAGGTCAATCCGTTCGCGAGATATGACAGTTTGAAGCTAAGAAATGGTTGAGAAGACAACAAATTTTTCGCACTTCTGCTGCTCCAATCGCTTAACCAGAATGGCCTAGGGGAAAAATACACATACCGTAGTAATCGGGCGTGTTGCAACTTTCAAATGCAATAGGAATTTTTGGGTTAGGTCAATCCGTTCGCGAGATATGACAGTTTGAAGCTAAGAAATGGTTGAGAGGAGAACAAATTTTTCACAATTCTGCTGCTCCAAACGCTTAACCAGAATGGCCTAGGGAAAAAATACGCATACCGTTGTAATCGGGCGAGCTTCTACTTTCAGTTGCAATAGGAATTTTTGGATGAGGTCAATCCGTTCGTGACATATGGCAGTTTGAAGCTAAGAAATGGTTGAGAAGACAACAAATTTTTCGCAATTCTGCTGCTCCAAACGCTTAACCAGAATGGCCTAGGGAAAAAATACACATACCGTTGTAATCGGGCGAGTTTCTACTTTCAGATGCAACAGGAATTTTTGGGTTAGGCAATCCGTTCGCGAGATATGGGAGTTTGAAGCTAAGAAATGGTTGAGAAGACAACAAATTTTTCGCACTTCTGCTGCTCCAAACGCTTAACCAGAATGGCCTAGGGAAAAAATACACATACCGTTGTAATCGGGCGAGTTTCTACTTTCAGATGAAATAGGAATTTTTGGGTTAGGTCAATCCGTTCGTGACATATGGCAGTTTGAAGATAAGAAATGGTTGAGAAGACAACAAATTTTTCGCAATTCTGATGCTCCAAACGCTTAACCAGAATGTCCTAGGGGAAAAATACACGTACCGTTGTAATCGGGCGAGTTTCTACTTTCATTTACAATCGGAATTTTTGGATTAAGTCAACCCGTTCGCGAGATATGGGACTTTGAAGACAAGAAATGGTTGAGAAGGCAAAAAATTTTTCGCAATTCTGCTGCTCCAAACGCTTAACCAGAATGGCCTAGGGGAAAAATACACGTACCGTTGTAATCGGGCGAGTTTCTACTTTGTAATGCAATAGGAATTTTTGGGTTAGTTCAATCCGTTCGCGAGATATGAGAGTTTGAAGCTAAGAAATGGTTGAGAAGAGAACAAATTTTTCGCAATTCTGCTGCTCCAAACGCTTAACCAGAATGGGCTAGGGGAAAAATACGCATACCGTTGTAATCGGGCGAGTTTCTACTTTCAGTTACAATAGGAATTTTTGGATTAAGTCAATCCGTTCGCGAGATATGGGACTTTGAAGACAAGAAATGGTTGAGAAGGCAAAAAATTTTTCGCAATTCTGCTGCTCCAAACGCTTAACCAGAATGGCCTAGGGAAAAAATACACACACCGTTGTAATCGGGCGAGTTTCTACTTTCAGATGCAATAGGAATTTTTGGGTTAGGTCAATCCGTTCGTGACATATGGCAGTTTGAAGATAAGAAATGGTTGAGAAGAGAACAAATTTTTCGCAATTCTGCTGCTGCAAACGCTTAACCAGAATGGCCTAGGGAAAAAATACACGTACCGTTGTAACCGGGCGAGCTTCTACTTTCAAATGCAATTGGAATTTTTGTGTTAGGTCAATCCGTTCGCGAGATATGGTAGTTTGAAGCTAAGAAATGGTTGAGAAGAGAACAAATTTTTCGCAATTCTGCTGCTGCAAACGCTTAACCAGAATGGCCTAGGGAAAAAATACACATACCGTTGTAATCGGGCGAGTTTCTACTTTCAGATGCAATAGGAGTTTTTGGGTTAGATCAATCCGTTCGCGAGATATGGGAGTTCGAAGCTAAGAAATGGTTGAGAAGAGAACAAAGTTTCGCAATTCTGCTGCTCCAAACGCTTAACCAGAATGGCCTAGGGAAAAAATACATATACCGTTGTAATCGGGCGTGTTTCTACTTTCAGTTGCAATAGGAATTTTTGGGTTAGGTCAATCCGTTCGCGACATATGGCAGTTTGAAGCTAAGAAATGGTTGAGAAGACAACAAATTTTTCGCAATTCTGCTGCTCCAAACGCTTAACCAGAATGGCCTAGGGAAAAAATACACATACCGTTGTAATCGGGCGGGATTCTACTTTCAGATGCAATAGGAATTTTTGGGTTAGGTCAATCCGTTCGCGACATATGGCAGTTTGAAGCTAAGAAATGGTTGAGAAGACAACAAATTTTTCACAATTCTGCTGCTCCAAACGCTTAACCAGAATGGCCTAGGGGAAAAATACGCATACAGTTGTAATCGGGCGGGTTTCTACTTTCAGACGCAGCAGGAATTTTTGTGTTTGGTCAATCCGTTCGCGTGATGTGGGAGTTTGAAGCTAAGAAATGGTTGAGAAGAGAACAAATTTTTCACAATTCTGCTGCTCCAAACGCTTAACCAGAATGGCCTAGGGGAAAAATACACGTACCGTTGTAATCGGGCGAGCTTCTACTTTCAGTTGCAATAGGAATTTTTGGATTAGGTCAATCCGTTCGTGACATATGGCAGTTTGAAACTAAGAAATGGTTGAGAAGACAACAAATTTTTCGCAATTCTGCTGCTCCAAACGCTTAACCAGAATGGCCTAGGGAAAGAATACACATACCGTTGTAATCGGGCGAGTTTCTACTTTCAGATGCAATCGGAATTTTTGGGTTAGGTCAATCCGTTCGCGAGATATGACAGTTTGAAGCTAAGAAATGGTTGAGAAGACAACAAATTTTTCGCACTTCTGCTGCTCCAATCGCTTAACCAGAATGGCCTAGGGGAAAAACACACATACCGTTGTAATCGGGCGTGTTGCTACTTTCAAATGCAATAGGAATTTTTGGGTTAGGTCAATCCGTTCGCGAGATATGACACTTTGAAGCTAAGAAATGGTTGAGAAGAGAACAAATTTTTCACAATTCTGCTGCTCCAAACGCTTAACCAGAATGACCTAGGGAAAAAATACGCATACCGTTGTAATCGGGCGAGCTTCTACTTTCAGTTGCAATAGGAATTTTTGGATGAGGTCAATCCGTTCGTGACATATGGCAGTTTGAAGCTAAGAAATGGTTGAGAAGACAACAAATTTTTCGCAATTCTGCTGCTCCAAACGCTTAACCAGAATGGCCTAGGGATAAAATACACATACCGTTGTAATCGGGCGAGTTTCTACTTTCAGATGCAATCGGAATTTTTGGGTTAGGACAATCCGTTCGCGAGATATGACAGTTTGAAGCTAAGAAATGGTTGAGAAGACAACAAATTTTTCGCACTTCTGCTGCTCCAATCGCTTAACCAGAATGGCCTAGGGGAAAAACACACATACCGTTGTAATCGGGCGTGTTGCTACTTTCAAATGCAATAGGAATTTTTGGGTTAGGTCAATCCGTTCGCGAGATATGACAGTTTGAAGCTAAGAAATGGTGGAGAAGAGAACAAATTTTTCACAATTCTGCTGCTCCAAACGCTTAACCAGAATGGCCTAGGGAAAAAATACGCCTACCGTTGTAATCGGGCGAGCTTCTACTTTCAGTTGCAATAGGAATTTTTGGATGAGGTCAATCCGTTCGTGACATATGGCAGTTTGAAGCTAAGAAATGGTTGAGAAGACAACAAGTTTTTCGCAATTCTGCTGCTCCAAACGCTTAACCAGAATGGCCTAGGGAAAAAATACACATACCGTTGTAATCGGGCGAGTTTCTGCTTTCTGATGCAACAGGAATTTTTGGGTTACGTCAATCCGTTCGCGAGATATGGGAGTTTGAAGCTAAGAAATGGTTGAGAAGACAACAAATTTTTCGCACTTCTGCTGCTCCAAACGCTTAACCAGAACGGCCTAGGGAAAAAATACACATACCGTTGTAATCGGGCGAGTTTCTACTTTCAGATGAAATAGGAATTTTTGGGTTAGGTCAATCCGTTCGTGACATATGGCAGTTTGAAGATAAGAAATGGTTGAGAAGACAACAAATTTTTCGCAATTCTGATGCTCCAAACGCTTAACCAGAATGTCCTAGGGGAAAAATACACGTACCGTTGTAATCGGGCGAGTTTCTACTTTCATTTACAATAGGAATTTTTGGATTAAGTCAATCCGTTCGCGAGATATGGGACTTTGAAGACAAGAAATGGTTGAGAAGGCAAAAAATTTTTCGCAATTCTGCTGCTCCAAACGCTTAACCAGAATGTCCTAGGGGAAAAATACACGTACCGTTGTAATCGGGCGAGTTTCTACTTTGTAATGCAATAGGAATTTTTGGGTTAGTTCAATCCGTTCGCGAGATATGAGAGTTTGAAGCTAAGAAATGGTTGAGAAGAGAACAAATTTTTCGCAATTCTGCTGCTCCAAACGCTTAACCAGAATGGGCTAGGGGAAAAATACGCAGACCGTTGTAATCGGGCGAGTTTCTACTTTCAGTTACAATAGGAATTTTTGGATTAAGTCAATCCGTTCGCGAGATATGGGACTTTGAAGACAAGAAATGGTTGAGAAGGCAAAAAATTTTTCGCAATTCTGCTGCTCCAAACGCTTAACCAGAATGGCCTAGGGAAAAAATACACACACCGTTGTAATCGGGCGAGTTTCTACTTTCAGATGCATTAGGAATTTTTGGGTTAGGTCAATCCGTTCGTGACATATGGCAGTTTGAAGATAAGAAATGGTTGAGAAGAGAACAAATTTTTCGCAATTCTGCTGCTGCAAACGCTTAACCAGAATGGCCTAGGGAAAAAATACACGTACCGTTGTAATCGGGCGAGTTTCTACTTTCAGATGCAATAGGAGTTTTTGGGTTAGGTCAATCCGTTCGCGATATATGGGAGTTTGAAGACAAGAAATGGTTGAGAAGAGAACAAATTTTTCGCACTTCTGCTGCTCCAATCGCTTAACCAGAATGGCCTAGGGGAAAAACACACATACCGTTGTAATCGGGCGTGTTGCTACTTTCAAATGCAATAGGAATTTTTGGGTTAGGTCAATCCGTTCGCGAGATATGACACTTTGAAGCTAAGAAATGGTTGAGAAGACAACAAATTTTTCGCACTTCTGCTGCTCCAATCGCTTAACCAGAATGGCCTAGGGGAAAAACACACATACCGTTGTAATCGGGCGTGTTGCTACTTTCAAATGCAATAGGAATTTTTGGGTTAGGTCAATCCGTTCGCGAGATATGACAGTTTGAAGCTAAGAAATGGTGGAGAAGAGAACAAATTTTTCACAATTCTGCTGCTCCAAACGCTTAACCAGAATGGCCTAGGGAAAAAATACGCATACCGTTGTAATCGGGCGAGCTTCTACTTTCAGTTGCAATAGGAATTTTTGGATGAGGTCAATCCGTTCGTGACATATGGCAGTTTGAAGCTAAGAAATGGTTGAGAAGACAACAAGTTTTTCGCAATTCTGCTGCTCCAAACGCTTAACCAGAATGGCCTAGGGAAAAAATACACATACCGTTGTAATCGGGCGAGTTTCTGCTTTCAGATGCAACAGGAATTTTTGGGTTAGGTCAATCCGTTCGCGAGATATGGGAGTTTGAAGCTAAGAAATGGTTGAGAAGACAACAAATTTTTCGCACTTCTGCTGCTCCAAACGCTTAACCAGAATGGCCTAGGGAAAAAATACACATACCGTTGTAATCGGGCGAGTTTCTACTTTCAGATGAAATAGGAATTTTTGGGTTAGGTCAATCCGTTCGTGACATATGGCAGTTTGAAGATAAGAAATGGTTGAGAAGACAACAAATTTTTCGCAATTCTGATGCTCCAAACGCTTAACCAGAATGTCCTAGGGGAAAAATACACGTACCGTTGTAATCGGGCGAGTTTCTACTTTCATTTACAATAGGAATTTTTGGATTAAGTCAATCCGTTCGCGAGATATGGGACTTTGAAGACAAGAAATGGTTGAGAAGGCAAAAAATTTTTCGCAATTCTGCTGCTCCAAACGCTTAACCAGAATGTCCTAGGGGAAAAATACACGTACCGTTGTAATCGGGCGAGTTTCTACTTTGTAATGCAATAGGAATTTTTGGGTTAGTTCAATCCGTTCGCGAGATATGAGAGTTTGAAGCTAAGAAATGGTTGAGAAGAGAACAAATTTTTCGCAATTCTGCTGCTCCAAACGCTTAACCAGAATGGGCTAGGGGAAAAATACGCAGACCGTTGTAATCGGGCGAGTTTCTACTTTCAGTTACAATAGGAATTTTTGGATTAAGTCAATCCGTTCGCGAGATATGGGACTTTGAAGACAAGAAATGGTTGAGAAGGCAAAAAATTTTTCGCAATTCTGCTGCTCCAAACGCTTAACCAGAATGGCCTAGGGAAAAAATACACACACCGTTGTAATCGGGCGAGTTTCTACTTTCAGATGCATTAGGAATTTTTGGGTTAGGTCAATCCGTTCGTGACATATGGCAGTTTGAAGATAAGAAATGGTTGAGAAGAGAACAAATTTTTCGCAATTCTGCTGCTGCAAGCGCTTAACCAGAATGGCCTAGGGAAAAAATACACGTACCGTTGTAATCGGGCGAGCTTCTACTTTCAAATGCAATTGGAATTTTTGGGTTAGTTCAATCCGTTCGCGAGATGTGAGAGTTTGAAGCTAAGAAATGGTTGAGAAGAGAACAAATTTTTCGCAATTCTGCTGCTCCAAACGCTTAACCAGAATGGGCTAGGGGAAAAATACGCATACCGTTGTAATCGGGCGAGTTTCTACTTTCAGTTACAATAGGAATTTTTGGATTAAGTCAATCCGTTCGCGAGATATGGGACTTTGAAGACAAGAAATGGTTGAGAAGGCAAAAAATTTTTCGCAATTCTGCTGCTCCAAACGCTTAACCAGAATGGCCTAGGGAAAAAATACACACACCGTTGTAATCGGGCGAGTTTCTACTTTCAGATGCATTAGGAATTTTTGGGTTAGGTCAATCCGTTCGTGACATATGGCAGTTTGAAGATAAGAAATGGTTGAGAAGAGAACAAATTTTTCGCAATTCTGCTGCTGCAAACGCTTAACCAGAATGGCCTAGGGAAAAAATACACGTACCGTTGTAATCGGGCGAGTTTCTACTTTCAGATGCAATAGGAGTTTTTGGGTTAGGTCAATCCGTTCGCGATATATGGGAGTTTGAAGACAAGAAATGGTTGAGAAGACAACAAATTTTTCGCACTTCTGCTGCTCCAAACGCTTAATCAGAATGGCCTAGGGAAAAAATTCGCATACAGTTGTAATCGGGCGAGTTTCTACTTTCAGACGCAGCAGGAATTTTTGTGTTTGGTCAATCCGTTCGCGAGATATGGGAGTTTGAAGCTAAGAAATGGTTGAGAAGAGAACAAATTTTTCCCAATTGTGCTGCTCCAAACGCTTAACCAGAATGGCCTAGGTAAAAAATACACATACGGTTGTAATCGGGCGAGTTTCTACTTTCAGATGCAACAGGAATTTTTGGGTTAGGTCAATCCGTTCGCGAGATATGAGAGTTTGAAGCTAAGAAATGGTTGAGAAGAGAACAAATTTTTCGCAATTCTGCTGCTCCAAACGCTTAACCAGAATGGCCTAGGGAAAAAATACACATACCGTTGTAATCGGGCGGGATTCTACTTTCAGATGCAATAGGAATTTTTGGGTTAGGTCAATCCGTTCGCGACATATGGCAGTTTGAAGCTAAGAAATGGTTGAGAAGACAACAAATTTTTCACAATTCTGCTGCTCCAAACGCTTAACCAGAATGGCCTAGGGGAAAAACACACATACCGTTGTAATCGGGCGTGTTGCTACTTTCAAATGCAATAGGAATTTTTGGGTTAGGTCAATCCGTTCGCGAGATATGACAGTTTGAAGCTAAGAAATGGTTGAGAAGAGAACAAATTTTTCACAATTCTGCTGCTCCAAACGCTTAACCAGAATGGCCTAGGGAAAAAATACGCATACAGTTGTAATCGGGCGGGTTTCTACTTTCAGACGCAGCAGGAATTTTTGTGTTTGGTCAATCCGTTCGCGAGATATGGGAGTTTGAAGCTAAGAAATGGTTGAGAAGAGTACAAATTTTTCGCACTTCTGCTGCTCCAATCGCTTAACCAGAATGGCCTAGGGGAAAAACACACATACCGTTGTAATCGGGCGTGTTGCTACTTTCAAATGCAATAGGAATTTTTGGGTTAGGTCAATCCGTTCGCGAGATATGACAGTTTGAAGCTAAGAAATGGTTGAGAAGAGAACAAATTTTTCACAATTCTGCTGCTCCAAACGCTTAACCAGAATGGCCTAGGGAAAAAATACGCATACCGTTGTAATCGGGCGAGCTTCTACTTTCAGTTGCAATAGGAATTTTTGGATGAGGTCAATCCGTTCGTGACATATGGCAGTTTGAAGCTAAGAAATGGTTGAGAAGACAACAAGTTTTTCGCAATTCTGCTGCTCCAAACGCTTAACCAGAATGGCCTAGGGAAAAAATACACGTACCGTTGTAATCGGGCGAGTTTCTACTTTGTAATGCAATAGGAATTTTTGGGTTAGTTCAATCCGTTCGCGAGATATGAGAGTTTGAAGCTAAGAAATGGTTGAGAAGAGAACAAATTTTTCGCAATTCTGCTGCTCCAAACGCTTAACCAGAATGGGCTAGGGGAAAAATACGCATACCGTTGTAATCGGGCGAGTTTCTACTTTCAGTTACAATAGGAATTTTTGGATTAAGTCAATCCGTTCGCGAGATATGGGACTTTGAAGACAAGAAATGGTTGAGAAGGCAAAAAATTTTTCGCAATTCTGCTGCTCCAAACGCTTAACCAGAATGGCCTAGGGAAAAAATACACACACCGTTGTAATCGGGCGAGTTTCTACTTTCAGATGCATTAGGAATTTTTGGGTTAGGTCAATCCGTTCGTGACATATGGCAGTTTGAAGATAAGGAATGGTTGAGAAGAGAACAAATTTTTCGCAATTCTGCTGCTGCAAACGCTTAACCAGAATGGCCTAGGGAAAAAATACACGTACCGTTGTAATCGGGCGAGCTTCTACTTTCAAATGCAATTGGAATTTTTGGGTTAGGTCAATCCGTTCGCGAGATATGGTAGTTTGAAGCTAAGAAATGGTTGAGAAGAGAACAAATTTTTCGCAATTCTGCTGCTGCAAACGCTTAACCAGAATGGCCTAGGGAAAAAATACACGTACCGTTGTAATCGGGCGAGTTTCTACTTTGTAATGCAATAGGAATTTTTGGGTTAGTTCAATCCGTTCGCGAGATATGAGAGTTTGAAGCCAAGAAATAGTTGAGAAGAGAACAAATTTTTCGCAATTCTGCTGCTCCAAACGCTTAACCAGAATGGCCTAGGGAAAAAATACGCATACCGTTGTAATCGGGCGAGTTTCTACTTTCAGTTACAATAGGAATTTTTGGATTAAGTCAATCCGTTCGCGAGATATGAGAGTTTGAAGCCAAGAAATAGTTGAGAAGAGAACAAATTTTTCGCAATTCTGCTGCTCCAAACGCTTAACCAGAATGGCCTAGGGAAAAAATACACACACCGTTGTAATCGGGCGGGATTCTACTTTCGGATGCAATAGGAATTTTTGGGTTAGGTCAATCCGTTCGCGACATATGGCAGTTTGAAGCTAAGAAATGGTTGAGAAGACAACAAATTTTTCACAATTCTGCTGCTCCAAACGCTTAACCAGAATGGCCTAGGGGAAAAACACACATACCGTTGTAATCGGGCGTGTTGCTACTTTCAAATGCAATAGGAATTTTTGGGTTAGGTCAATCCGTTCGCGAGATATGACAGTTTGAAGCTAAGAAATGGTTGAGAAGAGAACAAATTTTTCACAATTCTGCTGCTCCAAACGCATAACCAGAATGGCCTAGGGAAAAAATACGCATACAGTTGTAATCGGGCGGGTTTCTACTTTCAGACGCAGCAGGAATTTTTGTGTTTGGTCAATCCGTTCGCGAGATATGGGAGTTTGAAGCTAAGAAATGGTTGAGAAGAGAACAAATTTTTCGCAATTCTGCTGCTCCAAACGCTTAACCAGAATGGCCTAGGGAAAAAATTCGCATACAGTTGTAATCGGGCGAGTTTCTACTTTCAGACGCAGCAGGAATTTTTGTGTTTGGTCAATCCGTTCGCGAGATATGGGAGTTTGAAGCTAAGAAATGGTTGAGAAGAGAACAAATTTTTCGCAATTCTGCTGCTGCAAACGCTTAACCAGAATGGCCTAGGGAAAAAATACACATACCGTTGTAATCGGGCGAGTTTCTACTTTCAGATGCAATAGGAGTTTTTGGGTTAGATCAATCCGTTCGCGAGATATGGGAGTTCGAAGCTAAGAAATGGTTGAGAAGAGAACATAGTTTCGCAATTCTGCTGCTCCAAACGCTTAACCAGAATGGCCTAGGGAAAAAATACATATACCGTTGTAATCGGGCGTGTTTCTACTTTCAGTTGCAATAGGAATTTTTGGGTTAGGTCAATCCGTTCGCGACATATGGCAGTTTGAAGCTAAGAAATGGTTGAGAAGACAACAAATTTTTCGCAATTCTGCTGCTCCAAACGCTTAACCAGAATGGCCTAGGGAAAAAATACACATACCGTTGTAATCGGGCGGGATTCTACTTTCAGATGCAATAGGAATTTTTGGGTTAGGTCAATCCGTTCGCGACATATGGCAGTTTGAAGCTAAGAAATGGTTGAGAAGACAACAAATTTTTCACAATTCTGCTGCTCCAAACGCTTAACCAGAATGGCCTAGGGGAAAAATACGCATACAGTTGTAATCGGGCGGGTTTCTACTTTCAGACGCAGCAGGAATTTTTGTGTTTGGTCAATCCGTTCGCGTGATGTGGGAGTTTGAAGCTAAGAAATGGTTGAGAAGAGAACAAATTTTTCACAATTCTGCTGCTCCAAACGCTTAACCAGAATGGCCTAGGGGAAAAATACACGTACCGTTGTAATCGGGCGAGCTTCTACTTTCAGTTGCAATAGGAATTTTTGGGTTAGGTCAATCCGTTCGTGACATATGGCAGTTTGAAGATAAGAAATGGTTGAGAAGAGAACAAATTTTTCGCAATTCTGCTGCTGCAAACGCTTAACCAGAATGGCCTAGGGAAAAAATACACGTACCGTTGTAATCGGGCGAGTTTCTACTTTCAGATGCAATCGGAATTTTTGGGTTAGGTCAATCCGTTCGCGAGATATGACAGTTTGAAGCTAAGAAATGGTTGAGAAGACAACAAATTTTTCGCACTTCTGCTGCTCCAATCGCTTAACCAGAATGGCCTAGGGGAAAAACACACATACCGTTGTAATCGGGCGTGTTGCTACTTTCAAATGCAATAGGAATTTTTGGGTTAGGTCAATCCGTTCGCGAGATATGACAGTTTGAAGCTAAGAAATGGTTGAGAAGAGAACAAATTTTTCACAATTCTGCTGCTCCAAACGCTTAACCAGAATGGCCTAGGGAGAAAATACGCATACCGTTGTAATCGGGCGAGCTTCTACTTTCAGTTGCAATAGGAATTTTTGGATGAGGTCAATCCGTTCGTGACATATGGCAGTTTGAAGCTAAGAAATGGTTGAGAAGACAACAAATTTTTCGCAATTCTGCTGCTCCAAACGCTTAACCAGAATGGCCTAGGGAAAAAATACACATACCGTTGTAATCGGGCGAGTTTCTACTTTCAGATGCAATCGGAATTTTTGGGTTAGGTCAATCCGTTCGCGAGATATGACAGTTTGAAGCTAAGAAATGGTTGAGAAGACAACAAATTTTTCGCACTTCTGCTGCTCCAATCGCTTAACCAGAATGGCCTAGGGGAAAAACACACATACCGTTGTAATCGGGCGTGTTGCTACTTTCAAATGCAATAGGAATTTTTGGGTTAGGTCAATCCGTTCGCGAGATATGACAGTTTGAAGCTAAGAAATGGTTGAGAAGAGAACAAATTTTTCACAATTCTGCTGCTCCAAACGCTTAACCAGAATGGCCTAGGGAAAAAATACGCATACCGTTGTAATCGGGCGAGCTTCTACTTTCAGTTGCAATAGGAATTTTTGGATGAGGTCAATCCGTTCGTGACATATGGCAGTTTGAAGCTAAGAAATGGTTGAGAAGACTACAAGTTTTTCGCAATTCTGCTGCTCCAAACGCTTAACCAGAATGGCCTAGGGAAAAAATACACATACCGTTGTAATCGGGCGAGTTTCTGCTTTCAGATGCAACAGGAATTTTTGGGCTAGGTCAATCCGTTCGCGAGATATGGTAGTTTGAAGCTAAGAAATGGTTGAGAAGACATCAAATTTTTCGCACTTCTGCTGCTCCAAACGCTTAACCAGAATGGCCTAGGGAAAAAATACACATACCGTTGTAATCGGGCGAGTTTCTACTTTCAGATGAAATAGGAATTTTTGGGTTAGGTCAATCCGTTCGTGACATATGGCAGTTTGAAGATAAGAAATGGTTGAGAAGACAACAAATTTTTCGCAATTCTGATGCTCCAAACGCTTAACCAGAATGTCCTAGGGGAAAAATACACGTACCGTTGTAATCGGGCGAGTTTCTACTTTCATTTACAATAGGAATTTTTGGATTAAGTCAATCCGTTCGCGAGATATGGGACTTTGAAGACAAGAAATGGTTGAGAAGGCAAAAAATTTTTCGCAATTCTGCTGCTCCAAACGCTTAACCAGAATGTCCTAGGGGAAAAATACACGTACCGTTGTAATCGGGCGAGTTTCTACTTTGTAATGCAATAGGAATTTTTGGGTTAGTTCAATCCGTTCGCGAGATATGAGAGTTTGAAGCTAAGAAATGGTTGAGAAGAGAACAAATTTTTCGCAATTCTGCTGCTCCAAACGCTTAACCAGAATGGGCTAGGGGAAAAATACGCATACCGTTGTAATCGGGCGAGTTTCTACTTTCAGTTACAATAGGAATTTTTGGATTAAGTCAATCCGTTCGCGAGATATGGGACTTTGAAGACAAGAAATGGTTGAGAAGGCAAAAAATTTTTCGCAATTCTGCTGCTCCAAACGCTTAACCAGAATGGCCTAGGGAAAAAATACACACACCGTTGTAATCGGGCGAGTTTCTACTTTCAGATGCATTAGGAATTTTTGGGTTAGGTCAATCCGTTCGTGACATATGGCAGTTTGAAGATAAGAAATGGTTGAGAAGAGAACAAATTTTTCGCAATTCTGCTGCTGCAAACGCTTAACCAGAATGGCCTAGGGAAAAAATACACGTACCGTTGTAATCGGGCGAGCTTCTACTTTCAAATGCAATTGGAATTTTTGGGTTAGTTCAATCCGTTCGCGAGATATGAGAGTTTGAAGCTAAGAAATGGTTGAGAAGAGAACAAATTTTTCGCAATTCTGCTGCTCCAAACGCTTAACCAGAATGGGCTAGGGGAAAAATACGCATACCGTTGTAATCGGGCGAGTTTCTACTTTCAGTTACAATAGGAATTTTTGGATTAAGTCAATCCGTTCGCGAGATATGGGACTTTGAAGACAAGAAATGGTTGAGAAGGCAAAAAATTTTTCGCAATTCTGCTGCTCCAAACGCTTAACCAGAATGGCCTAGGGAAAAAATACACACACCGTTGTAATCGGGCGAGTATCTACTTTCAGATGCATTAGGAATTTTTGGGTTAGGTCAATCCGTTCGTGACATATGGCAGTTTGAAGATAAGAAATGGTTGAGAAGAGAACAAATTTTTCGCAATTCTGCTGCTGCAAACGCTTAACCAGAATGGCCTAGGGAAAAAATACACGTACCGTTGTAATCGGGCGAGCTTCTACTTTCAAATGCAATTGGAATTTTTGGGTTAGGTCAATCCGTTCGCGAGATATGGTAGTTTGAAGCTAAGAAATGGTTGAGAAGAGAACAAATTTTTCGCAATTCTGCTGCTGCAAACGCTTAACCAGAATGGCCTAGGGAAAAAATACACGTACCGTTGTAATCGGGCGAGTTTCTACTTTGTAATGCAATAGGAATTTTTGGGTTAGTTCAATCCGTTCGCGAGATATGAGAGTTTGAAGCTAAGAAATGGTTGAGAAGAGAACAAATTTTTCGCAATTCTGCTGCTCCAAACGCTTAACCAGAATGGCCTAGGGAAAAAATACGCATACCGTTGTAATCGGGCGAGTTTCTACTTTCAGTTACAATAGGAATTTTTGGATTAAGTCAATCCGTTCGCGAGATATGGGACTTTGAAGACAAGAAATGGTTGAGAAGGCAAAAAATTTTTCGCAATTCTGCTGCTCCAAACGCTTAACCAGAATGGCTTAGGGAAAAAATACACACACCGTTGTAATCGGGCGAGTTTCTACTTTCAGATGCAATAGGAATTTTTGGGTTAGGTCAATCCGTTCGCGAGATATGGTAGTTTGAAGCTAAGAAATGTTTGAGAAGAGAACAAATTTTTCGCAATTCTGCTGCTGCAAACGCTTAACCAGAATGGCCTAGGGAAAAAATACACATACCGTTGTAATCGGGCGAGTTTCTACTTTCAGATGCAATAGGAGTTTTTGGGTTAGGTCAATCCGTTCGCGATATATGGGAGTTTGAAGACAAGAAATGGTTGAGAAGACAACAAATTTTTCGCAGTTCTGCTGCTCCAAACGCTTAACCAGAATGGCCTAGGGAAAAAATTCGCATACAGTTGTAATCGGGCGAGTTTCTACTTTCAGACGCAGCAGGAATTTTTGTGTTTGGTCAATCCGTTCGCGAGATATGGGAGTTTGAAGCTAAGAAATGGTTGAGAAGAGAACAAATTTTTCCCAGTTGTGCTGCTCCAAACGCTTAACCAGAATGGCCTAGGGAAAAAATACACATACGGTTGTAATCGGGCGAGTTTCTACTTTCAGATGCAACAGGAATTTTTGGGTTAGGTCAATCCGTTCGCGAGATATGAGAGTTTGAAGCTAAGAAATGGTTGAGACGAGAACAAATTTTTCGCAATTCTGCTGCTCCAAACGCTTAACCAGAATGGCCTAGGGAAAAAATACACATACCGTTGTAATCGGGCGGGATTCTACTTTCAGATGCAATAGGAATTTTTGGGTTAGGTCAATCCGTTCGCGACATATGGCAGTTTGAAGCTAAGAAATGGTTGAGAAGACAACAAATTTTTCACAATTCTGCTGCTCCAAACGCTTAACCAGAATGGCCTAGGGGAAAAACACACATACCGTTGTAATCGGGCGTGTTGCTACTTTCAAATGCAATAGGAATTTTTGGGTTAGGTCAATCCGTTCGCGAGATATGACAGTTTGAAGCTAAGAAATGGTTGAGAAGAGAACAAATTTTTCACAATTCTGCTGCTCCAAACGCTTAACCAGAATGGCCTAGGGAAAAAATACGCATACAGTTGTAATCGGGCGGGTTTCTACTTTCAGACGCAGCAGGAATTTTTGTGTTTGGTCAATCCGTTCGCGAGATATGGGAGTTTGAAGCTAAGAAATGGTTGAGAAGAGAACAAATTTTTCGCACTTCTGCTGCTCCAATCGCTTAACCAGAATGGCCTAGGGGAAAAATACACGTACCGTTGTAATCGGGCGAGTTTCTACTTTGTAATGCAATAGGAATTTTTGGGTTAGTTCAATCCGTTCGCGAGATATGAGAGTTTGAAGCTAAGAAATGGTTGAGAAGAGAACAAATTTTTCGCAATTCTGCTGCTCCAAACGCTTAACCAGAATGGGCTAGGGGAAAAATACGCATACCGTTGTAATCGGGCGAGTTTCTACTTTCAGTTACAATAGGAATTTTTGGATTAAGTCAATCCGTTCGCGAGATATGGGACTTTGAAGACAAGAAATGGTTGAGAAGGCAAAAAATTTTTCGCAATTCTGCTGCTCCAAACGCTTAACCAGAATGGCCTAGGGAAAAAATACACACACCGTTGTAATCGGGCGAGTTTCTACTTTCAGATGCATTAGGAATTTTTGGGTTAGGTCAATCCGTTCGTGACATATGGCAGTTTGAAGATAAGAAATGGTTGAGAAGAGAACAAATTTTTCGCAATTCTGCTGCTGCAAACGCTTAACCAGAATGGCCTAGGGAAAAAATACACGTACCGTTGTAATCGGGCGAGCTTCTACTTTCAAATGCAATTGGAATTTTTGGGTTAGTTCAATCCGTTCGCGAGATATGAGAGTTTGAAGCTAAGAAATGGTTGAGAAGAGAACAAATTTTTCGCAATTCTGCTGCTCCAAACGCTTAACCAGAATGGGCTAGGGGAAAAATACGCATACCGTTGTAATCGGGCGAGTTTCTACTTTCAGTTACAATAGGAATTTTTGGATTAAGTCAATCCGTTCGCGAGATATGGGACTTTGAAGACAAGAAATGGTTGAGAAGGCAAAAAATTTTTCGCAATTCTGCTGCTCCAAACGCTTAACCAGAATGGCCTAGGGAAAAAATACACACACCGTTGTAATCGGGCGAGTTTCTACTTTCAGATGCAATAGGAATTTTTGGGTTAGGTCCATCCGTTCGCGAGATATGGTAGTTTGAAGCTAAGAAATGTTTGAGAAGAGAACAAATTTTTCGCAATTCGGCTGCTGCAAACGCTTAACCAGAATGGCCTAGGGAAAAAATACACATACCGTTGTAATCGGGCGAGTTTCTACTTTCAGATGCAATAGGAGTTTTTGGGTTAGGTCAATCCGTTCGCGATATATGGGAGTTTGAAGACAAGAAATGGTTAAGAAGACAACAAATTTTTCGCACTTCTGCTGCTCCAAACGCTTAACCAGAATGGCCTAGGGAAAAAATTCGCATACAGTTGTAATCGGGCGAGTTTCTACTTTCAGACGCAGCAGGAATTTTTGTGTTTGGTCAATCCGTTCGCGAGATATGGGAGTTTGAAGCTAAGAAATGGTTGAGAAGAGAACAAATTTTTCCCAATTGTGCTGCTCCAAACGCTTAACCAGAATGGCCTATGGAAAAAATACACATACGGTTGTAATCGGGCGAGTTTCTACTTTCAGATGCAACAGGAATTTTTGTGTTAGGTCAATCCGTTCGCGAGATATGAGAGTTTGAAGCTAAGAAATGGTTGAGAAGAGAACAAATTTTTCGCAATTCTGCTGCTCCAAACGCTTAACCAGAATGGCCTAGGGAAAAAATACACATACCGTTGTAATCGGGCGGGATTCTACTTTCAGATGCAATAGGAATTTTTGGGTTAGGTCAATCCGTTCGCGACATATGGCAGTTTGAAGCTAAGAAATGGTTGAGAAGACAACAAATTTTTCACAATTCTGCTGCTCCAAACGCTTAACCAGAATGGCCTAGGGGAAAAACACACATACCGTTGTAATCGGGCGTGTTGCTACTTTCAAATGCAATAGGAATTTTTGGGTTAGGTCAATCCGTTCGCGAGATATGACAGTTTGAAGCTAAGAAATGGTTGAGAAGAGAACAAATTTTTCACAATTTTGCTGCTCCAAACGCTTAACCAGAATGGCCTAGGGAAAAAATACGCATACAGTTGTAATCGGGCGGGTTTCTACTTTCAGACGCAGCAGGAATTTTTGTGTTTGGTCAATCCGTTCGCGAGATATGGGAGTTTGAAGCTAAGAAATGGTTGAGAAGAGAACAAATTTTTCGCAATTCTGCTGCTCCAAACGCTTAACCAGAATGGCCTAGGGAAAAAATTCGCATACAGTTGTAATCGGGCGAGTTTCTACTTTCAGACGCAGCAGGAATTTTTGTGTTTGGTCAATCCGTTCGCGAGATATGGGAGTTTGAAGCTAAGAAATGGTTGAGAAGAGAACAAATTTTTCGCAATTCTGCTGCTCCAAACGCTTAACCAGAATGGCCTAGGGAAAAAATACGCATACCGTTGTAATCGGGCGAGTTTCTACTTTCAGTTACAATAGGAATTTTTGGATTAAGTCAATCCGTTCGCGAGATATGGGACTTTGAAGACAAGAAATGGTTGAGAAGGCAAAAAATTTTTCGCAATTCTGCTGCTCCAAACGCTTAACCAGAATGGCCTAGGGAAAAAATACACACACCGTTGTAATCGGGCGAGTTTCTACTTTCAGATGCAATAGGAATTTTTGGGTTAGGTCCATCCGTTCGCGAGATATGGTAGTTTGAAGCTAAGAAATGTTTGAGAAGAGAACAAATTTTTCGCAATTCGGCTGCTGCAAACGCTTAACCAGAATGGCCTAGGGAAAAAATACACATACGGTTGTAATCGGGCGAGTTTCTACTTTCAGATGCAACAGGAATTTTTGTGTTAGGTCAATCCGTTCGCGAGATATGAGAGTTTGAAGCTAAGAAATGGTTGAGAAGAGAACAAATTTTTCGCAATTCTGCTGCTCCAAACGCTTAACCAGAATGGCCTAGGGAAAAAATACACATACCGTTGTAATCGGGCGGGATTCTACTTTCAGATGCAATAGGAATTTTTGGGTTAGGTCAATCCGTTCGCGACATATGGCAGTTTGAAGCTAAGAAATGGTTGAGAAGACAACAAATTTTTCACAATTCTGCTGCTCCAAACGCTTAACCAGAATGGCCTAGGGGAAAAACACACATACCGTTGTAATCGGGCGTGTTGCTACTTTCAAATGCAATAGGAATTTTTGGGTTAGGTCAATCCGTTCGCGAGATATGACAGTTTGAAGCTAAGAAATGGTTGAGAAGAGAACAAATTTTTCACAATTTTGCTGCTCCAAACGCTTAACCAGAATGGCCTAGGGAAAAAATACGCATACAGTTGTAATCGGGCGGGTTTCTACTTTCAGACGCAGCAGGAATTTTTGTGTTTGGTCAATCCGTTCGCGAGATATGGGAGTTTGAAGCTAAGAAATGGTTGAGAAGAGAACAAATTTTTCGCAATTCTGCTGCTCCAAACGCTTAACCAGAATGGCCTAGGGAAAAAATTCGCATACAGTTGTAATCGGGCGAGTTTCTACTTTCAGACGCAGCAGGAATTTTTGTGTTTGGTCAATCCGTTCGCGAGATATGGGAGTTTGAAGCTAAGAAATGGTTGAGAAGAGAACAAATTTTTCGCAATTCTGCTACTCCAAACGCTTAACCAGAATGGCCTAGGGAAAAAATACATATACCGTTGTAATCGGGCGTGTTTCTACTTTCAGTTGCAATAGGAATTTTTGGGTTAGGTCAATCCGTTCGCGACATATGGCAGTTTGAAGCTAAGAAATGGTTGAGAAGACAACAAATTTTTCGCAATTCTGCTGCTCCAAACGCTTAACCAGAATGGCCTAGGGAAAAAATACACATACCGTTGTAATCGGGCGGGAATCTACTTTCAGATGCAATAGGAATTTTTGGGTTAGGTCAATCCGTTCGCGACATATGGCAGTTTGAAGCTAAGAAATGGTTGAGAAGACAACAAATTTTTCACAATTCTGCTGCTCCAAACGCTTAACCAGAATGGCCTAGGGGAAAAATACGCATACAGTTGTAATCGGGCGGGTTTCTACTTTCAGACGCAGCAGGAATTTTTGTGTTTGGTCAATCCGTTCGCGTGATGTGGGAGTTTGAAGCTAAGAAATGGTTGAGAAGAGAACAAATTTTTCACAATTCTGCTGCTCCAAACGCTTAACCAGAATGGCCTAGGGGAAAAATACACGTACCGTTGTAATCGGGCGAGCTTCTACTTTCAGTTGCAATAGGAATTTTTGGATGAGGTCAATCCGATCGTGACATATGGCAGTTTGAAGCTAAGAAATGGTTGAGAAGACAACAAGTTTTTCGCAATTCTGCTGCTCCAAACGCTTAACCAGAATGGCCTAGGGAAAAAATACACATACCGTTGTAATCGGGCGAGTTTCTGCTTTCAGATGCAACAGGAATTTTTGGGCTAGGTCAATCCGTTCGCGAGATATGGTAGTTTGAAGCTAAGAAATGGTTGAGAAGACATCAAATTTTTCGCACTTCTGCTGCTCCAAACGCTTAACCAGAATGGCCTAGGGAAAAAATACACATACCGTTGTAATCGGGCGAGTTTCTACTTTCAGATGAAATAGGAATTTTTGGGTTAGGTCAATCCGTTCGTGACATATGGCAGTTTGAAGATAAGAAATGGTTGAGAAGACAACAAATTTTTCGCAATTCTGATGCTCCAAACGCTTAACCAGAATGTCCTAGGGGAAAAATACACGTACCGTTGTAATCGGGCGAGTTTCTACTTTCATTTACAATAGGAATTTTTGGATTAAGTCAATCCGTTCGCGAGATATGGGACTTTGAAGACAAGAAATGGTTGAGAAGGAAAAAAAATTTTCGCAATTCTGCTGCTCCAAACGCTTAACCAGAATGTCCTAGGGGAAAAATACACGTACCGTTGTAATCGGGCGAGTTTCTACTTTGTAATGCAATAGGAATTTTTGGGTTAGTTCAATCCGTTCGCGAGATATGAGAGTTTGAAGCTAAGAAATGGTTGAGAAGAGAACAAATTTTTCGCAATTCTGCTGCTCCAAACGCTTAACCAGAATGGGCTAGGGGAAAAATACGCATACCGTTGTAATCGGGCGAGTTTCTACTTTCAGTTACAATAGGAATTTTTGGATTAAGTCAATCCGTTCGCGAGATATGGGACTTTGAAGACAAGAAATGGTTGAGAAGGCAAAAAATTTTTCGCAATTCTGCTGCTCCAAACGCTTAACCAGAATGGCCTAGGGAAAAAATACACACACCGTTGTAATCGGGCGAGTTTCTACTTTCAGATGCATTAGGAATTTTTGGGTTAGGTCAATCCGTTCGTGACATATGGCAGTTTGAAGATAAGAAATGGTTGAGAAGAGAACAAATTTTTCGCAATTCTGCTGCTGCAAACGCTTAACCAGAATGGCCTAGGGAAAAAATACGCATACAGTTGTAATCGGGCGGGTTTCTACTTTCAGACGCAGCAGGAATTTTTGTGTTTGGTCAATCCGTTCGCGTGATGTGGGAGTTTGAAGCTAAGAAATGGTTGAGAAGAGAACAAATTTTTCACAATTCTGCTGCTCCAAACGCTTAACCAGAATGGCCTAGGGGAAAAATACACGTACCGTTGTAATCGGGCGAGCTTCTACTTTCAGTTGCAATAGGAATTTTTGGATGAGGTCAATCCGATCGTGACATATGGCAGTTTGAAGCTAAGAAATGGTTGAGAAGACAACAAGTTTTTCACAATTCTGCTGCTCCAAACGCTTAACCAGAATGGCCTAGGGAAAAAATACACATACCGTTGTAATCGGGCGAGTTTCTGCTTTCAGATGCAACAGGAATTTTTGGGCTAGGTCAATCCGTTCGCGAGATATGGTAGTTTGAAGCTAAGAAATGGTTGAGAAGACATCAAATTTTTCGCACTTCTGCTGCTCCAAACGCTTAACCAGAATGGCCTAGGGAAAAAATACACATACCGTTGTAATCGGGCGAGTTTCTACTTTCAGATGAAATAGGAATTTTTGGGTTAGGTCAATCCGTTCGTGACATATGGCAGTTTGAAGATAAGAAATGGTTGAGAAGACAACAAATTTTTCGCAATTCTGATGCTCCAAACGCTTAACCAGAATGTCCTAGGGGAAAAATACACGTACCGTTGTAATCGGGCGAGTTTCTACTTTCATTTACAATAGGAATTTTTGGATTAAGTCAATCCGTTCGCGAGATATGGGACTTTGAAGACAAGAAATGGTTGAGAAGGAAAAAAAATTTTCGCAATTCTGCTGCTCCAAACGCTTAACCAGAATGTCCTAGGGGAAAAATACACGTACCGTTGTAATCGGGCGAGTTTCTACTTTGTAATGCAATAGGAATTTTTGGGTTAGTTCAATCCGTTCGCGAGATATGAGAGTTTGAAGCTAAGAAATGGTTGAGAAGAGAACAAATTTTTCGCAATTCTGCTGCTCCAAACGCTTAACCAGAATGGGCTAGGGGAAAAATACGCATACCGTTGTAATCGGGCGAGTTTCTACTTTCAGTTACAATAGGAATTTTTGGATTAAGTCAATCCGTTCGCGAGACATGGGACTTTGAAGACAAGAAATGGTTGAGAAGGCAAAAAATTTTTCGCAATTCTGCTGCTCCAAACGCTTAACCAGAATGGCCTAGGGAAAAAATACACACACCGTTGTAATCGGGCGAGTTTCTACTTTCAGATGCATTAGGAATTTTTGGGTTAGGTCAATCCGTTCGTGACATATGGCAGTTTGAAGATAAGAAATGGTTGAGAAGAGAACAAATTTTTCGCAATTCTGCTGCTGCAAACGCTTAACCAGAATGGCCTAGGGAAAAAATACACGTACCGTTGTAATCGGGCGAGCTTCTACTTTCAAATGCAATTGGAATTTTTGGGTTAGTTCAATCCGTTCGCGAGATATGAGAGTTTGAAGCTAAGAAATGGTTGAGAAGAGAACAAATTTTTCGCAATTCTGCTGCTCCAAACGCTTAACCAGAATGGGCTAGGGGAAAAATACGCATACCGTTGTAATCGGGCGAGTTTCTACTTTCAGTTACAATAGGAATTTTTGGATTAAGTCAATCCGTTCGCGAGATATGGGACTTTGAAGACAAGAAATGGTTGAGAAGGCAAAAAATTTTTCGCAATTCTGCTGCTCCAAACGCTTAACCAGAATGGCCTAGGGAAAAAATACACACACCGTTGTAATCGGGCGAGTTTCTACTTTCAGATGCATTAGGAATTTTTGGGTTAGGTCAATCCGTTCGTGACATATGGCAGTTTGAAGATAAGAAATGGTTGAGAAGAGAACAAATTTTTCACAATTCTGCTGCTCCAAACGCTTAACCAGAATGGCCTAGGGGAAAAATACACGTACCGTTGTAATCGGGCGAGCTTCTACTTTCAGTTGCAATAGGAATTTTTGGATGAGGTCAATCCGATCGTGACATATGGCAGTTTGAAGCTAAGAAATGGTTGAGAAGACAACAAGTTTTTCGCAATTCTGCTGCTCCAAACGCTTAACCAGAATGGCCTAGGGAAAAAATACACATACCGTTGTAATCGGGCGAGTTTCTGCTTTCAGATGCAACAGGAATTTTTGGGCTAGGTCAATCCGTTCGCGAGATATGGTAGTTTGAAGCTAAGAAATGGTTGAGAAGACATCAAATTTTTCGCACTTCTGCTGCTCCAAACGCTTAACCAGAATGGCCTAGGGAAAAAATACACATACCGTTGTAATCGGGCGAGTTTCTACTTTCAGATGAAATAGGAATTTTTGGGTTAGGTCAATCCGTTCGTGACATATGGCAGTTTGAAGATAAGAAATGGTTGAGAAGACAACAAATTTTTCGCAATTCTGATGCTCCAAACGCTTAACCAGAATGTCCTAGGGGAAAAATACACGTACCGTTGTAATCGGGCGAGTTTCTACTTTCATTTACAATAGGAATTTTTGGATTAAGTCAATCCGTTCGCGAGATATGGGACTTTGAAGACAAGAAATGGTTGAGAAGGAAAAAAAATTTTCGCAATTCTGCTGCTCCAAACGCTTAACCAGAATGTCCTAGGGGAAAAATACACGTACCGTTGTAATCGGGCGAGTTTCTACTTTGTAATGCAATAGGAATTTTTGGGTTAGTTCAATCCGTTCGCGAGATATGAGAGTTTGAAGCTAAGAAATGGTTGAGAAGAGAACAAATTTTTCGCAATTCTGCTGCTCCAAACGCTTAACCAGAATGGGCTAGGGGAAAAATACGCATACCGTTGTAATCGGGCGAGTTTCTACTTTCAGTTACAATAGGAATTTTTGGATTAAGTCAATCCGTTCGCGAGATATGGGACTTTGAAGACAAGAAATGGTTGAGAAGGCAAAAAATTTTTCGCAATTCTGCTGCTCCAAACGCTTAACCAGAATGGCCTAGGGAAAAAATACACACACCGTTGTAATCGGGCGAGTTTCTACTTTCAGATGCATTAGGAATTTTTGGGTTAGGTCAATCCGTTCGTGACATATGGCAGTTTGAAGATAAGAAATGGTTGAGAAGAGAACAAATTTTTCGCAATTCTGCTGCTGCAAACGCTTAACCAGAATGGCCTAGGGAAAAAATACACGTACCGTTGTAATCGGGCGAGCTTCTACTTTCAAATGCAATTGGAATTTTTGGGTTAGTTCAATCCGTTCGCGAGATATGAGAGTTTGAAGCTAAGAAATGGTTGAGAAGAGAACAAATTTTTCGCAATTCTGCTGCTCCAAACGCTTAACCAGAATGGGCTAGGGGAAAAATACGCATACCGTTGTAATCGGGCGAGTTTCTACTTTCAGTTACAATAGGAATTTTTGGATTAAGTCAATCCGTTCGCGAGATATGGGACTTTGAAGACAAGAAATGGTTGAGAAGGCAAAAAATTTTTCGCAATTCTGCTGCTCCAAACGCTTAACCAGAATGGCCTAGGGAAAAAATACACACACCGTTGTAATCGGGCGAGTTTCTACTTTCAGATGCATTAGGAATTTTTGGGTTAGGTCAATCCGTTCGTGACATATGGCAGTTTGAAGATAAGAAATGGTTGAGAAGAGAACAAATTTTTCGCAATTCTGTTGCTCCAAACGCTTAACCAGAATGGCCTAGGGAAAAAATTCGCATACAGTTGTAATCGGGCGAGTTTCTACTTTCAGACGCAGCAGGAATTTTTGTGTTTGGTCAATCCGTTCGCGAGATATGGGAGTTTGAAGCTAAGAAATGGTTGAGAAGAGAACAAATTTTTCCCAGTTGTGCTGCTCCAAACGCTTAACCAGAATGGCCTAGGGAAAAAATACACATACGGTTGTAAACGGGCGAGTTTCTACTTTCAGATGCAACAGGAATTTTTGGGTTAGGTCAATCCGTTCGCGAGATATGAGAGTTTGAAGCTAAGAAATGGTTGAGACGAGAACAAATTTTTCGCAATTCTGCTGCTCCAAACGCTTAACCAGAATGGCCTAGGGAAAAAATACACATACCGTTGTAATCGGGCGGGATTCTACTTTCAGATGCAATAGGAATTTTTGGGTTAGGTCAATCCGTTCGCGACATATGGCAGTTTGAAGCTAAGAAATGGTTGAGAAGACAACAAATTTTTCACAATTCTGCTGCTCCAAACGCTTAACCAGAATGGCCTAGGGGAAAAACACACATACCGTTGTAATCGGGCGTGTTGCTACTTTCAAATGCAACAGGAATTTTTGGGTTAGGTCAATCCGTTCGCGAGATATGACAGTTTGAAGCTAAGAAATGGTTGAGAAGAGAACAAATTTTTCACAATTCTGCTGCTCCAAACGCTTAACCAGAATGGCCTAGGGAAAAAATACGCATACAGTGGTAATCGGGCGGGTTTCTACTTTCAGACGCAGCAGGAATTTTTGTGTTTGGTCAATCCGTTCGCGAGATATGGGAGTTTGAAGCTAAGAAATGGTTGAGAAGAGAACAAATTTTTCGCACTTCTGCTGCTCCAATCGCTTAACCAGAATGGCCTAGGGGAAAAACACACATACCGTTGTAATCGGGCGTGTCGCTACTTTCAAATGCAATAGGAATTTTTGGGTTAGGTCAATCCGTTCGCGAGATATGACAGTTTGAAGCTAAGAAATGGTTGAGAAGAGAACAAATTTTTCACAATTCTGCTGCTCCAAACGCTTAACCAGAATGGCCTAGGGAAAAAATACGCATACCGTTGTAATCGGGCGAGCTTCTACTTTCAGTTGCAATAGGAATTTTTGGATGAGGTCAATCCGTTCGTGACATATGGCAGTTTGAAGCTAAGAAATGGTTGAGAAGACAACAAGTTTTTCGCAATTCTGCTGCTCCAAACGCTTAACCAGAATGGCCTAGGGAAAAAATACACATACCGTTGTAATCGGGCGAGTTTCTGCTTTCAGATGCAACAGGAATTTTTGGGTTAGGTCAATCCGTTCGCGAGATATGGGAGTTTGAAGCTAAGAAATGGTTGAGAAGACAACAAATTTTTCGCACTTCTGCTGCTCCAAACGCTTAACCAGAATGGCCTAGGGAAAAAAATACACATACCGTTGTAATCGGGCGAGTTTCTACTTTCAGATGAAATAGGAATTTTTGGGTTAGGTCAATCCGTTCGTGACATATGGCAGTTTGAAGATAAGAAATGGTTGAGAAGACAACAAATTTTTCGCAATTCTGATGCTCCAAACGCTTAACCAGAATGTCCTAGGGGAAAAATACACGTACCGTTGTAATCGGGCGAGTTTCTACTTTCATTTACAATAGGAATTTTTGGATTAAGTCAATCCGTTCGCGAGATATGGGACTTTGAAGACAAGAAATGGTTGAGAAGGCAAAAAATTTTTCGCAATTCTGCTGCTCCAAACGCTTAACCAGAATGTCCTAGGGGAAAAATACACGTACCGTTGTAATCGGGCGAGTTTCTACTTTGTAATGCAATAGGAATTTTTGGGTTAGTTCAATCCGTTCGCGAGATATGAGAGTTTGAAGCTAAGAAATGGTTGAGAAGAGAACAAATTTTTCGCAATTCTGCTGCTCCAAACGCTTAACCAGAATGGGCTAGGGGAAAAATACGCATACCGTTGTAATCGGGCGAGTTTCTACTTTCAGTTACAATAGGAATTTTTGGATTAAGTCAATCCGTTCGCGAGATATGGGACTTTGAAGACAAGAAATGGTTGAGAAGGCAAAAAATTTTTCGCAATTCTGCTGCTCCAAACGCTTAACCAGAATGGCCTAGGGAAAAAATACACACACCGTTGTAATCGGGCGAGTTTCTACTTTCAGATGCATTAGGAATTTTTGGGTTAGGTCAATCCGTTCGTGACATATGGCAGTTTGAAGATAAGAAATGGTTGAGAAGAGAACAAATTTTTCGCAATTCTGCTGCTGCAAACGCTTAACCAGAATGGCCTAGGGAAAAAATACACGTACCGTTGTAATCGGGCGAGCTTCTACTTTCAAATGCAATTGGAATTTTTGGGTTAGGTCAATCCGTTTGCGAGATATGGTAGTTTGAAGCTAAGAAATGGTTGAGAAGAGAACAAATTTTTCGCAATTCTGCTGCTGCAAACGCTTAACCAGAATGGCCTAGGGAAAAAATACACGTACCGTTGTAATCGGGCGAGTTTCTACTTTGTAATGCAATAGGAATTTTTGGGTTAGTTCAATCCGTTCGCGAGATATGAGAGTTTGAAGCTAAGAAATGGTTGAGAAGAGAACAAATTTTTCGCAATTCTGCTGCTCCAAACGCTTAACCAGAATGGCCTAGGGAAAAAATACACACACCGTTGTAATCGGGCGAGTTTCTACTTTCAGATGCAATAGGAGTTTTTGGGTTAGGTCAATCCGTTCGTGACATATGGCAGTTTGAAGATAAGAAATGGTTGAGAAGAGAACAAATTTTTCGCAATTCTGCTGCTGCAAACGCTTAACCAGAATGGCCTAGGGAAAAAATACACGTACCGTTGTAATCGGGCGAGCTTCTACTTTCAAATGCAATTGGAATTTTTGGGTTAGGTCAATCCGTTTGCGAGATATGGTAGTTTGAAGCTAAGAAATGGTTGAGAAGAGAACAAATTTTTCGCAATTCTGCTGCTGCAAACGCTTAACCAGAATGGCCTAGGGAAAAAATACACGTACCGTTGTAATCGGGCGAGTTTCTACTTTGTAATGCAATAGGAATTTTTGGGTTAGTTCAATCCGTTCGCGAGATATGAGAGTTTGAAGCTAAGAAATGGTTGAGAAGAGAACAAATTTTTCGCAATTCTGCTGCTCCAAACGCTTAACCAGAATGGCCTAGGGAAAAAATACGCATACCGTTGTAATCGGGCGAGTTTCTACTTTCAGTTACAATAGGAATTTTTGGATTAAGTCAATCCGTTCGCGAGATATGGGACTTTGAAGACAAGAAATGGTTGAGAAGGCAAAAAATTTTTCGCAATTCTGCTGCTCCAAACGCTTAACCAGAATGGCCTAGGGAAAAAATACACACACCGTTGTAATCGGGCGAGTTTCTACTTTCAGATGCAATAGGAATTTTTGGGTTAGGTCAATCCGTTCGCGAGATATGGTAGTTTGAAGCTAAGAAATGTTTGAGAAGAGAACAAATTTTTCGCAATTCTGCTGCTGCAAACGCTTAACCAGAATGGCCTAGGGAAAAAATACACATACCGTTGTAATCGGGCGAGTTTCTACTTTCAGATGCAATAGGAGTTTTTGGGTTAGGTCAATCCGTTCGCGATATATGGGAGTTTGAAGACAAGAAATGGTTGAGAAGACAACAAATTTTTCGCAATTCTGCTGCTCCAAACGCTTAACCAGAATGGCCTAGGGAAAAAATACACACACCGTTGTAATCGGGCGAGTTTCTACTTTCAGATGCAATAGGAATTTTTGGGTTAGGTCAATCCGTTTGCGAGATATGGTAGTTTGAAGCTAAGAAATGGTTGAGAAGAGAACAAATTTTTCGCAATTCTGCTGCTGCAAACGCTTAACCAGAATGGCCTAGGGAAAAAATACACGTACCGTTGTAATCGGGCGAGTTTCTACTTTGTAATGCAATAGGAATTTTTGGGTTAGTTCAATCCGTTCGCGAGATATGAGAGTTTGAAGCTAAGAAATGGTTGAGAAGAGAACAAATTTTTCGCAATTCTGCTGCTCCAAACGCTTAACCAGAATGGCCTAGGGAAAAAATACGCATACCGTTGTAATCGGGCGAGTTTCTACTTTCAGTTACAATAGGAATTTTTGGATTAAGTCAATCCGTTCGCGAGATATGGGACTTTGAAGACAAGAAATGGTTGAGAAGGCAAAAAATTTTTCGCAATTCTGCTGCTCCAAACGCTTAACCAGAATGGCCTAGGGAAAAAATACACACACCGTTGTAATCGGGCGAGTTTCTACTTTCAGATGCAATAGGAATTTTTGGGTTAGGTCAATCCGTTCGCGAGATATGGTAGTTTGAAGATAAGAAATGTTTGAGAAGAGAACAAATTTTTCGCAATTCTGCTGCTGCAAACGCTTAACCAGAATGGCCTAGGGAAAAAATACACATACCGTTGTAATCGGGCGAGTTTCTACTTTCAGATGCAATAGGAGTTTTTGGGTTAGGTCAATCCGTTCGCGATATATGGGAGTTTGAAGACAAGAAATGGTTGAGAAGACAACAAATTTTTCGCACTTCTGCTGCTCCAAACGCTTAACCAGAATGGCCTAGGGAAAAAATTCGCATACAGTTGTAATCGGGCGAGTTTCTACTTTCAGACGCAGCAGGAATTTTTGTGTTTGGTCAATCCGTTCGCGAGATATGGGAGTTTGAAGCTAAGAAATGTTTGAGAAGAGAACAAATTTTTCGCAATTCTGCTGCTGCAAACGCTTAACCAGAATGGCCTAGGGAAAAAATACACATACCGTTGTAATCGGGCGAGTTTCTACTTTCAGATGCAATAGGAGTTTTTGGGTTAGGTCAATCCGTTCGCGATATATGGGAGTTTGAAGACAAGAAATGGTTGAGAAGACAACAAATTTTTCGCACTTCTGCTGCTCCAAACGCTTAACCAGAATGGCCTAGGGAAAAAATTCGCATACAGTTGTAATCGGGCGAGTTTCTACTTTCAGACGCAGCAGGAATTTTTGTGTTTGGTCAATCCGTTCGCGAGATATGGGAGTTTGAAGCTAAGAAATGGTTGAGAAGAGAACAAATTTTTCCCAATTGTGCTGCTCCAAACGTTTAACCAGAATGGCCTAGGGAAAAAATACACATACGGTTGTAATCGGGCGAGTTTCTACTTTCAGATGCAACAGGAATTTTTGGGTTAGGTCAATCCGTTCGCGAGATATGAGAGTCTGAAGCTAAGAAATGGTTGAGAAGAGAACAAATTTTTCGCAATTCTGCTGCTCCAAACGCTTAACCAGAATGGCCTAGGGAAAAAATACACATACCGTTGTAATCGGGCGGGATTCTACTTTCAGATGCAATAGGAATTTTTGGGTTAGGTCAATCCGTTCGCGACATATGGCAGTTTGAAGCTAAGAAATGGTTGAGAAGACAACAAATTTTTCACAATTCTGCTGCTCCAAACGCTTAACCAGAATGGCCTAGGGGAAAAACACACATACCGTTGTAATCGGGCGTGTTGCTACTTTCAAATGCAATAGGAATTTTTGGGTTAGGTCAATCCGTTCGCGAGATATGACAGTTTGAAGCTAAGAAATGGTTGAGAAGAGAACAAATTTTTCACAATTCTGCTGCTCCAAACGCTTAACCAGAATGGCCTAGGGAAAAAATACGCATACAGTTGTAATCGGGCGGGTTTCTACTTTCAGACGCAGCAGGAATTTTTGTGTTTGGTCAATCCGTTCGCGAGATATGGGAGTTTGAAGCTAAGAAATGGTTGAGAAGAGAACAAATTTTTCGCACTTCTGCTGCTCCAATCGCTTAACCAGAATGGCCTAGGGGAAAAACACACATACCGTTGTAATCGGGCGTGTTGCTACTTTCAGATGCAATAGGAGTTTTTGGGTTAGGTCAATCCGTTCGCGAGATATGGGAGTTTGAAGACAAGAAATGGTTGAGAAGAGAACAAATTTTTCACAATTCTGCTGCTCCAAACGCTTAACCAGAATGGCCTAGGGAAAAAATACGCATACCGTTGTAATCGGGCGAGCTTCTACTTTCAGTTGCAATAGGAATTTTTGGATGAGGTCAATCCGTTCGTGACATATGGCAGTTTGAAGCTAAGAAATGGTTGAGAAGACAACAAGTTTTTCGCAATTCTGCTGCTCCAAACGCTTAACCAGAATGGCCTAGGGAAAAAATACACATACCGTTGTAATCGGGCGGGATTCTACTTTCAGATGCAATAGGAATTTTTGGGTTAGGTCAATCCGTTCGCGACATATGGCAGTTTGAAGCTAAGAAATGGTTGAGAAGACAACAAATTTTTCACAATTCTGCTGCTCCAAACGCTTAACCAGAATGGCCTAGGGGAAAAATACGCATACAGTTGTAATCGGGCGGGTTTCTACTTTCAGACGCAGCAGGAATTTTTGTGTTTGGTCAATCCGTTCGCGTGATGTGGGAGTTTGAAGCTAAGAAATGGTTGAGAAGAGAACAAATTTTTCACAATTCTGCTGCTCCAAACGCTTAACCAGAATGGCCTAGGGGAAAAATACACGTACCGTTGTAATCGGGCGAGCTTCTACTTTCAGTTGCAATAGGAATTTTTGGATTAGGTCAATCCGTTCGTGACATATGGCAGTTTGAAACTAAGAAATGGTTGAGAAGACAACAAATTTTTCGCAATTCTGCTGCTCCAAACGCTTAACCAGAATGGCCTAGGGAAAGAATACACATACCGTTGTAATCGGGCGAGTTTCTACTTTCAGATGCAATCGGAATTTTTGGGTTAGGTCAATCCGTTCGCGAGATATGACAGTTTGAAGCTAAGAAATGGTTGAGAAGACAACAAATTTTTCGCACTTCTGCTGCTCCAATCGCTTAACCAGAATGGCCTAGGGGAAAAACACACATACCGTTGTAATCGGGCGTGTTGCTACTTTCAAATGCAATAGGAATTTTTGGGTTAGGTCAATCCGTTCGCGAGATATGACAGTTTGAAGCTAAGAAATGGTTGAGAAGAGAACAAATTTTTCACAATTCTGCTGCTCCAAACGCTTAACCAGAATGGCCTAGGGAAAAAATACGCATACCGTTGTAATCGGGCGAGCTTCTACTTTCAGTTGCAATAGGAATTTTTGGATGAGGTCAATCCGTTCGTGACATATGGCAGTTTGAAGCTAAGAAATGGTTGAGAAGACAACAAATTTTTCGCAATTCTGCTGCTCCAAACGCTTAACCAGAATGGCCTAGGGAAAAAATACACATACCGTTGTAATCGGGCGAGTTTCTACTTTCAGATGCAATCGGAATTTTTGGGTTAGGTCAATCCGTTCGCGAGATATGACAGTTTGAAGCTAAGAAATGGTTGAGAAGACAACAAATTTTTGCACTTCTGCTGCTCCAATCGCTTAACCAGAATGGCCTAGGGGAAAAACACACATACCGTTGTAATCGGGCGTGTTGCTACTTTCAAATGCAATAGGAATTTTTGGGTTAGGTCAATCCGTTCGCGAGATATGACAGTTTGAAGCTAAGAAATGGTTGAGAAGAGAACAAATTTTTCACAATTCTGCTGCTCCAAACGCTTAACCAGAATGGCCTAGGGAAAAAATACGCATACCGTTGTAATCGGGCGAGCTTCTACTTTCAGTTGCAATAGGAATTTTTGGATGAGGTCAATCCGTTCGTGACATATGGCAGTTTGAAGCTAAGAAATGGTTGAGAAGACAACAAATTTTTCGCAATTCTGCTGCTCCAAACGCTTAACCAGAATGGCCTAGGGAAAAAATACACATACCGTTGTAATCGGGCGAGTTTCTACTTTCAGATGCAATCGGAATTTTTGGGTTAGGTCAATCCGTTCGCGAGATATGACAGTTTGAAGCTAAGAAATGGTTGAGAAGACAACAAATTTTTCGCACTTCTGCTGCTCCAATCGCTTAACCAGAATGGCCTAGGGGAAAAACACACATACCGTTGTAATCGGGCGAGCTTCTACTTTCAGTTGCAATAGGAATTTTTGGATGAGGTCAATCCGTTCGTGACATATGGCAGTTTGAAGCTAAGAAATGGTTGAGAAGACAACAAGTTTTTCGCAATTCTGCTGCTCCAAACGCGTAACCAGAATGGCCTAGGGAAAAAATACACATACCGTTGTAATCGGGCGAGTTTCTGCTTTCAGATGCAACAGTAATTTTTGGGTTAGGGCAATCCGTTCGCGAGATATGGGAGTTTGAAGCTAAGAAATGGTTGAGAAGACATCAAATTTTTCGCACTTCTGCTGCTCCAAACGCTTAACCAGAATGGCCTAGGGAAAAAATACACATACCGTTGTAATCGGGCGAGTTTCTACTTTCAGATGAAATAGGAATTTTTGGGTTAGGTCAATCCGTTCGTGACATATGGCAGTTTGAAGATAAGAAATGGTTGAGAAGACAACAAATTTTTCGCAATTCTGATGCTCCAAACGCTTAACCAGAATGTCCTAGGGGAAAAATACACGTACCGTTGTAATCGGGCGAGTTTCTACTTTCATTTACAATAGGAATTTTTGGATTAAGTCAATCCGTTCGCGAGATATGGGACTTTGAAGACAAGAAATGGTTGAGAAGGCAAAGAATTTTTCGCAATTCTGCTGCTCCAAACGCTTAACCAGAATGTCCTACGGGAAAAATACACGTACCGTTGTAATCGGGCGAGTTTCTACTTTGTAATGCAATAGGAATTTTTGGGTTAGTTCAATCCGTTCGCGAGATATGAGAGTTTGAAGCTAAGAAATGGTTGAGAAGAGAACAAATTTTTCGCAATTCTGCTGCTCCAAACGCTTAACCAGAATGGGCTAGGGGAAAAATACGCATACCGTTGTAATCGGGCGAGTTTCTACTTTCAGTTACAATAGGAATTTTTGGATTAAGTCAATCCGTTCGCGAGATATGGGACTTTGAAGACAAGAAATGGTTGAGAAGGCAAAAAATTTTTCGCAATTCTGCTGCTCCAAACGCTTAACCAGAATGGCCTAGGGAAAAAATACACACACCGTTGTAATCGGGCGAGTTTCTACTTTCAGATGCATTAGGAATTTTTGGGTTAGGTCAATCCGTTCGTGACATATGGCAGTTTGAAGATAAGAAATGGTTGAGAAGAGAACAAATTTTTCGCAATTCTGCTGCTGCAAACGCTTAACCAGAATGGCCTAGGGAAAAAATACACGTACCGTTGTAATCGGGCGAGTTTCTACTTTGTAATGCAATAGGAATTTTTGGGTTAGTTCAATCCGTTCGCGAGATATGAGAGTTTGAAGCTAAGAAATGGTTGAGAAGAGAACAAATTTTTCGCAATTCTGCTGCTCCAAACGCTTAACCAGAATGGGCTAGGGGAAAAATACGCATACCGTTGTAATCGGGCGAGTTTCTACTTTCAGTTACAATAGGAATTTTTGGATTAAGTCAATCCGTTCGCGAGATATGGGACTTTGAAGACAAGAAATGGTTGAGAAGGCAAAAAATTTTTCGCAATTCTGCTGCTCCAAACGCTTAACCAGAATGGCCTAGGGAAAAAATACACACACCGTTGTAATCGGGCGAGTTTCTACTTTCAGATGCATTAGGAATTTTTGGGTTAGGTCAATCCGTTCGTGACATATGGCAGTTTGAAGATAAGAAATGGTTGAGAAGAGAACAAATTTTTCGCAATTCTGCTGCTGCAAACGCTTAACCAGAATGGCCTAGGGAAAAAATACACGTACCGTTGTAATCGGGCGAGCTTCTACTTTCAAATGCAATTGGAATTTTTGGGTTAGGTCAATCCGTTCGCGAGATATGACAGTTTGAAGCTAAGAAATGGTTGAGAAGACAACAAATTTTTCGCACTTCTGCTGCTCCAATCGCTTAACCAGAATGGCCTAGGGGAAAAACACACATACCGTTGTAATCGGGCGAGCTTCTACTTTCAGTTGCAATAGGAATTTTTGGATGAGGTCAATCCGTTCGTGACATATGGCAGTTTGAAGCTAAGAAATGGTTGAGAAGACAACAAGTTTTTCGCAATTCTGCTGCTCCAAACGCTTAACCAGAATGGCCTAGGGAAAAAATACACATACCGTTGTAATCGGGCGAGTTTCTGCTTTCAGATGCAACAGTAATTTTTGGGTTAGGTCAATCCGTTCGCGAGATATGGGAGTTTGAAGCTAAGAAATGGTTGAGAAGACATCAAATTTTTCGCACTTCTGCTGCTCCAAACGCTTAACCAGAATGGCCTAGGGAAAAAATACACATACCGTTGTAATCGGGCGAGTTTCTACTTTCAGATGAAATAGGAATTTTTGGGTTAGGTCAATCCGTTCGTGACATATGGCAGTTTGAAGATAAGAAATGGTTGAGAAGACAACAAATTTTTCGCAATTCTGATGCTCCAAACGCTTAACCAGAATGTCCTAGGGGAAAAATACACGTACCGTTGTAATCGGGCGAGTTTCTACTTTCATTTACAATAGGAATTTTTGGATTAAGTCAATCCGTTCGCGAGATATGGGACTTTGAAGACAAGAAATGGTTGAGAAGGCAAAGAATTTTTCGCAATTCTGCTGCTCCAAACGCTTAACCAGAATGTCCTAGGGGAAAAATACACGTACCGTTGTAATCGGGCGAGTTTCTACTTTGTAATGCAATAGGAATTTTTGGGTTAGTTCAATCCGTTCGCGAGATATGAGAGTTTGAAGCTAAGAAATGGTTGAGAAGAGAACAAATTTTTCGCAATTCTGCTGCTCCAAACGCTTAACCAGAATGGGCTAGGGGAAAAATACGCATACCGTTGTAATCGGGCGAGTTTCTACTTTCAGTTACAATAGGAATTTTTGGATTAAGTCAATCCGTTCGCGAGATATGGGACTTTGAAGACAAGAAATGGTTGAGAAGGCAAAAAATTTTTCGCAATTCTGCTGCTCCAAACGCTTAACCAGAATGGCCTAGGGAAAAAATACACACACCGTTGTAATCGGGCGAGTTTCTACTTTCAGATGCATTAGGAATTTTTGGGTTAGGTCAATCCGTTCGTGACATATGGCAGTTTGAAGATAAGAAATGGTTGAGAAGAGAACAAATTTTTCGCAATTCTGCTGCTGCAAACGCTTAACCAGAATGGCCTAGGGAAAAAATACACGTACCGTTGTAATCGGGCGAGTTTCTACTTTGTAATGCAATAGGAATTTTTGGGTTAGTTCAATCCGTTCGCGAGATATGAGAGTTTGAAGCTAAGAAATGGTTGAGAAGAGAACAAATTTTTCGCAATTCTGCTGCTCCAAACGCTTAACCAGAATGGGCTAGGGGAAAAATACGCATACCGTTGTAATCGGGCGAGTTTCTACTTTCAGTTACAATAGGAATTTTTGGATTAAGTCAATCCGTTCGCGAGATATGGGACTTTGAAGACAAGAAATGGTTGAGAAGGCAAAAAATTTTTCGCAATTCTGCTGCTCCAAACGCTTAACCAGAATGGCCTAGGGAAAAAATACACACACCGTTGTAATCGGGCGAGTTTCTACTTTCAGATGCATTAGGAATTTTTGGGTTAGGTCAATCCGTTCGTGACATATGGCAGTTTGAAGATAAGAAATGGTTGAGAAGAGAACAAATTTTTCGCAATTCTGCTGCTGCAAACGCTTAACCAGAATGGCCTAGGGAAAAAATACACGTACCGTTGTAATCGGGCGAGCTTCTACTTTCAAATGCAATTGGAATTTTTGGGTTAGGTCAATCCGTTCGCGAGATATGGTAGTTTGAAGCTAAGAAATGGTTGAGAAGAGAACAAATTTTTCGCAATTCTGCTGCTGCAAACGCTTAACCAGAATGGCCTAGGGAAAAAATACACGTACCGTTGTAATCGGGCGAGTTTCTACTTTGTAGTGCAATAGGAATTTTTGGGTTAGTTCAATCCGTTCGCGAGATATGAGAGTTTGAAGCTAAGAAATGGTTGAGAAGAGAACAAATTTTTCGCAATTCTGCTGCTCCAAACGCTTAACCAGAATGGCCTAGGGAAAAAATACGCATACCGTTGTAATCGGGCGAGTTTCTACTTTCAGTTACAATAGGAATTTTTGGATTAAGTCAATCCGTTCGCGAGATATGGGACTTTGAAGACAAGAAATGGTTGAGAAGGCAAAAAATTTTTCGCAATTCTGCTGCTCCAAACGCTTAACCAGACTGGCCTAGGGAAAAAATACACACACCGTTGTAATCGGGCGAGTTTCTACTTTCAGATGCAATAGGAATTTTTGGGTTAGGTCAATCCGTTCGCGAGATATGGTAGTTTGAAGCTAAGAAATGTTTGAGAAGAGAACAAATTTCTCGCAATTCTGCTGCTGCAAACGCTTAACCAGAATGGCCTAGGGAAAAAATACACATACCGTTGTAATCGGGCGAGTTTCTACTTTCAGATGCAACAGGAATTTTTGGGTTAGGTCAATCCGTTCGTGACATATGGCAATTTGAAGCTAAGAAATGGTTGAGAAGGCAACAAATTTTTCGCAATTCTGCTGCTCCAAACGCTTAACCAGAATGTCCTAGGGGAAAAATACACGTACCGTTGTAATCGGGCGAGTTTCTACTTTGTAATGCAATAGGAATTTTTGGGTTAGTTCAATCCGTTCGCGAGATATGAGAGTTTGAAGCTAAGAAATGGTTGAGAAGACAACAAATTTTTCGCAATTCTGCTGCTCCAAACGCTTAACCAGAATGGCCTAGGGATAAAATTCGCATACAGTTGTAATCGGGCGAGTTTCTACTTTCAGACGCAGCAGGAATTTTTGTGTTTGGTCAATCCGTTCGCGAGATATGGGAGTTTGAAGCTAAGAAATGGTTGAGAAGACAACAAATTTTTCGCACTTCTGCTGCTCCAAACGCTTAACCAGAATGGCCATGGGAAAAAATACACATACCGTTGTAATCCGGCGAGTTTCTACTTTCAGATGCAATAGGAATTTTTGGATTAAGTCAATCCGTTCGCGAGATATGGGACTTTGATGACAAGAAATGGTTGAGAAGGCAAAAAATTTTTCGCAATTCTGCTGCTCCAAACGCTTAACCAGAATGGCCTAGGGAAAAAATACACACACCGTTGTAATCGGGCCAGTTTCTACTTTCAGATGCAATAGGAATTTTTGGGTTAGGTCAATCCGTCCGCGAGATATGGTAGTTTGAAGCTAAGAAATGGTTGAGAAGAGAACAAATTTTTCGCAATTCTGCTGCTGCAAACGCTTAACCAGAATGGCCTAGGGAAAAAATACACATACCGTTGTAATCGGGCGAGTTTCTACTTTCAGATGCAATAGGAGTTTTTGGGTTAGGTCAATCCGTTCGCGAGATATGGGAGTTTGAAGACAAGAAATGGTTGAGAAGACAACAAATTTTTCGCACTTCTGCTGCTCCAAACGCTTAACCAGAATGGCCTAGGGAAAAAATTCGCATACAGTTGTAATCGGGCGAGTTTCTACTTTCAGACGCAGCAGGAATTTTTGTGTTTGGTCAATGCGTTCGCGAGATATGGGAGTTTGAAGCTAAGAAATGGTTGAGAAGACAACAAATTTTTCGCAATTGTGCTGCTCCAAACGCTTAACCAGAATGGCCTAGGGAAAAAATACACATACCGTTGTAATCCGGCGAGTTTCTACTTTCAGATGCAATAGGAATTTTTGGGTTTGGTCAATCCGTTCGCGACATATGGCAGTTTGAATCTAAGAAATGGTTGAGAAGACAACAAATTTTTCGCAATTCTGCTGCTCCAAACGCTTAACCAGAATGTCCTAGGGGAAAAATACACGTACCGTTGTAATCGGGCGAGTTTCTACTTTGTAATGCAATAGGAATTTTTGGGTTAGTTCAATCCGTTCGCGAGATATGAGAGTTTGAAGCTAAGAAATGGTTGAGAAGAGAACAAATTTTTCGCAATTCTGCTGCTCCAAACGCTTAACCAGAATGGCCTAGGGAAAAAATACGCATACCGTTGAAATCGGGCGAGTTTCTACTTTCAGTTACAATAGGAATTTTTGGATTAAGTCAATCCGTTCGCGAGATATGGGTCTTTGAAGACAAGAAATGGTTGAGAAGGCAAAAAATTTTTCGCAATTCTGCTGCTCCAAACGCTTAACCAGAATGGCCTAGGGAAAAAATACACACACCGTTGTAATCGGGCGAGTTTCTACTTTCAGATGCAATAGGAATTTTTGGGTTAGGTCAATCCGTTCGCGAGATATGGTAGTTTGAAGCTAAGAAATGGTTGAGAAGACAACAAATTTTTCGCAATTCTGCTGCTCCAAACGCTTAACCAGAATGGCCTAGGGAAAAAATACGCATACAGTTGTAATCCGGCGAGTTACTACTTTCAGACGCAGCAGGAATTTTTGTGTTTGGTCAATCCGTTCGCGAGATATGGGAGTTTGAAGCTAAGAAATGGTTGAGAAGAGAACAAATTTTTCGCAATTCTGCTGCTCCCAACGCTTAACCAGAATGGCCTAGGGGAAAAATACACGTACCGTTGTAATCGGGCGAGTTTCTACTTTCAGACGCAACAGAAATTTTTGGGTTAGGTCAATCCGTTCGCGAGATATGGGAGTTTAAAGCCAAGAAATGGTTGAGAAGGCAAAAAATTTTTCGCAATTCTGCTGCTTCAAACGCTTAACCAGAATGGCCTAGGGAAAAAATACACATACCGTTGTAATCGGGCGTGTTTCTACTTTCAGTTGCAATAGGAATTTTTGGGTTAGGTCAATCCGTTCGCGAGATATGGGACTTTGAAGCTAAGAAATGTTTGGGAAGGCAAAAAATTTTTCGCAATTCTGCTGCTCCAAACGCTTAACCAGAATGGCCTAGGGAAAAAATACACATGCCGTTGTAATCGGGCGAGATTCTACTTTCAGATGCAATAGGAATTTTTGGATTTGGTCAATCCGTTCGCGAGATATGGGAGTTTCAAGCTAAGAAATGGTTGAGAAGAGAACAAATTTTTCACAATTCTGCTGCTGCAAACGCTTAACCAGAATGGCCTAGGGAAAAAATACACATACCGTTGTAATCGGGCGAGTTTCTACTTTCAGATGCAATAGGAGTTTTTGGGTTAGGTCAATCCGTTCGCGAGATATGGGACTTTGAAGACAAGAAATGGTTGAGAAGGCAAAAAATCTTTCGCAATTCTGCTGCTCCAAACGCTTAACCAGAATGGCCTAGGGAAAAAATACACATACCGTTGTAATCGGGCGAGTTTCTACTTTCAGATGGAATAGGAATTTTTGGGTTAGGTCAATCCGTTCGTGACATATGGCAGTTTGTAGATAAGAAATGGTTGAGAAGACAACAAATTTTTCGCTATTCTGCTGCTCCAAACGCTTAACCAGAATGGCCTAGGGGAAAAATACACGTACCGTTGTAATCGGGCGAGTTTCTACTTTGTAATGCAATAGGAATTTTTGGGTTAGTTCAATCCGTTCGCGAGATATGAGAGTTTGAAGCTAAGAAATGGTTGAGAAGAGAACAAATTTTTCGCAATTCTGCTGCTCCAAACGCTTAACCAGAATGGCCTAGGGAAAAAATACGCATACAGTTGTAATCGGGCGAGTTACTACTTTCAGACGCAGCAGGAATTTTTGTGTCTGGTCAATCCGTTCGCGAGATATGGGAGTTTGAAGCTAAGAAATGGTTGAGAAGAGAACAAATTTTTCGCAATTCTGCTGCTCCCAACGCTTAACCAGAATGGCCTAGGGGAAAAATACACGTACCGTTGTAATCGAGCGAGTTTCTACTTTCAGACGCAACAGAAATTTTTGGGTTAGGTCAATCCGTTCGCGAGATATGGGAGTTTAAAGCCAAGAAATGGTTGAGAAGGCAAAAAATTTTTCGCAATTCTGCTGCTTCAAACGCTTAACCAGAATGGCCTAGGGAAAAAATACACATACCGTTGTAATCGGGCGTGTTTCTACTTTCAGTTGCAATAGGAATTTTTGGGTTAGGTCAATCCGTTCGCGAGATATGGGACTTTGAAGCTAAGAAATGTTTGGGAAGGCAAAAAATTTTTCGCAATTCTGCTGCTCCAAACGCTTAACCAGAATGGCCTAGGGAAAAAATACACATGCCGTTGTAATCGGGCGAGATTCTACTTTCAGATGCAATAGGAATTTTTGGATTTGGTCAATCCGTTCGCGAGATATGGGAGTTTCAAGCTAAGAAATGGTTGAGAAGAGAACAAATTTTTTGCAATTCTGCTGCTCCAAACGCTTAACCAGAATGGCCTAGGGAAAAAATACACATACCGTTGTAATCGGGCGAGTTTCTACTTTCAGACGCAACAGAAATTTTTGGGTTAGGTCATTCGTTCGCGAGATATGGGAGTTTAAAGCCAAGAAATGGTTGAGAAGGCAAAAAATTTTTCGCAATTCTGCTGCTCCAAACGCTTAACCAGAATGGCCTAGGGAAAAATGCACATACCGTTGTAAACGGGCGAGTTTCTACTTTCAGATGCAATAGGAATTTTTGGGTTAGGTCAATCCGTTCGCGACATATGGCAGTTTGAAGCTAAGAAATGGTTGAGAAGACAACAAATTTTTCGCACATCTGCTGCTCCAAACGCTTAACCAGAATGGCCTAGGGAAAAAATACACATACCGTTGTAATCCGGCGAGTTTCTACTTTCAGATGCAATAGGAATTTTTGGGTTTGGTCAATCCGTTCGCGACATATGGCAGTTTGAAGCTAAGAAATTGTTGAGAAGACAACAAATTTTTCGCGATTCTGCTGCTCCAAACGCTTAACCAGAATGTCCTAGGGGAAAAATACACGTACCGTTGTAATCGGGCGAGTTTCTACTTTGTAATGCAATAGGAATTTTTGGGTTAGTTCAATCCGTTCGCGAAATATGAGAGTTTGATGCTAAGAAATGGTTGAGAAGAGAACAAATTTTTCGCAATTCTGCTGCTCCAAACGCTTAACCAGAATGGCCTAGGGAAAAAATACGCATACCGTTGTAATCGGGCGAGTTTCTACTTTCAGTTACAATAGGAATTTTTGGATTAAGTCAATCCGTTCGCGAGATATGGGACTTTGAAGACAAGAAATGGTTGAGAAGGCAAAAAATTTTTCGCAATTCTGCTGCTCCAAACGCTTAACCAGAATGGCCTAGGGAAAAAATACACACACCGTTGTAATCGGGCGAGTTTCTACTTTCAGATGCAATAGGAATTTTTGGGTTAGGTCAATCCGTTCGCGAGATATGGTAGTTTGAAGCTAAGAAATGGTTGAGAAGAGAACAAATTTTTCGCAATTCTGCTGCTGCAAACGCTTAACCAGAATGGCCTAGGGAAAAAATACACATACCGTTGTAATCGGGCGAGTTTCTACTTTCAGATGCAATAGGAGTTTTTGGGTTAGGTCAATCCGTTCGCGAGATATGGGAGTTTGAAGACAAGAAATGGTTGAGAAGACAACAAATTTTTCGCACTTCTGCTGCTCCAAACGCTTAACCAGAATGGCCTAGGGAAAAAATTCGCATACAGTTGTAATCGGGCGAGTTTCTACTTTCAGACGCAGCAGGAATTTTTGTGTTTGGTCAATCCGTTCGCGAGATATGGGAGTTTGAAGCTAAGAAATGGTTGAGAAGAGAACAAATTTTTCGCAATTGTGCTGCTCCAAACGCTTAACCAGAATGGCCTAGGGAAAAAATACACATACCGTTGTAATCGGGCGAGTTTCTACTTTCAGTTACAATAGGAATTTTTGGATTAAGTCAATCCGTTCGCGAGATATGGGACTTTGAAGACAAGAAATGGTTGAGAAGGCGAAAAATTTTTCGCAATTCTGCTGCTCCAAACGCTTAACCAGAATGGCCTAGGGAAAAAATACACACACCGTTGTAATCGGGCGAGTTTCTACTTTCAGATGCAATAGGAATTTTTGGGTTAGGTCAATCCGTTCGCGAGATATGGTAGTTTGAAGCTAAGAAATGGTTGAGAAGAGAACAAAGTTTTCGCAATTCTGCTGCTGCAAACGCTTAACCAGAATGGCCTAGGGAAAAAATACACATACCGTTGTAATCGGGCGAGTTTCTACTTTCAGATGCAATAGGAGTTTTTGGGTTAGGTCAATCCGTTCGCGAGATATGGGAGTTTGAAGACAAGAAATGGTTGAGAAGACAACAAATTTTTCGCACTTCTGCTGCTGCAAACGCTTAACCAGAATGGCCTAGGGAAAAAATTCGCATACAGTTGTAATCGGGCGAGTTTCTACTTTCAGACGCAGCAGGAATTTTTGTGTTTGGTCAATCCGTTCGCGAGATATGGGAGTTTGAAGCTAAGAAATGGTTGAGAAGAGAACAAATTTTTCGCAATTCTGCTGCTCCCAACGCTTAACCAGAATGGCCTAGGGGAAAGATACACGTACCGTTGTAATCGGGCGAGTTTCTACTTTCAGACGCAACAGAAATTTTTGGGTAAGGTCAATCCGTTCGCGAGATATGGGAGTTTAAAGCCAAGAAATGGTTGAGAAGGCAAAAAATTTTTCGCAATTCTGCTGCTTCAAGCGCTTAACCAGAATGGCCTAGGGAAAAAATACACATACCGTTGTAATCGGGCGAGTTTCTACTTTCAGACGCAAGAGAAATTTTTGGGTTAGGTCATTCGTTCGCGAGATATGGGAGTTTAAAGCCAAGAAATGGTTGAGAAGGCAAAAAATTTTTCGCAATTCTGCTGCTCCAAACGCTTAACCAGAATGGCCTAGGGAAAAAATACACGTACCGTTGTAAACGGGCGAGTTTCTACTTTCAGATGCAATAGGAATTTTTGGGTTAGGTCAATCCGTTCGCGACATATGGCAGTTTGAAGCTAAGAAATGGTTGAGAAGACAACAAATTTTTCGCAATTCTGCTGCTCCAAACGCTTAACCAGAATGGCCTAGGGGAAAAATACGCATACCGTTGTAATCGGGCGAGTTTCTACTTTCAGTTACAATAGGAATTTTTGGATTAAGTCAATCAGTTCGCGAGATATGGGACTTTGAAGACAAGAAATGGTTGAGAAGGCAAAAATTTTTTCGCAATTCTGCTGCTCCAAACGCTTAACCAGAATGGCCTAGGGAAAAAATACACATACCGTTGTAATCGGGCGAGTTTCTACTTTCAGATGCAATCGGAATTTTTGGGTTAGGTCAATCCGTTCGCGAGATATGACAGTTTGAAGCTAAGAAATGGTTGAGAAGACAACAAATTTTTCGCACTTCTGCTGCTCCAATCGCTTAACCAGAATGGCCTAGGGGAAAAAGACACATACCGTTGTAATCGGGCGTGTTTCTACTTTCAAATGCAATAGGAATTTTTGGGTTAGGTCAATCCGTTCGCGAGATATGACAGTTTGAAGCTAAGAAATGGTTGAGAAGAGAACAAATTTTTCACAATTCTGCTGCTCCAAACGCTTAACCAGAATGGCCTAGGGAAAAAATACGCATACCGTTGTAAACGGGCGAGTTTCTACTTTCAGATGCAATAGGAATTTTTGGGTTAGGTCAATCCGTTCGCGACATATGGCAGTTTGAAGCTAAGAAATGGTTGAGAAGACAACAAATTTTTCGCACTTCTGCTGCTCCAAACGCTTAACCAGAATGGCCTAGGGAAAAAATACACATACCGTTGTAATCCGGCGAGTTTCTACTTTCAGATGCAATAGGAATTTTTGGGTTTGGTCAATCCGTTCGCGACATATGGCAGTTTGAAGCTAAGAAATGGTTGAGAAGACAACAAATTTTTCGCAATTCTGCTGCTCCAAACGCTTAACCAGAATGTCCTAGGGGAAAAATACACGTACTCTTGTAATCGGGCGAGTTTCTACTTTCAGATGCAATCGGAATTTTTGGGTTAGGTCAATCCGTTCGCGAGATATGACAGTTTGAAGCTAAGAAATGGTTGAGAAGACAACAAATTTTTCGCACTTCTGCTGCTCCAATCGCTTAACCAGAATGGCCATGGGGAAAAAGACACATACCGTTGTAATCGGGCGTGTTTCTACTTTCAAATGCAATAGGAATTTTTGGGTTAGGTCAATCCGTTCGCGAGATATGACAGTTTGAAGCTAAGAAATGGTTGAGAAGAGAACAAATTTTTCACAATTCTGCTGCTCCAAACGCTTAACCAGAATGGCCTAGGGAAAAAATACGCATACCGTTGTAAACGGGCGAGATTCTACTTTCAGATGCAATAGGAATTTTTGGGTTAGGTCAATCCGTTCGCGACATATGGCAGTTTGAAGCTAAGAAATGGTTGAGAAGACAACAAATTTTTCGCACTTCTGCTGCTCCAAACACTTAACCAGAATGGCCTAGGGAAAAAATACACATACCTTTGTAATCCGGCGAGTTTCTACTTTCAGATGCAATAGGAATTTTTGGGTTTGGTCAATCCGTTCGCGACATATGGCAGTTTGAAGCTAAGAAATGGTTGAGAAGACAACAAATTTTTCGCAATTCTGCTGCTCCAAACGCTTAACCAGAATGTCCTAGGGGAAAAATACACGTACCGTTGTAATCGGGCGAGTTTCTACTTTGTAATGCAATAGGAATTTTTGGGTTAGTTCAATCCGTTCGCGAGATATGAGAGTTTGAAGCTAAGAAATGGTTGAGAAGAGAACAAATTTTTCGCAATTCTGCTGCTCCAAACGCTTAACCAGAATGGCCTAGGGAAAAAATACGCATACCGTTGTAATCGGGCGAGTTTCTACTTTCAGTTACAATAGGAATTTTTGGATTAAGTCAATCCGATCGCGAGATATGGGACTTTGAAGACAAGAAATGGTTGAGAAGGCAAAAAATTTTTCGCAATTCTGCTGCTCCAAACGCTTAACCAGAATGGCCTAGGGAAAAAATACACATACCGTTGTAATCGGGCGAGTTTCTACTTTCAGATGCAATAGGAGTTTTTGGGTTAGGTCAATCCGTTCGCGAGATATGGGAGTTTGAAGACAAGAAATGGTTGAGAAGACAACAAATTTTTCGCAATTCTGCTGCTCCAAACGCTTAAGCAGAATGGCCTAGGGAAAAAATACACATACCGTTGTAATCGGGCGAGTTTCTACTTTCAGATGCAATAGGAGTTTTTGGGTTAGGTCAATCCGTTCGCGAGATATGGGACTTTGAAGACAAGAAATGGTTGAGAAGGCAAAAAATTTTTCGCAATTCTGCTGCTCCAAACGCTTAAGCAGAATGGCCTAGGGAAAAAATACACATACCGTTGTAATCGGGCGAGTTTCTACTTTCAGATGCAACAGGAATTTTTGGGTTAGGTCAATCCGTTCGCGAGATATGGGAGTTTGAAGCTAAGAAATGGTTGAGAAGACAACAAATTTTTCGCACTTCTGCTGCTCCAAACGCTTAACCAGAATGGCCTAGGGAAAAAATACACATACCGTTGTAATCGGGCGAGTTTCTACTTTCAGATGCAATAGGAATTTTTGGGTTAGGTCAATCCGTTCGTGAGATATGGCAGTTTGAAGATAAGAAATAGTTGAGAAGACAACAAATTTTTCGCAATTCTGATGCTCCAAACGCTTAACCAGAATGTCCTAGGGGAAAAATACACGTACCGTTGTAATCGGGCGAGTTTCTACTTTCATTTACAATAGGAATTTTTGGATTAAGTCAATCCGTTCGCGAGATATGGGACTTTGAAAACAAGAAATGGTTGAGAAGGCAAAAAATTTTTCGCAATTCTGCTGCTCCAAACGCTTAACTAGAATGTCCTAGGGGAAAAATACACGTACCGTTGTAATCGGGCGAGTTTCTACTTTGTAATGCAATAGGAATTTTTGGGTTAGTTCAATCCGTTCGCGAGATATGAGAGTTTGAAGCTAAGAAATGGTTGAGAAGAGAACAAATTTTTCGCAATTCTGCTGCTCCAAACGCTTAACCAGAATGTCCTAGAGGAAAAATACGCATACCGTTGTAATCGGGCGAGTTTCTACTTTCAGTTACAATAGGAATTTTTGGATTAAGTCAATCCGTTCGCGAGATATGGGACTTTGAAGACAAGAAATGGTTGAGAAGGCAAAAAATTTTTCGCAATTCTGCTGCTCCAAACGCTTAACCAGATTGGCCTAGGGAAAAAATACACACACCGTTGTAATCGGGCGAGTTTCTACTTTCAGATGCAATAGGAATTTTTGGGTTTGGTCAATCCGTTCGTGACATATGGCAGTTTGAAGATAAGAAATGGTTGAGATGAGAACAAATTTTTCGCAATTCTGCTGCTGCAAACGCTTAACCAGAATGGCCTAGGGAAAAAATACACGTACCGTTGTAATCGGGCGAGCTTCTACTTTCAAATGCAATTGGAATTTTTGGGTTAGGTCAATCCGTTCGCGAGATATGGTAGTTTGAAGCTAAGAAATGGTTGAGAAGAGAACAAATTTTTCGCAATTCTGCTGCTGCAAACGCTTAACCAGAATGGCCTGGGGAAAAAATACACATACCGTTGTAATCGGGCGAGTTTCTACTTTCAGACGCAACAGAAATTTTTGGGTTAGGTCATTCGTTCGCGAGATATGGGAGTTTAAAGCCAAGAAATGGTTGAGAAGGCAAAAAATTTTTCGCAATTCTGCTGCTCCAAACGCTTAACCAGAATGGCCTAGGGAAAAAATACACATACCGTTGTAAACGGGCGAGTTTCTACTTTCAGATGCAATAGGAATTTTTGGGTTAGGTCAATCCGTTCGCGACATATGGCAGTTTGAAGCTAAGAAATGGGTGAGAAGACAACAAATTTTTCGCAATTCTGCTGCTCCAAACGCTTAACCAGAATGGCCTAGGGGAAAAATACGCATACCGTTGTAATCGGGCGAGTTTCTACTTTCAGTTACAATAGGAATTTTTGGATTAAGTCAATCCGTTCGCGAGATATGGGACTTTGAAGACAAGAAATGGTTGAGAAGGCAAAAAATTTTTCGCAATTCTGCTGCTCCAAACGCTTAACCAGAATGGCCTAGGGAAAAAATACACACACCGTTGTAATCGGGCGAGTTTCTACTTTCAGATGCAATAGGAATTTTTGGGTTAGGTCAATCCGTTCGTGACATATGGCAGTTTGAAGATAAGAAATGATTGAGAAGAGAACAAATTTTTCGCAATTCTGCTGCTGCAAACGCTTAACCAGAATGGCCTAGGGAAAAAATACACATACCGTTGTAATCGGGCGAGTTTCTACTTTCAGATGCAATAGGAATTTTTGGGTTAGGTCAATCCGTTCGTGAGATATGGCAGTTTGAAGATAAGAAATAGTTGAGAAGACAACAAATTTTTCGCAATTCTGATGCTCCAAACGCTTAACCAGAATGTCCTAGGGGAAAAATACACGTACCGTTGTAATCGGGCGAGTTTCTACTTTCATTTACAATAGGAATTTTTGGATTAAGTCAATCCGTTCGCGAGATATGGGACTTTGAAGACAAGAAATGGTTGAGAAGGCAAAAAATTTTTCGCAATTCTGCTGCTCCAAACGCTTAACCAGAATGTCCTAGGGGAAAAATACACGTACCGTTGTAATCGGGCGAGTTTCTACTTTGTAATGCAATAGGAATTTTTGGGTTAGTTCAATCCGTTCGCGAGATATGAGAGTTTGAAGCTAAGAAATGGTTGAGAAGAGAACAAATTTTTCGCAATTCTGCTGCTCCAAACGCTTAACCAGAATGTCCTAGAGGAAAAATACGCATACCGTTGTAATCGGGCGAGTTTCTACTTTCAGTTACAATAGGAATTTTTGGATTAAGTCAATCCGTTCGCGAGATATGGGACTTTGAAGACAAGAAATGGTTGAGAAGGCAAAAAATTTTTCGCAATTCTGCTGCTCCAAACGCTTAACCAGATTGGCCTAGGGAAAAAATACACACACCGTTGTAATCGGGCGAGTTTCTACTTTCAGATGCAATAGGAATTTTTGGGTTTGGTCAATCCGTTCGTGACATATGGCAGTTTGAAGATAAGAAATGGTTGAGAAGAGAACAAATTTTTCGCAATTCTGCTGCTGCAAACGCTTAACCAGAATGGCCTAGGGAAAAAATACACGTACCGTTGTAATCGGGCGAGCTTCTACTTTCAAATGCAATTGGAATTTTTGGGTTAGGTCAATCCGTTCGCGAGATATGGTAGTTTGAAGCTAAGAAATGGTTGAGAAGAGAACAAATTTTTCGCAATTCTGCTGCTGCAAACGCTTAACCAGAATGGCCTGGGGAAAAAATACACATACCCTTGTAATCGGGCGAGTTTCTACTTTCAGACGCAACAGAAATTTTTGGGTTAGGTCATTCGTTCGCGAGATATGGGAGTTTAAAGCCAAGAAATGGTTGAGAAGGCAAAAAATTTTTCGCAATTCTGCTGCTCCAAACGCTTAACCAGAATGGCCTAGGGAAAAAATACACATACCGTTGTAAACGGGCGAGTTTCTACTTTCAGATGCAATAGGAATTTTTGGGTTAGGTCAATCCGTTCGCGACATATGGCAGTTTGAAGCTAAGAAATGGGTGAGAAGACAACAAATTTTTCGCAATTCTGCTGCTCCAAACGCTTAACCAGAATGGCCTAGGGGAAAAATACGCATACCGTTGTAATCGGGCGAGTTTCTACTTTCAGTTACAATAGGAATTTTTGGATTAAGTCAATCCGTTCGCGAGATATGGGACTTTGAAGACAAGAAATGGTTGAGAAGGCAAAAAATTTTTCGCAATTCTGCTGCTCCAAACGCTTAACCAGAATGGCCTAGGGAAAAAATACACACACCGTTGTAATCGGGCGAGTTTCTACTTTCAGATGCAATAGGAATTTTTGGGTTAGGTCAATCCGTTCGTGACATATGGCAGTTTGAAGATAAGAAATGATTGAGAAGAGAACAAATTTTTCGCAATTCTGCTGCTGCAAACGCTTAACCAGAATGGCCTAGGGAAAAAATACACGTACCGTTGTACTCGGGCGAGCTTCTACTTTCAAATGCAATTGGAATTTTTGGGTTAGGTCAATCCGTTCGCGAGATATGGTAGTTTGAAGCTAAGAAATGGTTGAGAAGAGAACAAATTTTTCGCAATTCTAGTGCTGCAAACGCTTAACCAGAATGTCCTAGGGGAAAAATACACGTACCGTTGTAATCGGGCGAGTTTCTACTTTGTAATGCAATAGGAATTTTTGGGTTAGTTCAATCCGTTCGCGAGATATGAGAGTTTGAAGCTAAGAAATGGTTGAGAAGAGAACAAATTTTTCGCAATTCTGCTGCTCCAAACGCTTAACCAGAATGTCCTAGGGGAAAAATACGCATACCGTTGTAATCGGGCGAGTTTCTACTTTCAGTTACAATAGGAATTTTTGGATTAAGTCAATCCGTTCGCGAGATATGGGACTTTGAAGACAAGAAATGGTTGAGAAGGCAAAAAATTTTTCGCAATTCTGCTGCTCCAAACGCTTAACCAGAATGGCCTAGGGAAAAAATACACACACCGTTGTAATCGGGCGAGTTTCTACTTTCAGATGCAATAGGAATTTTTGGGTTAGGTCAATCCGTTCGTGACATATGGCAGTTTGAAGATAAGAAATGGTTGAGAAGAGAACAAATTTTTCGCAATTCTGCTGCTGCAAACGCTTAACCAGAATGGCCTAGGGAAAAAATACACGTACCGTTGTAATCGGGCGAGCTTCTACTTTCAAATGCAATTGGAATTTTTGGGTTAGGTCAATCCGTTCGCGAGATATGGTAGTTTGAAGCTAAGAAATGGTTGAGAAGAGAACAAATTTTTCGCAATTCTGCTGCTGCAAACGCTTAACCAGAATGGCCTGGGGAAAAAATACACATACCGTTGTAATCGGGCGAGTTTCTACTTTCAGACGCAACAGAAATTTTTGGGTTAGGTCATTCGTTCGCGAGATATGGGAGTTTAAAGCCAAGAAATGGTTGAGAAGGCAAAAAATTTTTCGCAATTCTGCTGCTCCAAACGCTTAACCAGAATGGCCTAGGGAAAAAATACACATACCGTTGTAAACGGGCGAGTTTCTACTTTCAGATGCAATAGGAATTTTTGGGTTAGGTCAATCCGTTCGCGACATATGGCAGTTTGAAGCTAAGAAATGGTTGAGAAGACAACAAATTTTTCGCAATTCTGCTGCTCCAAACGCTTAACCAGAATGGCCTAGGGGAAAAATACGCATACCGTTGTAATCGGGCGAGTTTCTACTTTCAGTTACAATAGGAATTTTTGGATTAAGTCAATCAGTTCGCGAGATATGGGACTTTGAAGACAAGAAATGGTTGAGAAGGCAAAAAATTTTTCGCAATTCTGCTGCTCCAAACGCTTAACCAGAATGGCCTAGGGAAAAAATACACACACCGTTGTAATCGGGCGAGTTTCTACTTTCAGATGCAATAGGAATTTTTGGGTTAGGTCAATCCGTTCGTGACATATGGCAGTTTGAAGATAAGAAATGGTTGAGAAGAGAACAAATTTTTCGCAATTCTGCTGCTGCAAACGCTTAACCAGAATGGCCTAGGGAAAAAATACACGTACCGTTGTAATCGGGCGAGCTTCTACTTTCAAATGCAATTGGAATTTTTGGGTTAGGTCAATCCGTTCGCGAGATATGGTAGTTTGAAGCTAAGAAATGGTTGAGAAGAGAACAAATTTTTCGCAATTCTGCTGCTGCAAACGCTTAACCAGAATGTCCTAGGGGAAAAATACACGTACCGTTGTAATCGGGCGAGTTTCTACTTTGTAATGCAATAGGAATTTTTGGGTTAGTTCAATCCGTTCGCGAGATATGAGAGTTTGAAGCTAAGAAATGGTTGAGAAGAGAACAAATTTTTCGCAATTCTGCTGCTCCAAACGCTTAACCAGAATGTCCTAGGGGAAAAATACGCATACCGTTGTAATCGGGCGAGTTTCTACTTTCAGTTACAATAGGAATTTTTGGATTAAGTCAATCCGTTCGCGAGATATGGGACTTTGAAGACAAGAAATGGTTGAGAAGGCAAAAAATTTTTCGCAATTCTGCTGCTCCAAACGCTTAACCAGAATGGCCTAGGGAAAAAATACACACACCGTTGTAATCGGGCGAGTTTCTACTTTCAGATGCAATAGGAATTTTTGGGTTAGGTCAATCCGTTCGTGACATATGGCAGTTTGAAGATAAGAAATGGTTGAGAAGAGAACAAATTTTTCGCAATTCTGCTGCTGCAAACGCTTAACCAGAATGGCCTAGGGAAAAAATACACGTACCGTTGTAATCGGGCGAGCTTCTACTTTCAAATGCAATTGGAATTTTTGGGTTAGGTCAATCCGTTCGCGAGATATGGTAGTTTGAAGCTAAGAAATGGTTGAGAAGAGAACAAATTTTTCGCATTTCTGCTGCTGCAAACGCTTAACCAGAATGGCCTGGGGAAAAAATACACATACCGTTGTAATCGGGCGAGTTTCTACTTTCAGACGCAACAGAAATTTTTGGGTTAGGTCATTCGTTCGCGAGATATGGGAGTTTAAAGCCAAGAAATGGTTGAGAAGGCAAAAAATTTTTCGCAATTCTGCTGCTCCAAACGCTTAACCAGAATGGCCTAGGGAAAAAATACACATGCCGTTGTAAACGGGCGAGTTTCTACTTTCAGATGCAATAGGAATTTTTGGGTTAGGTCAATCCGTTCGCGACATATGGCAGTTTGAAGCTAAGAAATGGTTGAGAAGACAACAAATTTTTCGCAATTCTGCTGCTCCAAACGCTTAACCAGAATGGCCTAGGGGAAAAATACGCATACCGTTGTAATCGGGCGAGTTTCTACTTTCAGTTACAATAGGAATTTTTGGATTAAGTCAATCAGTTCGCGAGATATGGGACTTTGAAGACAAGAAATGGTTGAGAAGGCAAAAAATTTTTCGCAATTCTGCTGCTCCAAACGCTTAACCAGAATGGCCTAGGGAAAAAATACACACACCGTTGTAATCGGGCGAGTTTCTACTTTCAGATGCAATAGGAATTTTTGGGTTAGGTCAATCCGTTCGTGACATATGGCAGTTTGAAGATAAGAAATGGTTGAGAAGAGAACAAATTTTTCGCAATTCTGCTGCTGCAAACGCTTAACCAGAATGGCCTAGGGAAAAAATACACGTACCGTTGTAATCGGGCGAGCTTCTACTTTCAAATGCAATTGGAATTTTTGGGTTAGGTCAATCCGTTCGCGAGATATGGTAGTTTGAAGCTAAGAAATGGTTGAGAAGAGAACAAATTTTTCGCAATTCTGCTGCTGCAAACGCTTAACCAGAATGGCCTGGGGAAAAAATACACATACCGTTGTAATCGGGCGAGTTTCTACTTTCAGACGCAACAGAAATTTTTGGGTTAGGTCATTCGTTCGCGAGATATGGGAGTTTGAAGCCAAGAAATGGTTGAGGAGGCAAAAAATTTTTCGCAATTCTGCTGCTCCAAACGCTTAACCAGAATGGCCTAGGGAAAAAATACACATACCGTTGTAAACGGGCGAGTTTCTACTTTCAGATGCAATAGGAATTTTTGGGTTAGGTCAATCCGTTCGCGACATATGGCAGTTTGAAGCTAAGAAATGGTTGAGAAGACAACAAATTTTTCGCAATTCTGCTGCTCCAAACGCTTAACCAGAATGGCCTAGGGGAAAAATACGCATACCGTTGTAATCGGGCGAGTTTCTACTTTCAGTTACAATAGGAATTTTTGGATTAAGTCAATCAGTTCGCGAGATATGGGACTTTGAAGACAAGAAATGGTTGAGAAGGCAAAAAATTTTTCGCAATTCTGCTGCTCCAAACGCTTAACCAGAATGGCCTAGGGAAAAAATACACATACCGTTGTAATCGGGCGAGTTTCTACTTTCAGATGCAATCGGAATTTTTGGGTTAGGTCAATCCGTTCGCGAGATATGACAGTTTGAAGCTAAGAAATGGTTGAGAAGACAACAAATTTTTCGCACTTCTGCTGCTCCAATCGCTTAACCAGAATGGCCTAGGGGAAAAATACACATACCGTTGTAATCGGGCGTGTTTCTACTTTCAAATGCAATAGGAATTTTTGGGTTAGGTCAATCCGTTCGCGAGATATGACAGTTTGAAGCTAAGAAATGGTTGAGAAGAGAACAAATTTTTCACAATTCTGCTGCTCCAAACGCTTAACCAGAATGGCCTAGGGAAAAAATACGCATACCGTTGTAAACGGGCGCGTTTCTACTTTCAGATGCAATAGGAATTTTTGGGTTATGTCAATCCGTTCGCGACATATGGCAGTTTGAAGCTAAGAAATGGTTGAGAAGACAACAAATTTTTCGCAATTCTGCTGCTCCAAACGCTTAACCAGAATGGCCTAGGGAAAAAATACAAATACCGTTGTAATCCGGCGAGTTTCTACTTTCAGATGCAATAGGAATTTTTGGGTTTGGTCAATCCGTTCGCGACATATGGCAGTTTGAAGCTAAGAAATGGTTGAGAAGACAACAAATTTTTCGCAATTCTGCTGCTCCAAACGCTTAACCAGAATGTCCTAGGGGAAAAATACACGTACCGTTGTAATCGGGCGAGTTTCTACTTTGTAATGCAATAGGAATTTTTGGGTTAGTTCAATCCGTTCGCGAGATATGAGAGTTTGAAGCTAAGAAATGGTTGAGAAGAGAACAAATTTTTCGCAATTCTGCTGCTCCAAACGCTTAACCAGAATGGCCTAGGGAAAAAATACGCATACCGTTGTAATCGGGCGAGTTTCTACTTTCAGATGCAATAGGAATTTTTGGGTTAGGTCAATCCGTTCGCGAGATATGGTAGTTTGAAGCTAAGAAATGGTCGAGAAGAGAACAAATTTTTCGCAATTCTGCTGCTGCAAACGCTTAACCAGAATAGCCTAGGGAAAAAATACACATACCGTTGTAATCGGGCGAGTTTCTACTTTCAGATGCAATAGGAGCTTTTGGGTTAGTTCAATCCGTTCGCGAGATATGGGAGTTTGAAGACAAGAAATGGTTGAGAAGACAACAAATTTTTCGCACTTCTGCTGCTCCAAACGCTTAACCAGAATGGCCTAGGGAAAAAATTCGCATACAGTTGTAATCGGGCGAGTTTCTACTTTCAGTTACAATAGGAATTTTTGGATTAAGTCAATCCGTTCGCGAGATATGGGACTTTGAAGACAAGAAATGGTTGAGAAGGCAAAAAATTTTTCGCAATTCTGCTGCTCCAAACGCTTAACCAGAATGGCCTAGGGAAAAAATACACACACCGTTGTAATCGGGCGAGTTTCTACTATCAGATGCAATAGGAATTTTTGGGTTAGGTCAATCCGTTCGCGAGATATGGTAGTTTGAAGCTAAGAAATGGTTGAGAAGAGAACAAATTTTTCGCAATTCTGCTGCTGCAAACGCTTAACCAGAATGGCCTAGGGAAAAAATACACGTACCGTTGTAATCGGGCGAGCTTCTACTTTCAAATGCAATTGGAATTTTTGGGTTAGGTCAATCCGTTCGCGAGATATGGTAGTTTGAAGCTAAGAAATGGTTGAGAAGAGAACAAATTTTTCGCAATTCTGCTGCTGCAAACGCTTAACCAGAATGTCCTAGGGGAAAAATACACGTACCGTTGTAATCGGGCGAGTTTCTACTTTGTAATGCAATAGGAATTTTTGGGTTAGTTCAATCCGTTCGCGAGATATGAGAGTTTGAAGCTAAGAAATGGTTGAGAAGAGAACAAATTTTTCGCAATTCTGCTGCTCCAAACGCTTAACCAGAATGTCCTAGGGGAAAAATACGCATACCGTTGTAATCGGGCGAGTTTCTACTTTCAGTTACAATAGGAATTTTTGGATTAAGTCAATCCGTTCGCGAGATATGGGACTTTGAAGACAAGAAATGGTTGAGAAGGCAAAAAATTTTTCGCAATTCTGTTGCTCCAAACGCTTAACCAGAATGGCCTAGGGAAAAAATACACACACCGTTGTAATCGGGCGAGTTTCTACTTTCAGATGCAATAGGAATTTTTGGGTTAGGTCAATCCGTTCGTGACATATGGCAGTTTGAAGATAAGAAATGGTTGAGAAGAGAACAAATTTTTCGCAATTCTGCTGCTGCAAACGCTTAACCAGAATGGCCTAGGGAAAAAATACACGTACCGTTGTAATCGGGCGAGCTTCTACTTTCAAATGCAATTGGAATTTTTGGGTTAGGTCAATCCGTTCGCGAGATATGGTAGTTTGAATCTAAGAAATGGTTGAGAAGAGAACAAATTTTTCGCAATTCTGCTGCTGCAAACGCTTAACCAGAATGGCCTGGGGAAAAAATACACATACCGTTGTAATCGGGCGAGTTTCTACTTTCAGACGCAACAGAAATTTTTGGGTTAGGTCATTCGTTCGCGAGATATGGGAGTTTAAAGCCAAGAAATGGTTGAGAAGGCAAAAAATTTTTCGCAATTCTGCTGCTCCAAACGCTTAACCAGAATGGCCTAGGGAAAAAATACACATGCCGTTGTAAACGGGCGAGTTTCTACTTTCAGATGCAATAGGAATTTTTGGGTTAGGTCAATCCGTTCGCGACATATGGCAGTTTGAAGCTAAGAAATGGTTGAGAAGACAACAAATTTTTCGCAATTCTGCTGCTCCAAACGCTTAACCAGAATGGCCTAGGGGAAAAATACGCATACCGTTGTAATCGGGCGAGTTTCTACTTTCAGTTACAATAGGAATTTTTGGATTAAGTCAATCAGTTCGCGAGATATGGGACTTTGAAGACAAGAAATGGTTGAGAAGGCAAAAAATTTTTCGCAATTCTGCTGCTCCAAACGCTTAACCAGAATGGCCTAGGGAAAAAATACACACACCGTTGTAATCGGGCGAGTTTCTACTTTCAGATGCAATAGGAATTTTTGGGTTATGTCAATCCGTCGTGACATATGGCAGTTTGAAGATAAGAAATGGTTGAGAAGAGAACAAATTTTTCGCAATTCTGCTGCTGCAAACGCTTAACCAGAATGGCCTAGGGAAAAAATACACGTACCGTTGTAATCGGGCGAGCTTCTACTTTCAAATGCAATTGGAATTTTTGGGTTAGGTCAATCCGTTCGCGAGATATGGTAGTTTGAAGCTAAGAAATGGTTGAGAAGAGAACAAATTTTTCGCAATTCTGCTGCTGCAAACGCTTAACCAGAATGGCCTGGGGAAAAAATACACATACCGTTGTAATCGGGCGAGTTTCTACTTTCAGACGCAACAGAAATTTTTGGGTTAGGTCATTCGTTCGCGAGATATGGGAGTTTGAAGCCAAGAAATGGTTGAGAAGGCAAAAAATTTTTCGCAATTCTGCTGCTCCAAACGCTTAACCAGAATGGCCTAGGGAAAAAATACACATACCGTTGTAAACGGGCGAGTTTCTACTTTCAGATGCAATAGGAATTTTTGGGTTAGGTCAATCCGTTCGCGACATATGGCAGTTTGAAGCTAAGAAATGGTTGAGAAGACAACAAATTTTTCGCAATTCTGCTGCTCCAAACGCTTAACCAGAATGGCCTAGGGAAAAAATACACACACCGTTGTAATCGGGCGAGTTTCTACTTTCAGATGCAATAGGAATTTTTGGGTTATGTCAATCCGTTCGTGACATATGGCAGTTTGAAGATAAGAAATGGTTGAGAAGAGAACAAATTTTTCGCAATTCTGCTGCTGCAAACGCTTAACCAGAATGGCCTAGGGAAAAAATACACGTACCGTTGTAATCGGGCGAGCTTCTACTTTCAAATGCAATTGGAATTTTTGGGTTAGGTCAATCCGTTCGCGAGATATGGTAGTTTGAAGCTAAGAAATGGTTGAGAGAGAACAAATTTTTCGCAATTCTGCTGCTGCAAACGCTTAACCAGAATGGCCTGGGGAAAAAATACACATACCGTTGTAATCGGGCGAGTTTCTACTTTCAGACGCAACAGAAATTTTTGGGTTAGGTCATTCGTTCGCGAGATATGGGAGTTTGAAGCCAAGAAATGGTTGAGAAGGCAAAAAATTTTTCGCAATTCTGCTGCTCCAAAACGCTTAACCAGAATGGCCTAGGGAAAAAATACACATACCGTTGTAAACGGGCGAGTTTCTACTTTCAGATGCAATAGGAATTTTGGGTTAGGTCAATCCGTTCGCGACATATGGCAGTTTGAAGCTAAGAAATGGTTGAGAAGACAAACAAATTTTTCGCAATTCTGCTGCTCCAAACGCTTAACCAGAATGGCCTAGGGAAAAATACGCATACCGTTGTAATCGGGCGAGTTTCTACTTTCAGTTACAAAGGAATTTTTGGATTAAGTCAATCAGTTCGCGAGATATGGGACTTTGAAGACAAGAAATGGTTGAGAAGGCAAAAAATTTTTCGCAATTCTGCTGCTCCAAACGCTTAACCAGAATGGCCTAGGAAAAAATACACATACCGTTGTAATCGGCGAGTTTCTACTTTCAGATGCAATCGGAATTTTTGGGTTAGGTCAATCCGTTCGCGAGATATGACAGTTTGAAGCTAAGAAATGGTTGAGAAGACAACAAATTTTTCGCACTTCTGCTGCTCCAATCGCTTAACCAGAATGGCCTAGGGGAAAAATACACATACCGTTGTAATCGGGCGTGTTTCTACTTTCAAATGCAATAGGAATTTTTGGGTTAGGTCAATCCGTTCGCGAGATATGACAGTTTGAAGCTAAGAAATGGTTGAGAAGAGAACAAATTTTTCACAATTCTGCTGCTCCAAACGCTTAACCAGAATGGCCTAGGGAAAAAATACGCATACCGTTGTAAACGGGCGCGTTTCTACTTTCAGATGCAATAGGAATTTTTGGGTTATGTCAATCCGTTCGCGACATATGGCAGTTTGAAGCTAAGAAATGGTTGAGAAGACAACAAATTTTTCGCAATTCTGCTGTTCCAAACGCTTAACCAGAATGGCCTAGGGAAAAATACAAATACCGTTGTAATCCGGCGAGTTTCTACTTTCAGATGCAATAGGAATTTTTGGGTTTGGTCAATCCGTTCGCGACATATGGCAGTTTGAAGCTAAGAAATGGTTGAGAAGACAACAAATTTTTCGCAATTCTGCTGCTCCAAACGCTTAACCAGAATGTCCTAGGGGAAAAATACACGTACCGTTGTAATCGGGCGAGTTTCTACTTTGTAATGCAATAGGAATTTTTGGGTTAGTTCAATCCGTTCGCGAGATATGAGAGTTTGAAGCTAAGAAATGGTTGAGAAGAGAACAAATTTTTCGCAATTCTGCTGCTCCAAACGCTTAACCAGAATGGCCTAGGGAAAAAATACGCATACCGTTGTAATCGGGCGAGTTTCTACTTTCAGATGCAATAGGAATTTTTGGGTTAGGTCAATCCGTTCGCGAGATATGGTAGTTTGAAGCTAAGAAATGGTCGAGAAGAGAACAAATTTTTCGCAATTCTGCTGCTGCAACGCTTAACCAGAATAGCCTAGGGAAAAAAATACACATACCGTTGTAATCGGGCGAGTTTCTACTTTCAGATGCAATAGGAGCTTTTGGGTTAGTTCAATCCGTTCGCGAGATATGGGAGTTTGAAGACAAGAAATGGTTGAGAAGACAACAAATTTTTCGCACTTCTGCTGCTCCAAACGCTTAACCAGAATGGCCCTAGGGAAAAAATTCGCATACAGTTGTAATCGGGCGAGTTTCTACTTTCAGTTACAATAGGAATTTTTGGATTAAGTCAATCCGTTCGCGAGATATGGGACTTTGAAGACAAGAAATGGTTGAGAAGGCAAAAATTTTTCGCAATTCTGCTGCTCCAAACGCTTAACCAGAATGGCCTAGGGAAAAAATACACACACCGTTGTAATCGGGCGAGTTTCTACTATCAGATGCAATAGGAATTTTTGGGTTAGGTCAATCCGTTCGCGAGATATGGTAGTCTGAAGCTAAGAAATGGTTGAGAAGAGAACAAATTTTTCGCGATTCTGCTGCTCCAAACGCTTAACAGAAAGGCCTAGGGAAAAAATACACATACCGTTGTAATCGGGCGAGTTTTCTTACTTTCAGATGCAATAGGAGTTTTGGGTTAGGTCAGTCCGTTCGCGAGATATGGGAGTTTGAAGACAAGAAATGGTTGAGAAGACAACAAATTTTTCGCAATTCTGCTGCTCCAAACGCTTAAGCAGAATGGCCTAGGGAAAAAATACACATACCGTTGTAATCGGGCGAGTTTCTACTTTCAGATGCAACAGGAATTTTTGGGTTAGGTCAATCCGTTCGCGAGATATGGGAGTTTGAAGCTAAGAAATGGTTGAGAAGACAACAAATTCTTGGCACTTCTGCTGCTCCAAACGCTTAACCAGAATGGCCTAGGGAAAAAATACACATACCGTTGTAATCGGGCGAGTTTCTACTTTCAGATGCAATAGGAATTTTATGGTTAGGTCAATCCGTTCGTGACATATGGCAGTTTGAAGATAAGAAATGGTTGAGAAGACAACAAATTTTTCGCAATTCTGATGCTCCAAACGCTTAACCAGAATGTCCTAGGGAAAAATACACGTACCGTTGTAATCGGGCGAGTTTCTACTTTCATTTACAATAGGAATTTTTGGATTAAGTCAATCCGTTCGCGAGATATGGGACTTTGAAGACAAGAAATGGTTGAGAAGGCAAAAAATTTTCGTCAATTCTGCTGCTCCAAACGCTTAACCAGAATGTCCTAGGGGAAAAATACACGTACCGTTGTAATCGGGCGAGTTTCTACTTTGTAATGCAATAGGAATTTTTGGGTTAGTTCAATCCGTTCGCGAGATATGAGAGTTTGAAGCTAAGAAATGGTTGAGAAGAGAACAAATTTTTCGCAATTCTGCTGCTCCAAACGCTTAACCAGAATGGCCTAGGGGAAAAAATACGCATACCGTTGTAATCGGGCGAGTTTTCTACTTTCAGTTACAATAGGAATTTTTGGATTAAGTCAATCCGTTCGCGAGATATGGGACCTTGAAGACAAGAAATGGTTGAGAAGGCAAAAAATTTTTCGCAATTCTGCTGCTCCAAACGCTTAACCAGAATGGCCTAGGGAAAAAATACACACACCGTTGTAATCGGGCGAGTTTCTACTTTCAGATGCAATAGGAATTTTTGGGTTAGGTCAATCCGTTCGTGACATATGGCAGTTTGAAGATAAGAAATGGTTGAGAAGAGAACAAATTTTTCGCAATTCTGCTGCTGCAAACGCTTAACCAGAATGGCCTAGGGAAAAAATACACGTACCGTTGTAATCGGGCGAGCTTCTACTTTCAAATGCAATTGGAATTTTTGGGTTAGGTCAATCCGTTCGCGAGATATGGTAGTTTGAAGCTAAGAAATGGTTGAGAAGAGAACAAATTTTTCGCAATTCTGCTGCTGCAAACGCTTAACCAGAATGGCCTGGGGAAAAAATACACATACCGTTGTAATCGGGCGAGTTTCTACTTTCAGACGCAACAGAAATTTTTGGGTTAGGTCATTCGTTCGCGAGATATGGGAGTTTAAAGCCAAGAAATGGTTGAGAAGGCAAAAAAATTTTTCGCAATTCTGCTGCTCAAACGCTTAACCAGAATGGCCTAGGGAAAAAATACACATACCGTTGTAAACGGGCGAGTTTCTACTTTCAGATGCAATAGGAATTTTTGGGTTAGGTCAATCCGTTCGCGACATATGGCAGTTTGAAGCTAAGAAATGGTTGAGAAGACAACAAATTTTTCGCAATTCTGCTGCTCCAAACGCTTAACCAGAATGGCCTAGGGGAAAAATACGCATACCGTTGTAATCGGGCGAGTTTCTACTTTCAGTTACAATAGGAATTTTTGGATTAAGTCAATCAGTTCGCGAGATATGGGACTTTGAAGACAAGAAATGGTTGGGAAGGCAAAAAATTTTTCGCAATTCTGCTGCTCCAAACGCTTAACCAGAATGGCCTAGGGAAAAAATACACATACCGTTGTAATCGGGCGAGTTTCTACTTTCAGATGCAATCGGAATTTTTGGGTTAGGTCAATCCGTTCGCGAGATATGACAGTTTGAAGCTAAGAAATGGTTGAGAAGACAACAAATTTTTCGCACTTCTGCTGCTCCAATCGCTTAACCAGAATGGCCTAGGGGAGAAATACACATACCGTTGTAATCGGGCGTGTTTCTACTTTCAAATGCAATAGGAATTTTTGGGTTAGGTCAATCCGTTCGCGAGATATGACAGTTTGAAGCTAAGAAATGGTTGAGAAGAGAACAAATTTTTCACAATTCTGCTGCTCCAAACGCTTAACCAGAATGGCCTAGGGAAAAAATACGCATACCGTTGTAAACGGGCGCGTTTCTACTTTCAGATGCAATAGGAATTTTTGGGTTATGTCAATCCGTTCGCGACATATGGCAGTTTGAAGCTAAGAAATGGTTGAGAAGACAACAAATTTTTCGCACTTCTGCTGCTCCAAACGCTTAACCAGAATGGCCTAGGGAAAAAATACACATACCGTTGTGATCCGGCGAATTTCTACTTTCAGATGCAATAGGAATTTTTGGGTTTGGTCAATCCGTTCGCGACATATGGCAGTTTGAAGCTAAGAAATGGTTGAGAAGACAACAAATTTTCGCAATTCTGCTGCTCCAAACGCTTAACCAGAATGTCCTAGGGGAAAAATACACGTACCGTTGTAATCGGGCGAGTTTCTACTTTGTAATGCAATAGGAATTTTTGGGTTAGTTCAATCCGTTCGCGAGATATGAGAGTTTGAAGCTAAGAAATGGTTGAGAAGAGAACAAATTTTTCGCAATTCTGCTGCTCCAAACGCTTAACCAGAATGGCCTAGGGAAAAAATACGCATACCGTTGTAATCGGGCGAGTTTCTACTTTCAGATGCAATAGGAATTTTTGGGTTAGGTCAATCCGTTCGCGAGATATGGTAGTTTGAAGCTAAGAAATGGTTGAGAAGAGAACAAATTTTTCGCAATTCTGCTGCTGCAAACGCTTAACCAGAATGGCCTAGGGAAAAAATACACATACCGTTGTAATCGGGCGAGTTTCTACTTTCAGATGCAATAGGAGTTTTTGGGTTAGGTCAATCCGTTCGCGAGATATGGGAGTTTGAAGACAAAGAAATGGTTGAGAAGACAACAAATTTTTCGCACTTCTGCTGCTCCAAACGCTTAACCAGAATGTCCTAGGGGAAAAATACACGTACCGTTGTAATCGGGCGAGTTTCTACTTTGTAATGCAATAGGAATTTTTGGGTTAGTTCAATCCGTTCGCGAGATATGAGAGTTTGAAGCTAAGAAATGGTTGAGAAGAGAACAAATTTTTCGCAATTCTGCTGCTCCAAACGCTTAACCAGAATGGCCTAGGGAAAAAATACGCATACCGTTGTAATCGGGCGAGTTTCTACTTTCAGATGCAATAGGAATTTTTGGGTTAGGTCAATCCGTTCGCGAGATATGGTAGTTTGAAGCTAAGAAATGGTTGAGAAGAGAACAAATTTTTCGCAATTCTGCTGCTGCAAACGCTTAACCAGAATGGCCTAGGGAAAAAATACACATACCGTTGTAATCGGGCGAGTTTCTACTTTCAGATGCAATAGGAGTTTTTGGGTTAGGTCAATCCGTTCGCGAGATATGGGAGTTTGAAGACAAGAAATGGTTGAGAAGACAACAAATTTTTCGCACTTCTGCTGCTCCAAACGCTTAACCAGAATGGCCTAGGGAAAAAATTCGCATACAGTTGTAATCGGGCGAGTTTCTACTTTCAGACGCAGCAGGAATTTTTGTGTTTGGTCAATCCGTTCGCGAGATATGGGAGTTTGAAGCTAAGAAATGGTTGAGAAGAGAACAAATTTTTCGCAATTGTGCTGCTCCAAACGCTTAACCAGAATGGCCTAGGGAAAAAATACACATACGGTTGTAATCGGGCGAGTTTCTACTTTCAGATGAAACAGGAATTTTTGGGTTAGGTCAATCCGTTCGCGAGATATGGGTGTTTGAAGCTAAGAAATGGTTGAGAAGAGAACAAATTTTTCGCAATTCTGCTGCTCCAAACGCTTAACCAGAATGGCCTAGGGAAAAAATACGCATACCGTTGTAATCGGGCGAGTTTCTACTTTCAGTTACAATAGGAATTTTTGGATTAAGTCAATCCGTTCGCGAGATATGGGACTTTGAAGACAAGAAATGGTTGAGAAGGCAAAAAATTTTTCGCAATTCTGCTGCTCCAAACGCTTAACCAGAATGGCCTAGGGAAAAAATACACACACCGTTGTAATCGGGCGAGTTTCTACTTTCAGATGCAATAGGAATTTTTGGGTTAGGTCAATCCGTTCGCGAGATATGGTAGTTTGAAGCTAAGAAATGGTTGAGAAGAGAACAAATTTTTCGCGATTCTGCTGCTCCAAACGCTTAACCAGAATGGCCTAGGGAAAAAATACACATACCGTTGTAATCGGGCGAGTTTCTACTTTCAGATGCAATAGGAGTTTTTGGGTTAGGTCAATCCGTTCGCGAGATATGGGAGTTTGAAGACAAGAAATGGTTGAGAAGACAACAAATTTTTCGCAATTCTGCTGCTCCAAACGCTTAAGCAGAATGGCCTAGGGAAAAAATGCACATACCGTTGTAATCGAGCGAGTTTCTACTTTCAGATGCAACAGGAATTTTTGGGTTAGGTCAATCCGTTCGCGAGATATGGGAGTTTGAAGCTAAGAAATGGTTGAGAAGACAACAAATTTTTCGCACTTCTGCTGCTCCAAACGCTTAACCAGAATGGCCTAGGGAAAAAATACACATACCGTTGTAATCGGGCGAGTTTCTACTTTGTAATGCAATAGGAATTTTTGGGTTAGTTCAATCCGTTCGCGAGATATGAGAGTTTGAAGCTAAGAAATGGTTGAGAAGAGAACAAATTTTTCGCAATTCTGCTGCTCCAAACGCTTAACCAGAATGGCCTAGGGGAAAAATACGCATACCGTTGTAATCGGGCGAGTTTCTACTTTCAGTTACAATAGGAATTTTTGGATTAAGTCAATCAGTTCGCGAGATATGGGACTTTGAAGACAAGAAATGGTTGAGAAGGCAAAAAATTTTTCGCAATTCTGCTGCTCCAAACGCTTAACCAGAATGGCCTAGGGAAAAAATACACACACCGTTGTAATCGGGCGAGTTTCTACTTTCAGATGCAATAGGAATTTTTGGGTTAGGTCAATCCGTTCGTGACATATGGCAGTTTGAAGATAAGAAATGGTTGAGAAGAGAACAAATTTTTCGCAATTCTGCTGCTGCAAACGCTTAACCAGAATGGCCTAGGGAAAAAATAGACCTACCGTTGTAATCGGGCGAGCTTCTACTTTCAAATGCAATTGGAATTTTTGGGTTAGGTCAATCCGTTCGCGAGATATGGTAGTTTGAAGCTAAGAAATGGTTGAGAAGAGAACAAATTTTTCGCAATTCTGCTGCTGCAAACGCTTAACCAGAATGGCCTGGGGAAAAAATACACATACCGTTGTAATCGGGTGAGTTTCTACTTTCAGACGCAACAGAAATTTTTGGGTTAGGTCATTCGTTCGCGAGATATGGGAGTTTAAAGCCAAGAAATGGTTGAGAAGGCAAAAAATTTTTCGCAATTATGCTGCTCCAAACGCTTAACCAGAATGGCCTAGGGAAAAAATACACATACCGTTGTAAACGGGCGAGTTTCTACTTTCAGATGCAATAGGAATTTTTGGGTTAGGTCAATCCGTTCGCGACATATGGCAGTTTGAAGCTAAGAAATGGTTGAGAAGACAACAAATTTTTCGCAATTCTGCTGCTCCAAACGCTTAACCAGAATGGCCTAGGGGAAAAATACGCATACCGTTGTAATCGGGCGAGTTTCTACTTTCAGTTACAATAGGAATTTTTGGATTAAGTCAATCAGTTCGCGAGATATGGGACTTTGAAGACAAGAAATGGTTGAGAAGGCAAAAAATTTTTCGCAATTCTGCTGCTCCAAACGCTTAACCAGAATGGCCTAGGGAAAAAATACACATACCGTTGTAATCGGGCGAGTTTCTACTTTCAGATGCAATCGGAATTTTTGGGTTAGGTCAATCCGTTCGCGAGATATGACAGTTTGAAGCTAAGAAATGGTTGAGAAGACAACAAATTTTTCGCACTTCTGCTGCTCCAAACGCTTAACCAGAATGGCCTAGGGAAAAAATACGCATACCGTTGTAAACGGGCGCGTTTCTACTTTCAGATGCAATAGGAATTTTTGGGTTATGTCAATCCGTTCGCGACATATGGCAGTTTGAAGCTAAGAAATGGTTGAGAAGACAACAAATTTTTCGCACTTCTGCTGCTCCAAACGCTTAACCAGAATGGCCTAGGGAAAAAATACAAATACCGTTGTAATCCGGCGAGTTTCTACTTTCAGATGCAATAGGAATGTTTGGGTTTGGTCAATCCGTTCGCGACATATGGCAGTTTGAAGCTAAGAAATGGTTGAGAAGACAACAAATTTTTCGCAATTCTGCTGCTCCAAACGCTTAACCAGAATGTCCTAGGGGAAAAATACACGTACCGTTGTAATCGGGCGAGTTTCTACTTTGTAATGCAATAGGAATTTTTGGGTTAGTTCAATCCGTTCGCGAGATATGAGAGTTTGAAGCTAAGAAATGGTTGAGAAGAGAACAAATTTTTCGCAATTCTGCTGCTCCAAACGCTTAACCAGAATGGCCTAGGGAAAAAATACACATACCGTTGTAATCGGGCGAGTTTCTACTTTCAGATGCATTAGGAGTTTTTGGGTTAGGTCAATCCGTTCGCGAGATATGGGAGTTTGAAGACAAGAAATGGTTGAGAAGACAACAAATTTTTCGCACTTCTGCTGCTCCAAACGCTTAACCAGAATGGCCTAGGGAAAAAATACACATACGGTTGTAATCGGGCGAGTTTCTACTTTCAGATGAAACAGGAATTTTTGGGTTAGGTCAATCCGTTCGCGAGATATGGGTGTTTGAAGCTAAGAAATGGTTGAGAAGAGAACAAATTTTTCGCAATTCTGCTGCTCCAAACGCTTAACCAGAATGGCCTAGGGAAAAAATACGCATACCGTTGTAATCGGGCGAGTTTCTACTTTCAGTTACAATAGGAATTTTTGGGTTAGGTCAATCCGTTCGCGAGATATGGGAGTTTGAAGCTAAGAAATGGTTGAGAAGACAACAAATTTTTCGCACTTCTGCTGCTCCAAACGCTTAACCAGAATGGCCTAGGGAAAAAATACACATACCGTTGTAATCGGGCGAGTTTCTACTTTGTAATGCAATAGGAATTTTTGGGTTAGTTCAATCCGTTCGCGAGATATGAGAGTTTGAAGCTAAGAAATGGTTGAGAAGAGAACAAATTTTTCGCAATTCTGCTGCTCCAAACGCTTAACCAGAATGGCCTAGGGGAAAAATACGCATACCGTTGTAATCGGGCGAGTTTCTACTTTCAGTTACAATAGGAATTTTTGGATTAAGTCAATCAGTTCGCGAGATATGGGACTTTGAAGACAAGAAATGGTTGAGAAGGCAAAAAATTTTTCGCAATTCTGCTGCTCCAAACGCTTAACCAGAATGGCCTAGGGAAAAAATACACACACCGTTGTAATCGGGCGAGTTTCTACTTTCAGATGCAATAGGAATTTTTGGGTTAGGTCAATCCGTTCGTGACATATGGCAGTTTGAAGATAAGAAATGGTTGAGAAGAGAACAAATTTTTCGCAATTCTGCTGCTGCAAACGCTTAACCAGAATGGCCTAGGGAAAAAATAGACCTACCGTTGTAATCGGGCGAGCTTCTACTTTCAAATGCAATTGGAATTTTTGGGTTAGGTCAATCCGTTCGCGAGATATGGTAGTTTGAAGCTAAGAAATGGTTGAGAAGAGAACAAATTTTTCGCAATTCTGCTGCTGCAAACGCTTAACCAGAATGGCCTGGGGAAAAAATACACATACCGTTGTAATCGGGCGAGTTTCTACTTTCAGACGCAACAGAAATTTTTGGGTTAGGTCATTCGTTCGCGAGATATGGGAGTTTAAAGCCAAGAAATGGTTGAGAAGGCAAAAAATTTTTCGCAATTATGCTGCTCCAAACGCTTAACCAGAATGGCCTAGGGAAAAAATACACATACCGTTGTAAACGGGCGAGTTTCTACTTTCAGATGCAATAGGAATTTTTGGGTTAGGTCAATCCGTTCGCGACATATGGCAGTTTGAAGCTAAGAAATGGTTGAGAAGACAACAAATTTTTCGCAATTCTGCTGCTCCAAACGCTTAACCAGAATGGCCTAGGGGAAAAATACGCATACCGTTGTAATCGGGCGAGTTTCTACTTTCAGTTACAATAGGAATTTTTGGATTAAGTCAATCAGTTCGCGAGATATGGGACTTTGAAGACAAGAAATGGTTGAGAAGGCAAAAAATTTTTCGCAATTCTGCTGCTCCAAACGCTTAACCAGAATGGCCTAGGGAAAAAATACACATACCGTTGTAATCGGGCGAGTTTCTACTTTCAGATGCAATCGGAATTTTTGGGTTAGGTCAATCCGTTCGCGAGATATGACAGTTTGAAGCTAAGAAATGGTTGAGAAGACAACAAATTTTTCGCACTTCTGCTGCTCCAAACGCTTAACCAGAATGGCCTAGGGAAAAAATACGCATACCGTTGTAAACGGGCGCGTTTCTACTTTCAGATGCAATAGGAATTTTTGGGTTATGTCAATCCGTTCGCGACATATGGCAGTTTGAAGCTAAGAAATGGTTGAGAAGACAACAAATTTTTCGCACTTCTGCTGCTCCAAACGCTTAACCAGAATGTCCTAGGGGAAAAATACACGTACCGTTGTAATCGGGCGAGTTTCTACTTTGTAATGCAATAGGAATTTTTGGGTTAGTTCAATCCGTTCGCGAGATATGAGAGTTTGAAGCTAAGAAATGGTTGAGAAGAGAACAAATTTTTCGCAATTCTGCTGCTCCAAACGCTTAACCAGAATGGCCTAGGGAAAAAATACACATACCGTTGTAATCGGGCGAGTTTCTACTTTCAGATGCAATAGGAGTTTTTGGGTTAGGTCAATCCGTTCGCGAGATATGGGAGTTTGAAGACAAGAAATGGTTGAGAAGACAACAAATTTTTCGCACTTCTGCTGCTCCAAACGCTTAACCAGAATGGCCTAGGGAAAAAATACACATACGGTTGTAATCGGGCGAGTTTCTACTTTCAGATGAAACAGGAATTTTTGGGTTAGGTCAATCCGTTCGCGAGATATGGGTGTTTGAAGCTAAGAAATGGTTGAGAAGAGAACAAATTTTTCGCAATTCTGCTGCTCCAAACGCTTAACCAGAATGGCCTAGGGAAAAAATACGCATACCGTTGTAATCGGGCGAGTTTCTACTTTCAGTTACAATAGGAATTTTTGGGTTAGGTCAATCCGTTCGCGAGATATGGGAGTTTGAAGCTAAGAAATGGTTGAGAAGACAACAAATTTTTCGCACTTCTGCTGCTCCAAACGCTTAACCAGAATGGCCTAGGGAAAAAATACACATACCGTTGTAATCGGGCGAGTTTCTACTTTCAGACGCAGCAGGAATTTTTGTGTTTGGTCAATCCGTTCGCGAGATATGGGAGTTTGAAGCTAAGAAATGGTTGAGAAGAGAACAAATTTTTCGCAATTGTGCTGCTCCAAACGCTTAACCAGAATGGCCTAGGGAAAAAATACACATACGGTTGCAATCGGGCGAGTTTCTACTTTCAGATGAAACAGGAATTTTTGGGTTAGGTCAATCCGTTCGCGAGATATGGGTGTTTGAAGCTAAGAAATGGTTGAGAAGAGAACAAATTTTTCGCAATTCTGCTGCTCCAAACGCTTAACCAGAATGGCCTAAAAAAATACGCATACCGTTGTAATCGGGCGAGTTTCTACTTTCAGTTACAATAGGAATTTTTGGATTAAGTCAATCCGTTCGCGAGATATGGGACATTGAAGACAAGAAAATGGTTGAGAAGGCAAAAAATTTTTCCCAATTCTGCTGCTCCAAACGCTTAACCAGAATGGCCTAGGGAAAAAATACACACACCGTTGTAATCGGCGAGTTTCTACTTTCAGATGCAATAGGAATTTTTGGGTAAGGTCAATCCGTTCGCGAGATATGGTAGTTTGAAGCTAAGAAATGGTTGAGAAGAGAACAAATTTTTCGCAATTCTGCTGCTGCAAACGCTTAACCAGAATGGCCTAGGGAAAAAAATACACATACCGTTGTAATCGGGCGAGTTTCTACTTTCAGATGCAATAGGAGTTTTTGGGTTAGGTCAATCCGTTCGCGAGATATGGGAGTTTGAAGCTAAGAAATGGTTGAGAAGAGAACAAATTTTTCCCACTTCTGCTGCTCCAAACGCTTAACCAGAATGGCCTAGGGAAAAAATACACATACGGTTGTAATCGGGCGAGTTTCTACTTTCAGATGAAACAGGAATTTTTGGGTTAGGTCAATCCGTTCGCGAGATATGGGTGTTTGAAGCTAAGAAATGGTTGAGAAGACAACAAATTTTTCGCACTTCTGCTGCTCCAAACGCTTAACCAGAATGGCCTAGGGAAAAAATACACATACCGTTGTAATCGGGCGAGTTTCTACTTTCAGATGCAATAGGAATTTTTGGGTTAGTTCAATCCGTTCGCGAGATATGAGAGATTGAAGCTAAGAAATGATTGAGAAGAGAACAAATTTTTCGCAATTCTGCTGCTCCAAACGCTTAACCAGAATGTCCTAGGGAAAAAATACGCATACCGTTGTAATCTGGCGAGCTTCTACTTTCAGATGCAATAGGTGTTTTTGGGTTAGGTCAATCCGTTCGCGAGATATGGGAGTTTGAAGACAAGAAATGGTTGAGAAGACAACAAATTTTTTGCTCTTCTACTGCTCCAAACGCTTAACCAGAATGGCCTAGGGAAAAAATACACATACCGTTGTAATCGGGCGAGTTTCTACTTTCAGATGCAATAGGAATTTTTGGGTTTGGTCAATCCGTTCGCGAGATATGGGTGTTTGAAGCTAAGAAATGGTTGAGAAGACAACAAATTTTTCGCAATTCTGCTGCTGCAAACGCTTAACCAGAATGGCCTAGGGAAAAAATACACATACCGTTGTAATCGGGCGTGTTTCTACTTTCAAATGCAATAGGAATTTTTGGGTTAGGTCAATCCGTTCGCGAGATATGACAGTTTGAAGCTAAGAAATGGTTGAGAAGAGAACAAATTTTTCACAATTCTGCTGCTTCAAACGCTTAACCAGAATGGCCTAGGGAAAAAATACGCATACCGTTGTAAACGGACGAGTTTCTACTTTCAGATGCAATAGGAATTTTTGGGTTAGGTCAATCCGTTCGCGACATATGGCAGTTTGAAGCTAAGAAATGGTTAAGAAGACAACAAATTTTTCGCACTTCTGCTGCTCCAAACGCTTAACCAGAATGGCCTAGGGAAAAAATACACATACCGTTGTAATCCGGCGAGTTTCTACTTTCAGATGCAATAGGAATTTTTGGGTTTGGTCAATCCGTTCGCGACATATGGCAGTTTGAAGCTAAGAAATGGTTGAGAAGACAACAAATTTTTCGCAATTCTGCTGCTCCAAACGCTTAACCAGAATGTCCTAGGGGAAAAATACACGTACCGTTGTAATCGGGCGAGTTTCTACTTTGTAATGCAATAGGAATTTTTGGGTTAGTTCAATCCGTTCGCGAGATATGAGAGTTTGAAGCTAAGAAATGGTTGAGAAGAGAACAAATTTTTCGCAATTCTGCTGCTCCAAACGCTTAACCAGAATGGCCTAGGGAAAAAATACGCATACCGTTGTAATCGGGCGAGTTTCTACTTTCAGATGCAATAGGAATTTTTGGGTTAGGTCAATCCGTTCGCGAGATATGAGAGATTGAAGCTAAGAAATGATTGAGAAGAGAACAAATTTTTCGCAATTCTGCTGCTCCAAACGCTTAACCAGAATGTCCTAGGGAAAAAATACGCATACCGTTGTAATCTGGCGAGCTTCTACTTTCAGATGCAATAGGAGTTTTTGGGTTAGGTCTATCCGTTCGCGAGATATGGGAGTTTGAAAACAAGAAATGGTTGAGAAGACAACAAATTTTTTGCTCTTCTACTGCTCCAAACGCTTAACCAGAATGGCCTAGGGAAAAAATACACATACCGTTGTAATCGGGCGAGTTTCTACTTTCAGATGCAATAGGAATTTTTGGGTTTGGTCAATCCGTTCGCGAGATATGGGTGTTTGAAGCTAAGAAATGGTTGAGAAGACAACAAATTTTTCGCAATTCTGCTGCTGCAAACGCTTAACCAGAATGGCCTAGGGAAAAAATACACATACCGTTGTAATCGGGCGTGTTTCTACTTTCAAATGCAATAGGAATTTTTGGGTTAGGTCAATCCGTTCGCGAGATATGACAGTTTGAAGCTAAGAAATGGTTGAGAAGAGAACAAATTTTTCACAATTCTGCTGCTCCAAACGCTTAACCAGAATGGCCTAGGGAAAAAATACGCATACCGTTGTAAACGGACGAGTTTCTACTTTCAGATGCAATAGGAATTTTTGGGTTAGGTCAATCCGTTCGCGACATATGGCAGTTTGAAGCTAAGAAATGGTTAAGAAGACAACAAATTTTTCGCACTTCTGCTGCTCCAAACGCTTAACCAGAATGGCCTAGGGAAAAAATACACATACCGTTGTAATCCGGCGAGTTTCTACTTTCAGATGCAATAGGAATTTTTGGGTTTGGTCAATCCGTTCGCGACATATGGTAGTTTGAAGCTAAGAAATGGTTGAGAAGACAACAAATTTTTCGCAATTCTGCTGCTCCAAACGCTTAACCAGAATGTCCTAGGGGAAAAATACACATACCGTTGTAATCGGGCGAGTTTCTACTTTCAGATGCAATAGGAGTTTTTGGGTTAGGTCAATCCGTTCGCGAGATATGGGAGTTTGAAGCTAAGAAATGGTTGAGAAGAGAACAAATTTTTCGCACTTCTGCTGCTCCACACGCTTAACCAGAATGGCCTAGGGAAAAAATACACATACGGTTGTAATCGGGCGAGTTTCTACTTTCAGATGAAACAGGAATTTTTGGGTTAGGTCAATCCGTTCGCGAGATATGGGTGTTTGAAGCTAAGAAATGGTTGAGAAGACAACAAATTTTTCGCACTTCTGCTGCTCCAAACGCTTAACCAGAATGGCCTAGGGAAAAAATACGCATACCGTTGTAATCGGGCGAGTTTCTACTTTCTGATGCAATAGGAATTTTTGGGTTAGGTCAATCCGTTCGCGAGATATGGTAGTTTGAAGCTAAGAAATGGTTGAGAAGAGAACAAATTTTTCGCAATTCTGCTGCTGCAAACGCTTAACCAGAATGGTCTAGGGAAAAAATACACATACCGTTGTAATCGGGCGAGTTTCTACTTTCAGATGCAATTGGAGTTTTTGGGTTAGGTCAATCCGTTCGCGAGATATGGGAGTTTGAAGACAAGAAATGGTTGAGAAGACAACAAATTTTTCGCACTTCTGCTGCTCCAAACGCTTAACCAGAATGGCCTAGGGAAAAAATTCGCATACCGTTGTAATCGGGCGAGTTTCTACTTTCAGACGCAGCAGGAATTTTTGTGTTTGGTCAATCCGTTCGCGAGATATGGGAGTTTGAAGCTAAGAAATGGTTGAGAAGAGAACAAATTTTTCGCAATTGTGCTGCTCCAAACGCTTAACCAGAATGGCCTAGGGAAAAAATACACATACAGTTGTAATCGGGCGAGTTTCTACTTTCAGATGAAACAGGAATTTTTGGGTTAGGTCAATCCGTTCGCGAGATATGGGTGTTTGAAGCTAAGAAATGGTTGAGAAGAGAACAAATTTTTCGCAATTCTGCTGCTCCAAACGCTTAACCAGAATGGCCTAGGGAAAAAATACGCATACCGTTGTAATCGGGCGAGTTTCTACTTTCAGTTACAATAGGAATTTTTGGATTAAGTCAATCCGTTCGCGAGATATGGGACTTTGAAGACAAGAAATGGTTGAGAAGGCAAAAAATTTTTCGCAATTCTGCTGCTCCAAACGCTTAACCAGAATGGCCTAGGGAAAAAATACACACACCGTTGTAATCGGGCGAGTTTCTACTTTCAGATGCAATAGGAATTTTTGGGTTAGGTCAATCCGTTCGCGAGATATGGTAGTTTGAAGCTAAGAAATGGTTGAGAAGAGAACAAATTTTTCGCAATTCTGCTGCTGCAAACGCTTAACCAGAATGGCCTAGGGAAAAAATACACATACCGTTGTAATCGGGCGAGTTTCTACTTTCAGATGCAATAGGAGTTTTTGGGTTAGGTCAATCCGTTCGCGAGATATGGGAGTTTGAAGCTAAGAAATGGTTGAGAAGAGAACAAATTTTTCGCAATTCTGCTGCTCCAAACGCTTAACCAGAATGGCCTAGGGAAAAAATACACATACGGTTGTAATCGGGCGAGTTTCTACTTTCAGATGAAACAGGAATTTTTGGGTTAGGTCAATCCGTTCGCGAGATATGGGTGTTTGAAGCTAAGAAATGGTTGAGAAGACAACAAATTTTTCGCACTTCTGCTGCTCCAAACGCTTAACCAGAATGGCCTAGGGAAAAAATACACATAACGTTGTAATCGGGCGAGTTTCTACTTTCAGATGCAATAGGAATTTTTGGGTTTGGTCATTCCGTTCGCGACATATGGCAGTTTGAAGCTAAGAAATGGTTGAGAAGACAACAAATTTTTCGCAATTCTGCTGCTCCAAACGCTTAACCAGAATGTCCTAGGGGAAAAATACACGTACCGTTGTAATCGGGCGAGTTTCTACTTTGTAATGCAATAGGAATTTTTGGGTTAGTTCAATCCGTTCGCGAGATATGAGAGATTGAAGCTAAGAAATGATTGAGAAGAGAACAAATTTTTCGCAATTCTGCTGCTCCAAACGCTTAACCAGAATGTCCTAGGGAAAAAATACGCATACCGTTGTAATCGGGCGAGCTTCTACTTTCAGATGCAATAGGAGTTTTTGGGTTAGGTCAATCCGTTCGCGAGATATGGGAGTTTGAAGACAAGAAATGGTTGAGAAGACAACAAATTTTTTGCACTTCTACTGCTCCAAACGCTTAACCAGAATGGCCTAGGGAAAAAATACACATACCGTTGTAATCGGGCGAGTTTCTACTTTCAGATGCAATAGGAATTTTTGGGTTTGGTCAATCCGTTCGCGAGATATGGGTGTTTGAAGCTAAGAAATGGTTGAGAAAACAACAAATTTTTCGCAATTCTCCTGCTGCAAACGCTTAACCAGAATGGCCTAGGGAAAAAATACACATACCGTTGTAATCGGGCGTGTTTCTACTTTCAAATGCAATAGGAATTTTTGGGTTAGGTCAATCCGTTCGCGAGATATGACAGTTTGAAGCTAAGAAATGGTTGAGAAGAGAACAAATTTTTCACAATTCTGCTGCTCCAAACGCTTAACCAGAATGGCCTAGGGAAAAAATACGCACACCGTTGTAAACGGACGAGTTTCTACTTTCAGATGCAATAGGAATTTTTGGGTTAGGTCAATCCGTTCGCGACATATGGCAGTTTGAAGCTAAGAAATGGTTGAGAAGACAACAAATTTTTCGCACTTCTGCTGCTCCAAACGCTTAACCAGAATGGCCTAGGGAAAAAATACACATACCGTTGTAATCCGGCGAGTTTCTACTTTCAGATGCAATAGGAATTTTTGGGTTTGGTCAATCCGTTCGCGACATATGGCAGTTTGAAGCTAAGAAATGGTTGAGAAGACAACAAATTTTTCGCAATTCTGCTGCTCCAAACGCTTAACCAGAATGTCCTAGGGGAAAAATACACGTACCGTTGTAATCGGGCGAGTTTCTACTTTGTAATGCAATAGGAATTTTTGGGTTAGTTCAATCCGTTCGCGAGATATGAGAGTTTGAAGCTAAGAAATGGTTGAGAAGAGAACAAATTTTTCGCAATTCTGCTGCTCCAAACGCTTAACCAGAATGGCCTAGGGAAAAAATACGCATACCGTTGTAATCGGGCGAGTTTCTACTTTCAGATGCAATAGGAATTTTTGGGTTAGGTCAATCCGTTCGCGAGATATGGTAGTTTGAAGCTAAGAAATGGTTGAGAAGAGAACAAATTTTTCGCAATTCTGCTGCTCCAAACGCTTAACCAGAATGGCCTAGGGAAAAAATTCGCATACAGTTGTAATCGGGCGAGTTTCTACTTTCAGACGCAGCAGGAATTTTTGTGTTTGGTCAATCCGTTCGCGAGATATGGGAGTTTGAAGCTAAGAAATGGTTGAGAAGAGAACAAATTTTTCGCAATTGTGCTGCTCCAAACGCTTAACCAGAATGGCCTAGGGAAAAAATACACATACGGTTGTAATCGGGCGAGTTTCTACTTTCAGATGAAACAGGAATTTTTGGGTTAGGTCAATCCGTTCGCGAGATATGGGTGTTTGAAGCTAAGAAATGGTTGAGAAGAGAACAAATTTTTCGCAATTCTGCTGCTGCAAACGCTTAACCAGAATGGCCTAGGGAAAAAATACACATACCGTTGTAATCGGGCGAGTTTCTACTTTCAGATGCAATAGGAGTTTTTGGGTTAGGTCAATCCGTTCGCGAGATATGGGAGTTTGAAGCTAAGAAATGGTTGAGAAGAGAACAAATTTTTCGCAATTCTGCTGCTGCAAACGCTTAACCAGAATGGCCTAGGGAAAAAATACACATACCGTTGTAATCGGGCGAGTTTCTACTTTCAGATGCAATAGGAGTTTTTGGGTTAGGTCAATCCGTTCGCGAGATATGGGAGTTTGAAGCTAAGAAATGGTTGAGAAGACAACAAATTTTTCGCAATTCTGCTGCTCCAAACGCTTAACCAGAATGGCCTAGGGAAAAAATGCGCATACCGTTGTAATCGGGCGAGTTTCTACTTTCAGATGCAATAGGAATTTTTGGGTTAGGTCAATCCGTTCGCGAGATATGGTAGTTTGAAGCTAAGAAATGGTTGAGAAGAGAACAAATTTTTCGCAATTCTGCTGCTGCAAACGCTTAACCAGAATGGCCTAGGGAAAAAATACACATACCGTTGTAATCGGGCGAGTTTCTACTTTCAGTTACAATAGGAATTTTTGGATTAAGTCAATCCGTTCGCGAGAAATGGGACTTTGAAGACAAGAAATGGTTGAGAAGGCAAAAAATTTTTCGCAATTCTGCTGCTCCAAACGCTTAACCAGAATGGCCTAGGGAAAAAATACACACACCGTTGTAATCGGGCGAGTTTCTACTTTCAGATGCAATAGGAATTTTTGGGTTAGGTCAATCCGTTCGCGAGATATGGTAGTTTGAAGCTAAGAAATGGTTGAGAAGAGAACAAATTTTTCGCAATTCTGCTGCTGCAAACGCTTAACCAGAATGGCCTAGGGAAAAAATACACATACCGTTGTAATCGGGCGAGTTTCTACTTTCAGATGCAATAGGAGTTTTTGGGTTAGGTCAATCCGTTCGCGACATATGGCAGTTTGAAGCTAAGAAATGGTTGAGAAGACCACAAATTTTTCGCAATTCTGCTGCTCCAAACGCTTAACCAGAATGTCCTAGGGGAAAAATACACGTACCGTTGTAATCGGGCGAGTTTCTACTTTGTAATGCAATAGGAATTTTTGGGTTAGTTCAATCCGTTCGCGAGATATGAGAGTTTGAAGCTAAGAAATGGTTGAGAAGAGAACAAATTTTTCGCAATTCTGCTGCTCCAAACGCTTAACCATAATGTCCTAGGGAAAAAATACGCATACCGTTGTAATCGGGCGAGCTTCTACTTTCAGATGCAATAGGAGTTTTTGGGTTAGGTCAATCCGTTCGCGAGATATGGGAGTTTGAAGACAAGAAATGGTTGAGAAGACAACAAATTTTTCGCACTTCTACTGCTCCAAACGCTTAACCAGAATGGCCTAGGGAAAAAATACACATACCGTTGTAATCGGGCGAGTTTCTACTTTCAGATGCAATAGGAGTTTTTGGGTTAGGTCAATCCTTTCGCGAGATATGGGAGTTTGAAGACAAGAAATGGTTGAGAAGACAACAAATTTTTCGCACTTCTGCTGCTCCAAACGCTTAACCAGAATGGCCTAGGGAAAAAATTCGCATACAATTGTAATCGGGCGAGTTTCTACTTTCAGACGCAGCAGGAATTTTTGTGTTTGGTCAATCCGTTCGCGAGATATGGGAGTTTGAAGCTAAGAAATGGTTGAGAAGAGAACAAATTTTTCGCAATTGTGCTGCTCCAAACGCTTAACCAGAATGGCCTAGGGAAAAAATACACATACGGTTGTAATCGGGCGAGTTTCTACTTTCAGATGCAATAGGAATTTTTGGGTTAGGTCAATCCGTTCGCGAAATATGGCAGTTTGAAGCTAAGAAATGGTTGAGAAGACAACAAATTTTTCGCAATTCTGCTGCTCCAAACGCTTAACCAGAATGGCCTAGGGGAAAAATACGCATACCGTTGTAATCGGGCGAGTTCCTACTTTCAGTTACAATAGGAATTTTTGGATTAAGTCAATCAGTTCGCGAGATATGGGACTTTGAAGACAAGAAATGGTTGAGAAGGCAAAAAATTTTTCGCAATTCTGCTGCTCCAAACGCTTAACCAGAATGGCCTAGGGAAAAAATACACATACCGTTGTAATCGGGCGAGTTTCTACTTTCAGATGCAATCGGAATTTTTGGGTTAGGTCAATCCGTTCGCGAGATATGACAGTTTGAAGCTAAGAAATGTTTGAGAAGACAACAAATTTTTCGCACTTCTGCTGCTCCAATCGCTTAACCAGAATGGCCTAGGGGAAAAATACACATACCGTTGTAATCGGGCGTGTTTCTACTTTCAAATGCAATAGGAATTTTTGGGTTAGGTCAATCCGTTCGCGAGATATGACAGTTTGAAGCTAAGAAATGGTTGAGAAGACAACAAATTTTTCGCAATTCTGATGCTCCAAACGCTTAACGAGAATGTCCTAGGGGAAAAATACACGTACCGTTGTAATCGGGCGAGCTTCTACTTTCAGTTGCAATAGGAATTTTTGGATTAGGTCAATCCGTTCGTGACATATGGCAGTTTGAAGCTAAGAAATGGTTGAGAAGACAACAAATTTTTCGCAATTCTGCTGCTCCAAACGCTTAACCAGAATGGCCTAGGGAAAAAATACACATACCGTTGTAATCGGGCGAGTTTCTACTTTCAGATGCAACAGGAATTTTTGGGTTAGGTCAATCCGTTCGCGAGATATGGGAGTTTGAAGCTAAGAAATGGTTGAGAAGACAACAAATTTTTCGCACTTCTGCTGCTCCAAACGCTTAACCAGAATGGCCTAGGGAAAAAATACACATACCGTTGTAATCGGGCGAGTTTCTACTTTCAGATGCAATAGGAATTTTTGGGTTAGGTCAATCCGTTCGTGACATATGGCAGTTTGAAGATAAGAATTGGTTGAGAAGACAACAAATTTTTCGCAATTCTGATGCTCCAAACGCTTAACCAGAATGTCCTAGGGGAAAAATACACGTACCGTTGTAATCGGGCGAGTTTCTACTTTCATTTACAATAGGAATTTTTGGATTAAGTCAATCCGTTCGCGAGATATGGGACTTTGAAGACAAGAAATGGTTGAGACGGCAAAAAATTTTTCGCAATTCTGCTGCTCCAAACGCTTAACCAGAATGTCCTAGGGGAAAAATACACGTACCGTTGTAATCGGGCGAGTTTCTACTTTGTAATGCAATAGGAATTTTTGGGTTAGTTCAATCCGTTCGCGAGATATGAGAGTTTGAAGCTAAGAAATGGTTGAGAAGAGAACAAATTTTTCGCAATTCTGCTGCTCCAAACGCTTAACCAGAATGTCCTAGGGGAAAAATACACATACCGTTGTAATCGGGCGTGTTTCTACTTTCAAATGCAATAGGAATTTTTGGGTTAGGTCAATCCGTTCGCGAGATATGACAGTTTGAAGCTAAGAAATGGTTGAGAAGACAACAAATTTTTCGCAATTCTGCTGCTCCAAACGCTTAACCAGAATGGCCTAGGGAAAAAATACACATACCGTTGTAATCGGGCGAGTTTCTACTTTCAGATGCAACAGGAATTTTTGGGTTAGGTCAATCCGTTCGCGAGATATGGGAGTTTGAAGCTAAGAAATGGTGGAGAAGACAACAAATTTTTCGCATTTCTGCTGCTCCAAACGCTTAACCAGAATGTCCTAGGGGAAAAATACACGTACCGTTGTAATCGGGCGAGTTTCTACTTTGTAATGCAATAGGAATTTTTGGGTTAGTTCAATCCGTTCGCGAGATATGAGAGTTTGAAGCTAAGAAATGGTTGAGAAGAGAACAAATTTTTCGCAATTCTGCTGCTCCAAACGCTTAACCAGAATGGCCTAGGGAAAAAATACGCATACCGTTGTAATCGGGCGAGATTCTACTTTCAGATGCAATAGGAATTTTTGGATTTGGTCAATCCGTTCGCGAGATATGGGAGTTTCAAGCTAAGAAATGGTTGAGAAGAGAACAAATTTTGTGCAATTCTGCTGCTCCAAACGCTTAACCAGAATGGCCTAGGGAAAAAATACACATACCGTTGTAATCGGGCGAGTTTTGACTTTCAGACGCAACAGAAATTTTTGGGTTAGGTCATTCGTTCGCGAGATATGGGAGTTTGAAGCCAAGAAATGGTTGAGAAGACAACAAATTTTTCGCAATTCTGCTGCTCCAAACGCTTAACCAGAATGGCCTAGGGGAAAAATACGCATACCGTTGTAATCGGGCGAGTTTCTACTTTCAGTTACAATAGGAATTTTTGGATTAAGTCAATCAGTTCGCGAGATATGGGACTTTGAAGACAAGAAATGGTTGAGAAGGCAAAAAATTTTTCGCAATTCTGCTGCTCCAAACGCTTAACCAGAATGGCCTAGGGAAAAAATACACATACCGTTGTAATCGGGCGAGTTTCTACTTTCAGATGCAATCGGAATTTTTGGGTTAGGTCAATCCGTTCGCGAGATATGACAGTTTGAAGCTAAGAAATGGTTGAGAAGACAACAAATTTTTCGCACTTCTGCTGCTCCAATCGCTTAACCAGAATGGCCTAGGGAAAAAATACACATACCGTTGTAATCGGGCGAGTTTCTACTTTCAGATGCAATAGGAATTTTTGGGTTAGGTCAATCCGTTCGTGACATATGGCAGTTTGAAGATAAGAAATGGTTGAGAAGACAACAAATTTTTCGCAATTCTGATGCTCCAAACGCTTAACCAGAATGTCCTAGGGGAAAAATACACGTACCGTTGTAATCGGGCGAGTTTCTACTTTCATTTACAATACGAATTTTTGGATTAAGTCAATCCGTTCGCGAGATATGGGACTTTGAAGACAAGAAATGGTTGAGACGGCAAAAAATTTTTCGCAATTCTGCTGCTCCAAACGCTTAACCAGAATGTCCTAGGGGAAAAATACACGTACCGTTGTAATCGGGCGAGTTTCTACTTTGTAATGCAATAGGAATTTTTGGGTTAGTTCAATCCGTTCGCGAGATATGAGAGTTTGAAGCTAAGAAATGGTTGAGAAGAGAACAAATTTTTCGCAATTCTGCTGCTCCAAACGCTTAACCAGAATGGCCTAGGGGAAAAATACACATACCGTTGTAATCGGGCGTGTTTCTACTTTCAAATGCAATAGGAATTTTTGGGTTAGGTCAATCCGTTCGCGAGATATGACAGTTTGAAGCTAAGAAATGGTTGAGAAGACAACAAATTTTTCGCAATTCTGCTGCTCCAAACGCTTAACCAGAATGGCCTAGGGAAAAAATACACATACCGTTGTAATCGGGCGAGTTTCTACTTTCAGATGCAACAGGAATTTTTGGGTTAGGTCAATCCGTTCGCGAGATATGGGAGTTTGAAGCTAAGAAATGGTGGAGAAGACAACAAATTTTTCGCATTTCTGCTGCTCCAAACGCTTAACCAGAATGTCCTAGGGGAAAAATACACGTACTGTTGTAATCGGGCGAGTTTCTACTTTGTAATGCAATAGGAATTTTTGGGTTAGGTCAATCCGTTCGCGAAATATGGCAGTTTGAAGCTAAGAAATGGTTGAGAAGACAACAAATTTTTCGCAATTCTGCTGCTCCAAACGCTTAACCAGAATGGCCTAGGGGAAAAATACACATACCGTTGTAATCGGGCGAGTTTTGACTTTCAGACGCAACAGAAATTTTTGGGTTAGGTCATTCGTTCGCGAGATATGGCAGTTTGAAGCTAAGAAATGGTTGAGAAGACAACAAATTTTTCGCAATTCTGCTGCTCCAAACGCTTAACCAGAATGGCCTAGGGAAAAAATACACATACCGTTGTAATCGGGCGAGTTTCTACTTTCAGATGCAACAGGAATTTTTGGGTTAGGTCAATCCGTTCGCGAGATATGGGAGTTTAAAGCCAAGAAATGGTTGAGAAGGCAAAAAATTTTTCGCAATTCTGCTGCTCCAAACGCTTAACCAGAATGGCCTAGGGAAAAAATACACATACCGTTGTAAACGGGCGAGTTTCTACTTTCAGATGCAATAGGAATTTTTGGGTTAGGTCAATCCGTTCGCGAAATATGGCAGTTTGAAGCTAAGAAATGGTTGAGAAGACAACAAATTTTTCGCAATTCTGCTGCTCCAAACGCTTAACCAGAATGGCCTAGGGGAAAAATACGCATACCGTTGTAATCGGGCGAGTTTCTACTTTCAGTTACAATAGGAATTTTTGGATTAAGTCAATCAGTTCGCGAGATATGGGACTTTGAAGACAAGAAATGGTTGAGAAGGCAAACAATTTTTCGCAATTCTGCTGCTCCAAACGCTTAACCAGAATGGCCTAGGGAAAAAATACACATACCGTTGTAATCGGGCGAGTTTCTACTTTCAGATGCAATCGGAATTTTTGGGTTAGGTCAATCCGTTCGCGAGATATGACAGTTTGAAGCTAAGAAATGGTTGAGAAGACAACAAATTTTTCGCACTTCTGCTGCTCCAATCGCTTAACCAGAATGGCCTAGGGGAAAAATACGCATACCGTTGTAATCGGGCGAGATTCTACTTTCAGATGCAATAGGAATTTTTGGATTTGGTCAATCCGTTCGCGAGATATGGGAGTTTCAAGCTAAGAAATGGTTGAGAAGAGAACAAATTTTTTGCAATTCTGCTGCTCCAAACGCTTAACCAGAATGGCCTAGGGAAAAAATACACATACCGTTGTAATCGGGCGAGTTTCTACTTTCAGATGCAACAGGAATTTTTGGGTTAGGTCAATCCGTTCGCGAGATATGGGAGTTTGAAGCTAAGAAATGGTGGAGAAGACAACAAATTTTTCGCATTTCTGCTGCTCCAAACGCTTAACCAGAATGGCCTAGGGAAAAAATACACATACCGTTGTAAACGGGCGAGTTTCTACTTTCAGATGCAATAGGAATTTTTGGGTTAGGTCAATCCGTTCGCGAAATATGGCAGTTTGAAGCTAAGAAATGGTTGAGAAGACAACAAATTTTTCGCAATTCTGCTGCTCCAAACGCTTAACCAGAATGGCCTAGGGGAAAAATACGCATACCGTTGTAATCGGGCGAGTTTCTACTTTCAGTTACAATAGGAATTTTTGGATTAAGTCAATCAGTTCGCGAGATATGGGACTTTGAAGACAAGAAATGGTTGAGAAGGCAAAAAATTTTTCGCAATTCTGCTGCTCCAAACGCTTAACCAGAATGGCCTAGGGAAAAAATACACATACCGTTGTAATCGGGCGAGTTTCTACTTTCAGATGCAATCGGAATTTTTGGGTTAGGTCAATCCGTTCGCGAGATATGACAGTTTGAAGCTAAGAAATGGTTGAGAAGACAACAAATTTTTCGCACTTCTGCTGCTCCAAACGCTTAACCAGAATGGCCTAGGGAAAAAATACACATACCGTTGTAATCGGGCGAGTTTCTACTTTCAGATGCAATAGGAATTTTTGGGTTAGGTCAATCCGTTCGTGACATATGGCAGTTTGAAGATAAGAAATGGTTGAGAAGACAACAAATTTTTCGCAATTCTGATGCTCCAAACGCTTAACCAGAATGTCCTAGGGGAAAAATACACGTACCGTTGTAATCGGGCGAGTTTCTACTTTCATTTACAATAGGAATTTTTGGATTAAGTCAATCCGTTCGCGAGATATGGGACTTTGAAGACAAGAAATGGTTGAGAAGGCAAAAAATTTTTCGCAATTCTGCTGCTCCAAACGCTTAACCAGAATGTCCTAGGGGAAAAATACACGTACCGTTGTAAACGGGCGAGTTTCTACTTTGTAATGCAATAGGAATTTTTGGGTTAGTTCAATCCGTTCGCGAGATATGAGAGTTTGAAGCTAAGAAATGGTTGAGAAGACAACAAATTTTTCGCAATTCTGCTGCTCCAAACGCTTAACCAGAATGGCCTAGGGGAAAAATACGCATACCGTTGTAATCGGGCGAGTTTCTACTTTCAGTTACAATAGGAATTTTTGGATTAAGTCAATCAGTTCGCGAGATATGGGACTTTGAAGACAAGAAATGGTTGAGAAGGCAAAAAATTTTTCGCAATTCTGCTGCTCCAAACGCTTAACCAGAATGGCCTAGGGAAAAAATACACATACCGTTGTAATCGTGCGAGTTTCTACTTTCAGATGCAATCGGAATTTTTGGGTTAGGTCAATCCGTTCGCGAGATATGACAGTTTGAAGCTAAGAAATGGTTGAGAAGACAACAAATTTTTCGCACTTCTGCTGCTCCAATCGCTTAACCAGAATGGCCTAGGGGAAAAATACACATACCGTTGTAATCGGGCGTGTTTCTACTTTCAAATGCAATAGGAATTTTTGGGTTAGGTCAATCCGTTCGCGAGATATGACAGTTTGAAGCTAAGAAATGGTTGAGAAGACAACAAATTTTTTGCAATTCTGATGCTCCAAACGCTTAACCAGAATGTCCTAGGGGAAAAATACACGTACCGTTGTAATCGGGCGAGCTTCTACTTTCAGTTGCAATAGGAATTTTTGGATTAGGTCAATCCGTTCGTGACATATGGCAGTTTGAAGCTAAGAAATGGTTGAGAAGACAACAAATTTTTCGCAATTCTGCTGCTCCAAACGCTTAACCAGAATGGCCTAGGGAAAAAATACACATACCGTTGTAATCGGGCGAGTTTCTACTTTCAGATGCAACAGGAATTTTTGGGTTAGGTCAATCCGTTCGCGAGATATAGGAGTTTGAAGCTAAGAAATGGTTGAGAAGACAACAAATTTTTCGCACTTCTGCTGCTCCAAACGCTTAACCAGAATGGCCTAGGGAAAAAATACACATACCGTTGTAATCGGGCGAGTTTCTACTTTCAGATGCAATAGGAATTTTTGGGTTAGGTCAATCCGTTCGTGACATATGGCAGTTTGAAGATAAGAAATGGTTGAGAAGACAACAAATTTTTCGCAATTCTGATGCTCCAAACGCTTAACCAGAATGTCCTAGGGGAAAAATACACGTACCGTTGTAATCGGGCGAGTTTCTACTTTCATTTACAATAGGAATTTTTGGATTAAGTCAATCCGTTCGCGAGATATGGGACTTTGAAGACAAGAAATGGTTGAGACGGCAAAAAATTTTTCGCAATTCTGCTGCTCCAAACGCTTAACCAGAATGTCCTAGGGGAAAAATACACGTACCGTTGTAATCGGGCGAGTTTCTACTTTGTAATGCAATAGGAATTTTTGGGTTAGTTCAATCCGTTCGCGAGATATGAGAGTTTGAAGCTAAGAAATGGTTGAGAAGAGAACAAATTTTTCGCAATTCTGCTGCTCCAAACGCTTAACCAGAATGGCCTAGGGGAAAAATACACATACCGTTGTAATCGGGCGTGTTTCTACTTTCAAATGCAATAGGAATTTTTGGGTTAGGTCAATCCGTTCGCGAGATATGACAGTTTGAAGCTAAGAAATGGTTGAGAAGACAACAAATTTTTCGCAATTCTGCTGCTCCAAACGCTTAACCAGAATGGCCTAGGGAAAAAATACACATACCGTTGTAATCGGGCGAGTTTCTACTTTCAGATGCAACAGGAATTTTTGGGTTAGGTCAATCCGTTCGCGAGATATGGGAGTTTGAAGCTAAGAAATGGTTGAGAAGACAACAAATTTTTCGCAATTCTGCTGCTCCAAACGCTTAACCAGAATGTCCTAGGGGAAAAATACACGTACCGTTGTAATCGGGCGAGTTTCTACTTTGTAATGCAATAGGAATTTTTGGGTTAGTTCAATCCGTTCGCGAGATATGAGAGTTTGAAGCTAAGAAATGGTTGAGAAGAGAACAAATTTTTCGCAATTCTGCTGCTCCAAACGCTTAACCAGAATGGCCTAGGGAAAAAATACGCATACCGTTGTAATCGGGCGAGATTCTACTTTCAGATGCAATAGGAATTTTTGGATTTGGTCAATCCGTTCGCGAGATATGGGAGTTTCAGGCTAAGAAATGGTTGAGAAGAGAACAAATTTTTTGCAATTCTGCTGCTCCAAACGCTTAACCAGAATGGCCTAGGGAAAAAATACACATACCGTTGTAATCGGGCGAGTTTTGACTTTCAGACGCAACAGAAATTTTTGGGTTAGGTCATTCGTTCGCGAGATATGGGAGTTTAAAGCCAAGAAATGGTTGAGAAGGCAAAAAATTTTTCGCAATTCTGCTGCTCCAAACGCTTAACCAGAATGGCCTAGGGAAAAAATACACATACCGTTGTAAACGGGCGAGTTTCTACTTTCAGATGCAATAGGAATTTTTGGGTTAGGTCAATCCGTTCGCGAAATATGGCAGTTTGAAGCTAAGAAATGGTTGAGAAGACAACAAATTTTTCGCAATTCTGCTGCTCCAAACGCTTAACCAGAATGGCCTAGGGGAAAAATACGCATACCGTTGTAATCGGGCGAGTTTCTACTTTCAGTTACAATAGGAATTTTTGGATTAAGTCAATCAGTTCGCGAGATATGGGACTTTGAAGACAAGAAATGGTTGAGAAGGCAAAAAATTTTTCGCAATTCTGCTGCTCCAAACGCTTAACCGGAATGGCCTAGGGAAAAAATACACATACCGTTGTAATCGGGCGAGTTTCTACTTTCAGATGCAATCGGAATTTTTGGGTTAGGTCAATCCGTTCGCGAGATATGACAGTTTGAAGCTAAGAAATGGTTGAGAAGACAACAAATTTTTCGCACTTCTGCTGCTCCAATCGCTTAACCAGAATGGCCTAGGGGAAAAATACACATACCGTTGTAATCGGGCGTGTTTCTACTTTCAAATGCAATAGGAATTTTTGGGTTAGGTCAATCCGTTCGCGAGATATGACAGTTTGAAGCTAAGAAATGGTTGAGAAGACAACAAATTTTTTGCAATTCTGATGCTCCAAACGCTTAACCAGAATGTCCTAGGGGAAAAATACACGTACCGTTGTAATCGGGCGAGCTTCTACTTTCAGTTGCAATAGGAATTTTTGGATTAGGTCAATCCGTTCGTGACATATGGCAGTTTGAAGCTAAGAAATGGTTGAGAAGACAACAAATTTTTCGCAATTCTGCTGCTCCAAACGCTTAACCAGAATGGCCTAGGGAAAAAATACACATACCGTTGTAATCGGGCGAGTTTCTACTTTCAGATGCAACAGGAATTTTTGGGTTAGGTCAATCCGTTCGCGAGATATGGGAGTTTGAAGCTAAGAAATGGTTGAGAAGACAACAAATTTTTCGCACTTCTGCTGCTCCAAACGCTTAACCAGAATGGCCTAGGGGAAAAATACGCATACCGTTGTAATCGGGCGAGTTTCTACTTTCAGTTACAATAGGAATTTTTAGATTAAGTCAATCAGTTCGCGAGATATGGGACTTTGAAGACAAGAAATGGTTGAGAAGGCAAAAAATTTTTCGCAATTCTGCTGCTCCAAACGCTTAACCGGAATGGCCTAGGGAAAAAATACACATACCGTTGTAATCGGGCGAGTTTCTACTTTCAGATGCAATCGGAATTTTTGGGTTAGGTCAATCCGTTCGCGAGATATGACAGTTTGAAGCTAAGAAATGGTTGAGAAGACAACAAATTTTTCGCACTTCTGCTGCTCCAATCGCTTAACCAGAATGGCCTAGGGGAAAAATACACATACCGTTGTAATCGGGCGTGTTTCTACTTTCAAATGCAATAGGAATTTTTGGGTTAGGTCAATCCGTTCGCGAGATATGACAGTTTGAAGCTAAGAAATGGTTGAGAAGACAACAAATTTTTTGCAATTCTGATGCTCCAAACGCTTAACCAGAATGTCCTATGGGAAAAATACACGTACCGTTGTAATCGGGCGAGCTTCTACTTTCAGTTGCAATAGGAATTTTTGGATTAGGTCAATCCGTTCGTGACATATGGCAGTTTGAAGCTAAGAAATGGTTGAGAAGACAACAAATTTTTCGCAATTCTGCTGCTCCAAACGCTTAACCAGAATGGCCTAGGGAAAAAATACACATACCGTTGTAATCGGGCGAGTTTCTACTTTCAGATGCAACAGGAATTTTTGGGTTAGGTCAATCCGTTCGCGAGATATGGGAGTTTGAAGCTAAGAAATGGTTGAGAAGACAACAAATTTTTCGCAATTCTGATGCTCCAAACGCTTAACCAGAATGTCCTAGGGGAAAAATACACGTACCGTTGTAATCGGGCGAGTTTCTACTTTCATTTACAATAGGAATTTTTGGATTAAGTCAATCCGTTCGCGAGATATGGGACTTTGAAGACAAGAAATGGTTGAGAAGGCAAAAAATTTTTCGCAATTCTGCTGCTCCAAACGCTTAACCAGAATGTCCTAGGGGAAAAATACACGTACCGTTGTAATCGGGCGAGTTTCTACTTTGTAATGCAATAGGAATTTTTGGGTTAGTTCAATCCGTTCGCGAGATATGAGAGTTTGAAGCTAAGAAATGGTTGAGAAGAGAACAAATTTTTCGCAATTCTGCTGCTCCAAACGCTTAACCAGAATGGCCTAGGGGAAAAATACGCATACCGTTGTAATCGGGCGAGTTTCTACTTTCAGTTACAATAGGAATTTTTGGATTAAGTCAATCAGTTCGCGAGATATGGGAGTTTAAAGCCAAGAAATGGTTGAGAAGGCAAAAAATTTTTCGCAATTCTGCTGCTCCAAACGCTTAACCAGAATGGCCTAGGGAAAAAATACACATACCGTTGTAAACGGGCGAGTTTCTACTTTCAGATGCAATAGGAATTTTTGGGTTAGGTCAATCCGTTCGCGAAATATGGCAGTTTGAAGCTAAGAAATGGTTGAGAAGACAACAAATTTTTCGCAATTCTGCTGCTCCAAACGCTTAACCAGAATGGCCTAGGGGAAAAATACGCATACCGTTGTAATCGGGCGAGTTTCTACTTTCAGTTACAATAGGAATTTTTGGATTAAGTCAATCAGTTCGCGAGATATGGGACTTTGAAGACAAGATATGGTTGAGAAGGCAAAAAATTTTTCGCAATTCTGCTGCTCCAAACGCTTAACCAGAATGGCCTAGGGAAAAAATACACATACCGTTGTAATCGTGCGAGTTTCTACTTTCAGATGCAATCGGAATTTTTGGGTTAGGTCAATCCGTTCGCGAGATATGACAGTTTGAAGCTAAGAAATGGTTGAGAAGACAACAAATTTTTCGCACTTCTGCTGCTCCAATCGCTTAACCAGAATGGCCTAGGGGAAAAATACACATACCGTTGTAATCGGGCGTGTTTCTACTTTCAAATGCAATAGGAATTTTTGGGTTAGGTCAATCCGTTCGCGAGATATGACAGTTTGAAGCTAAGAAATGGTTGAGAAGACAACAAATTTTTTGCAATTCTGATGCTCCAAACGCTTAACCAGAATGTCCTAGGGGAAAAATACACGTACCGTTGTAATCGGGCGAGCTTCTACTTTCAGTTGCAATAGGAATTTTTGGATTAGGTCAATCCGTTCGTGACATATGGCAGTTTGAAGCTAAGAAATGGTTGAGAAGACAACAAATTTTTCGCAATTCTGCTGCTCCAAACGCTTAACCAGAATGGCCTAGGGAAAAAATACACATACCGGTGTAATCGGGCGAGTTTCTACTTTCAGATGCAACAGGAATTTTTGGGTTAGGTCAATCCGTTCGCGAGATATGGGAGTTTGAAGCTAAGAAATGGTTGAGAAGACAACAAATTTTTCGCACTTCTGCTGCTCCAAACGCTTAACCAGAATGGCCTAGGGAAAAAATACACATACCGTTGTAATCGGGCGAGTTTCTACTTTCAGATGCAATAGGAATTTTTGGGTTAGGTCAATCCGTTCGTGACATATGGCAGTTTGAAGATAAGAAATGGTTGAGAAGACAACAAATTTTTCGCAATTCTGATGCTCCAAACGCTTAACCAGAATGTCCTAGGGGAAAAATACACGTACCGTTGTAATCGGGCGAGTTTCTACTTTCATTTACAATAGGAATTTTTGGATTAAGTCAATCCGTTCGCGAGATATGGGACTTTGAAGACAAGAAATGGTTGAGACGGCAAAAAATTTTTCGCAATTCTGCTGCTCCAAACGCTTAACCAGAATGTCCTAGGGGAAAAATACACGTACCGTTGTAATCGGGCGTGTTTCTACTTTCAAATGCAATAGGAATTTTTGGGTTAGGTCAATCCGTTCGCGAGATATGACAGTTTGAAGCTAAGAAATGGTTGAGAAGACAACAAATTTTTCGCAATTCTGCTGCTCCAAACGCTTAACCAGAATGGCCTAGGGAAAAAATACACATACCGTTGTAATCGGGCGAGTTTCTACTTTCAGATGCAACAGGAATTTTTGGGTTAGGTCAATCCGTTCGCGAGATATGGGAGTTTGAAGCTAAGAAATGGTTGAGAAGACAACAAATTTTTCGCAATTCTGCTGCTCCAAACGCTTAACCAGAATGTCCTAGGGGAAAAATACACGTACCGTTGTAATCGGGCGAGTTTCTACTTTGTAATGCAATAGGAATTTTTGGGTTAGTTCAATCCGTTCGCGAGATATGAGAGTTTGAAGCTAAGAAATGGTTGAGAAGAGAACAAATTTTTCGCAATTCTGCTGCTCCAAACGCTTAACCAGAATGGCCTAGGGAAAAAATACGCATACCGTTGTAATCGGGCGAGATTCTACTTTCAGATGCAATAGGAATTTTTGGATTTGGTCAATCCGTTCGCGAGATATGGGAGTTTCAAGCTAAGAAATGGTTGAGAAGAGAACAAATTTTTTGCAATTCTGCTGCTCCAAACGCTTAACCAGAATGGCCTAGGGAAAAAATACACATACCGTTGTAATCGGGCGAGTTTTGACTTTCAGACGCAACAGAAATTTTTGGGTTAGGTCATTCGTTCGCGAGATATGGGAGTTTAAAGCCAAGAAATGGTTGAGAAGGCAAAAAATTTTTCGCAATTCTGCTGCTCCAAACGCTTAACCAGAATGGCCTAGGGAAAAAATACACATACCGTTGTAAACGGGCGAGTTTCTACTTTCAGATGCAATAGGAATTTTTGGGTTAGGTCAATCCGTTCGCGAAATATGGCAGTTTGAAGCTAAGAAATGGTTGAGAAGACAACAAATTTTTCGCAATTCTGCTGCTCCAAACGCTTAACCAGAATGGCCTAGGGGAAAAATACGCATACCGTTGTAATCGGGCGAGTTTCTACTTTCAGTTACAATAGGAATTTTTGGATTAAGTCAATCAGTTCGCGAGATATGGGACTTTGAAGACAAGAAATGGTTGAGAAGGCAAAAAATTTTTCGCAATTCTGCTGCTCCAAACGCTTAACCAGAATGGCCTAGGGAAAAAATACACATACCGTTGTAATCGGGCGAGTTTCTACTTTCTGATGCAATCGGAATTTTTGGGTTAGGTCAATCCGTTCGCGAGATATGACAGTTTGAAGCTAAGAAATGGTTGAGAAGACAACAAATTTTTCGCACTTCTGCTGCTCCAATCGCTTAACCAGAATGGCCTAGGGGAAAAATACACATACCGTTGTAATCGGGCGTGTTTCTACTTTCAAATGCAATAGGAATTTTTGGGTTAGGTCAATCCGTTCGTGACATATGGCAGTTTGAAGATAAGAAATGGTTGAGAAGACAACAAATTTTTCGCAATTCTGATGCTCCAAACGCTTAACCAGAATGTCCTAGGGGAAAAATACACGTACCGTTGTAATCGGGCGAGTTTCTACTTTCATTTACAATAGGAATTTTTGGATTAAGTCAATCCGTTCGCGAGATATGGGACTTTGAAGACAAGAAATGGTTGAGAAGGCAAAAAATTTTTCGCAATTCTGCTGCTCCAAACGCTTAACCAGAATGTCCTAGGGGAAAAATACACGTACCGTTGTAATCGGGCGAGTTTCTACTTTGTAATGCAATAGGAATTTTTGGGTTAGTTCAATCCGTTCGCGAGATATGAGAGTTTGAAGCTAAGAAATGGTTGAGAAGAGAACAAATTTTTCGCAATTCTGCTGCTCCAAACGCTTAACCAGAATGTCCTAGGGGAAAAATACACGTACCGTTGTAATCGGGCGAGTTTCTACTTTGTAATGCAATAGGAATTTTTGGGTTAGTTCAATCAGTTCGCGAGATATGGGAGTTTAAAGCCAAGAAATGGTTGAGAAGGCAAAAAATTTTTCGCAATTCTGCTGCTCCAAACGCTTAACCAGAATGGCCTAGGGAAAAAATACACATACCGTTGTAAACGGGCGAGTTTCTACTTTCAGATGCAATAGGAATTTTTGGGTTAGGTCAATCCGTTTGCGAAATATCGCAGTTTGAAGCTAAGAAATGGTTGAGAAGACAACAAATTTTTCGCAATTCTGCTGCTCCAAACGCTTAACCAGAATGGCCTAGGGGAAAAATACGCATACCGTTGTAATCGGGCGAGTTTCTACTTTCAGTTACAATAGGAATTTTTGGATTAAGTCAATCAGTTCGCGAGATATGGGACTTTGAAGACAAGAAATGGTTGAGAAGGCAAAAAATTTTTCGCAATTCTGCTGCTCCAAACGCTTAACCAGAATGGCCTAGGGGAAAAATACACGTACCGTTGTAATCGGGCGAGCTTCTACTTTCAGTTGCAATAGGAATTTTTGGATTAGGTCAATCCGTTCGTGACATATGGCAGTTTGAAGCTAAGAAATGGTTGAGAAGACAACAAATTTTTCGCAATTCTGCTGCTCCAAACGCTTAACCAGAATGGCCTAGGGAAAAAATACACATACCGTTGTAATCGGGCGAGTTTCTACTTTCAGATGCAACAGGAGTTTTTGGGTTAGGTCAATCCGTTCGCGAGATATGGGAGTTTGAAGCTAAGAAATGGTTGAGAAGACAACAAATTTTTCGCACTTCTGCTGCTCCAAACGCTTAACCAGAATGGCCTAGGGAAAAAATACACATACCGTTGTAATCGGGCGAGTTTCTACTTTCAGATGCAACAGGAATTTTTGGGTTAGTTCAATCAGTTCGCGAGATATGGGAGTTTAAAGCCAAGAAATCGTTGAGAAGGCAAAAAATTTTTCGCAATTCTGCTGCTCCAAACGCTTAACCAGAATGGCCTAGGGAAAAAATACACATACCGTTGTAAACGGGCGAGTTTCTACTTTCAGATGCAACAGGAATTTTTGGGTTAGGTCAATCCGTTCGCGAGATATGACAGTTTGAAGCTAAGAAATGGTTGAGAAGACAACAAATTTTTCGCACTTCTGCTGCTCCAATCGCTTAACCAGAATGGCCTAGGGGAAAAATACACATACCGTTATAATCGGGCGTGTCTCTACTTTCAAATGCAATAGGAATTTTTGGATTAGGTCAATCCGTTCGTGACATATGGCAGTTTGAAGCTAAGAAATGGTTGAGAAGACAACAGATTTTTCGCAATTCTGCTGCTCCAAACGCTTAACCAGAATGGCCTAGGGAAAAAATACACATACCGTTGTAATCGGGCGAGTTTCTACTTTCAGATGCAACAGGAATTTTTGGGTTAGGTCAATCCGTTCGCGAGATATGGGAGTTTGAAGCTAAGAAATGGTTGAGAAGACAACAAATTTTTCGCACTTCTGCTGCTCTAAACGCTTAACCAGAATGGCCTAGGGAAAAAATACACATGCCGTTGTAATCGGGCGAGTTTCTACTTTCAGATGCAATAGGAATTTTTGGGTTAGGTCAATCCGTTCGTGACATATGGCAGTTTGAAGATAAGAAATGGTTGAGAAGACAACAAATTTATCGCAATTCTGATGCTCCAAACGCTTAACCAGAATGTCCTAGGGGAAAAATACACGTACCGTTGTAATCGGGCGAGTTTCTACTTTCATTTACAATAGGAATTTTTGGATTAAGTCAATCCGTTCGCGAGATATGGGACTTTGAAGACAAGAAATGGTTGAGAAGGCAAAAAATTTTTCGCAATTCTGCTGCTCCAAACGCTTAACCAGAATGTCCTAGGGGAAAAATACACGTACCGTTGTAATCGGGCGAGTTTCTACTTTGTAATGCAGTAGGAATTTTTGTGTTAGTTCAATCCGTTCGCGAGATATGAGAGTTTGAAGCTAAGAAATGGTTGAGAAGAGAACAAATTTTTCGCAATTCTGCTGCTCCAAACGCTTAACCAGAATGTCCTAGGGGAAAAATACACGTACCGTTGTAATCGGGCGAGTTTCTACTTTGTAATGCAATAGGAATTTTTGGGTTAGTTCAATCAGTTCGCGAGATATGGGAGTTTAAAGCCAAGAAATGGTTGAGAAGACAACAAATTTTTCGCACTTCTGCTGCTCCAATCGCTTAACCAGAATGGCCTAGGGGAAAAATACACATACCGTTGTAATCGGGCGTGTTTCTACTTTCAAATGCAATAGGAATTTTTGGGTTAGGTCAATCCGTTCGTGACATATGGCAGTTTGAAGATAAGAAATGGTTGAGAAGACAACAAATTTTTCGCAATTCTGATGCTCCAAACGCTTAACCAGAATGTCCTAGGGGAAAAATACACGTACCGTTGTAATCGGGCGAGTTTCTACTTTCATTTACAATAGGAATTTTTGGATTAAGTCAATCCGTTCGCGAGATATGGGACTTTGAAGACAAGAAATGGTTGAGAAGACAACAAATTTTTCGCAATTCTGCTGCTCCAAACGCTTAACCAGAATGGCCTAGGGGAAAAATACGCATACCGTTGTAATCGGGCGAGTTTCTACTTTCAGTTACAATAGGAATTTTTGGATTAAGTCAATCAGTTCGCGAGATATGGGACTTTGAAGACAAGAAATGGTTGAGAAGGCAAAAAATTTTTCGCAATTCTGCTGCTCCAAACGCTTAACCAGAATGGCCTAGGGGAAAAATACACGTACCGTTGTAATCGGGCGAGCTTCTACTTTCAGTTGCAATAGGAATTTTTGGATTAGGTCAATCCGTTCGTGACATATGGCAGTTTGAAGCTAAGAAATGGTTGAGAAGACAACAAATTTTTCGCAATTCTGCTGCTCCAAACGCTTAACCAGAATGGCCTAGGGAAAAAATACACATACCGTTGTAATCGGGCGAGTTTCTACTTTCAGATGCAACAGGAATTTTTGGGTTAGGTCAATCCGTTCGCGAGATATGACAGTTTGAAGCTAAGAAATGGTTGAGAAGACAACAAATTTTTCGCACTTCTGCTGCTCCAATCGCTTAACCAGAATGGCCTAGGGGAAAAATACACATACCGTTATAATCGGGCGTGTCTCTACTTTCAAATGCAATAGGAATTTTTGGATTAGGTCAATCCGTTCGTGACATATGGCAGTTTGAAGCTAAGAAATGGTTGAGAAGACAACAAATTTTTCGCAATTCTGCTGCTCCAAACGCTTAACCAGAATGGCCTAGGGAAAAAATACACATACCGTTGTAATCGGGCGAGTTTCTACTTTCAGATGCAACAGGAATTTTTGGGTTAGGTCAATCCGTTCGCGAGATATGGGAGTTTGAAGCTAAGAAATGGTTGAGAAGACAACAAATTTTTCGCACTTCCGCTGCTCCAAACGCTTAACCAGAATGGCCTAGGGAAAAAATACACATACCGTTGTAATCGGGCGAGTTTCTACTTTCAGATGCAACAGGAATTTTTGGGTTAGGTCAATCCGTTCGCGAGATATGGGAGTTTGAAGCTAAGAAATGGTTGAGAAGACAACAAATTTTTCGCAATTCTGCTGCTCCAAACGCTTAACCAGAATGGCCTAGGGAAAAAATACACATACCGTTGTAATCGGGCGAGTTTCTACTTTCAGATGCAACAGGAATTTTTGGGTTAGGTCAATCCGTTCGCGAGATATGACAGTTTGAAGCTAAGAAATGGTTGAGAAGACAACAAATTTTTCGCACTTCTGCTGCTCCAATCGCTTAACCAGAATGGCCTAGGGGAAAAATACACATACCGTTATAATCGGGCGTGTCTCTACTTTCAAATGCAATAGGAATTTTTGGATTAGGTCAATCCGTTCGTGACATATGGCAGTTTGAAGCTAAGAAATGGTTGAGAAGACAACAAATTTTTCGCAATTCTGCTGCTCCAAACGCTTAACCAGAATGGCCTAGGGAAAAAATACACATACCGTTGTAATCGGGCGAGTTTCTACTTTCAGATGCAACAGGAATTTTTGGGTTAGGTCAATCCGTTCGTGACATATGGCAGTTTGAAGATAAGAAATGGTTGAGAAGACAACAAATTTTTCGCAATTCTGATGCTCCAAACGCTTAACCAGAATGTCCTAGGGGAAAAATACACGTACCGTTGTAATCGGGCGAGTTTCTACTTTCATTTACAATAGGAATTTTTGGATTAAGTCAATCCGTTCGCGAGATATGGGACTTTGAAGACAAGAAATGGTTGAGAAGGCAAAAAATTTTTCGCAATTCTGCTGCTCCAAACGCTTAACCAGAATGTCCTAGGGGAAAAATACACGTACCGTTGTAATCGGGCGAGTTTCTACTTTGTAATGCAGTAGGAATTTTTGTGTTAGTTCAATCCGTTCGCGAGATATGAGAGTTTGAAGCTAAGAAATGGTTGAGAAGAGAACAAATTTTTCGCAATTCTGCTGCTCCAAACGCTTAACCAGAATGGCCTAGGGAAAAAATACGCATACCGTTGTAATCGGGCGAGTTTCTACTTTCAGTTACAATAGGAATTTTTGGATTAAGTCAATCCGTTCGCGAGATATGGGACTTTGAAGACAAGAAATGGTTGAGAAGGCAAAAAATTTTTCGCAATTCTGCTGCTCCAAACGCTTAACCAGAATGGCCTAGGGAAAAAATACACACACCGTTGTAATCGGGCGAGTTTCTTCTTTCAGATGCAATAGGAATTTTTGGGTTAGGTCAATCCGTTCGCGAGATATGGTAGTTTGAAGCTAAGAAATGGTTGAGAAGAGAACAAATTTTTCGCAATTCTGCTGCTGCAAACGCTTAACCAGAATGGCCTAGGGAAAAAATACACATACGGTTGTAATCGGGCGAGTTTCTACTTTCAGATGCAACAGGAATTTTGGGTTAGGTCAATCCGTTCGCGAGATATGGGAGTTTGAAGCTAAGAAATGGTTGAGAAGACAACAAATTTTTCGCACTTCTGCTGCTCCAAACGCTTAACCAGAATGGCCTAGGGAAAAAATACACATACCGTTGTAATCGGGCGAGTTTCTACTTTCAGATGCAATAGGAATTTTTGGGTTTGGTCAATCCGTTCGCGACATATGGCAGTTTGAAGCTAAGAAATGGTTGAGAAGACAACAAATTTTTCGCAATTCTGCTGCTCCAAACGCTTAACCAGAATGTCCCTAGGGGAAAAATACACGTACCGTTGTAATCGGGCGAGTTTCTACTTTGTAATGCAATAGGAATTTTTGGGTTAGTTCAATCCGTTCGCGAGATATGAGAGTTTGAAGCTAAGAAATGGTTGAGAAGAGAACAAATTTTTCGCAATTCTGCTGCTCCAAACGCTTAACCAGAATGGCCTAGGGAAAAAATACGCATACCGTTGTAATCGGGCGAGTTTCTACTTTCAGTTACAATAGGAATTTTTGGATTAAGTCAATCCGTTCGCGAGATATGGGACTTTGAAGACAAGAAATGGTTGAGAAGGCAAAAAATCTTTCGCAATTCTGCTGCTCCAAACGCTTAACCAGAGTGGCCTAGGGAAAAAATACACATACCGTTGTAATCGGGCGAGTTTCTACTTTCAGATGGAATAGGAATTTTTGGGTTAGGTCAGTCCGTTCGTGACATATGGCAGTTTGAAGATAAGAAATGGTTGAGAAGACAACAAATTTTTCGCAATTCTGCTGCTCCAAAAGCTTAACCAGAATGGCCTAGGGAAAAAAATACGCATACAGTTGTAATCGGGCGAGTTACTACTTTCAGACGCAGCAGGAATTTTTGTGTTTGGTCAATCCGTTCGCGAGATATGGGAGTTTGAAGCTAAGAAATGGTTGAGAAGAGAACAAATTTTTCGCAATTCTGCTGCTCCCAACGCTTAACCAGAATGGCCTAGGGGAAAAATACACATACCGTTGTAAACGGGCGAGTTTCTACTTTCAGATGCAATAGGAATTTTTGGGTTAGGTCAATCCGTTCGCGACATATGGCAGTTTGAAGCTAAGAAATGTTGAGAAGACAACAAATTTTTCGCACTTCTGCTGCTCCAAACGCTTAACCAGAATGGCCTAGGGAAAAAATACACATACCGTTGTAATCCGGCGAGTTTCTACTTCAGATGCAATAGGAATTTTTGGGTTGGTCAATCCGTTCGCGACATATGGCAGTTTGAAGCTAAGAAATGGTGAGAAGAAAACAAATTTTTCGCAATTCTGCTGCTCCAAACGCTTAACCAGAATGTCCTAGGGGAAAAATACACGTACCGTTGTAATCGGGCGAGTTTCTACTTTGTAATGCAATAGGAATTTTTGGGTTAGTTCAATCCGTTCGCGAGATATGAGAGTTTGAAGCTAAGAAATGGTTGAGAAGAGAACAAATTTTTCGCAATTCTGCTGCTCCAAACGCTTAACCAGAATGGCCTAGGGAAAAAATAGCATACCGTTGTAATCGGGCGAGTTTCTACTTTCAGTTACAATAGGAATTTTTGGATTAAGTCAATCCGTTCGCGAGATATGGGACTTTGAAGACAAGAAATGGTTGAGAAGGCAAAAAATTTTTCGCAATTCTGCTGCTCCAAACGCTTAACCAGAATGGCCTAGGGAAAAAATACACACACCGTTGTAATCGGGCGAGTCTCTACTTTCAGATGCAATAGGAATTTTTGGGTTAGGTCAATCCGTTCGCGAGATATGGTAGTTTGAAGCTAAGAAATGGTTGAGAAGAGAACAAATTTTTCGCAATTCTGCTGCTGCAAACGCTTAACCAGAATGGCCTAGGGAAAAAAATACACATACCGTTGTAATCGGGCGAGTTTCTACTTTCAGATGCAATAGGAGTTTTTGGGTTAGGTCAATCCGTTCGCGAGATATGGAGTTTGAAGACAAGAAATGGTTGAGAAGACAACAAATTTTTCGCACTTCTGCTGCTCCAAACGCTTAACCAGAATGGCCTAGGGAAAAAATTCGCATACAGTTGTAATCGGGCTAGTTTCTACTTTCAGACGCAGCAGGATTTTTGTGTTTGGTCAATCCGTTCGCGAGATATGGGAGTTTGAAGCTAAGAAATGGTTGAGAAGAGAACAAATTTTTCGCAATTGTGCTGCTCCAAACGCTTAACAGAATGGCCTAGGGAAAAAATACACATATGGTTGTAATCGGGCGAGTTTCTACTTTCAGATGCAACAGGAATTTTTGGTTAGGTCAATCCGTTCGCGAGATATGGGGAGTTTGAAGCTAAGAAATGGTTGAGAAGACAACAAATTTTCGCACTTCTGCTGCTCCAAACGCTTAACCAGAATGGCCTAGGGGAAAAATACACATACCGTTGTAAACGGGCGAGTTTCTACTTTCAGATGCAATAGGAATTTTTGGGTTAGGTCAATCCGTTCTCCGTTCGCGACATATGGCAGTTTGAAGCTAAGAAATGGTTGAGAAGACAACAAATTTTTCGCACTTCTGCTGCTCCAAACGCTTAACCAGAATGGCCTAGGGAAAAAATACACATACCGTTGTAATCCGGCGAGTTTCTACTTTCAGATGCAATAGGAATTTTTGGGTTTGGTCAATCCGTTCGCGACATATGGCAGTTTGAAGCTAAGAAATGGTTGAGAAGAAAACAAATTTTTCGCAATTCTGCTGCTCCAAACGCTTAACCAGAATGGCCTAGGGAAAAAATACACACACCGTTGTAATCGGGCGAGACTCTACTTTCAGATGCAATAGGAATTTTTGGGTTAGGTCAATCCGTTCGCGAGATATGGTAGTTTGAAGCTAAGAAATGGTTGAGAAGAGAACAAATTTTTCGCAATTCTGCTGCTGCAAACGCTTAACCAGAATGGCCTAGGGAAAAAATACACATACCGTTGTAATCGGGCGAGTTTCTACTTTCAGATGCAATAGGAGTTTTTGGGTTAGGTCAATCCGTTCGCGAGATATGGGAGTTTGAAGACAAGAAATGGTTGAGAAGACAACAAATTTTTCGCACTTCTGCTGCTCCAAACGCTTAACCAGAATGGCCTAGGGAAAAAATTCGCATACAGTTGTAATCGGGCTAGTTTCTACTTTCAGACGCAGCAGGAATTTTTGTGTTTGGTCAATCCGTTCGCGAGATATGGGAGTTTGAAGCTAAGAAATGGTTGAGAAGAGAACAAATTTTTCGCAATTCTGCTGCTCCAAACGCTTAACCAGAATGGCCTAGGAAAAAATACGCATACCGTTGTAATCGGGCGAGATTCTACTTTCAGATGCAATAGGAATTTTTGGATTTGGTCAATCCGTTCGCGAGATATGGGAGTTTCAAGCTAAGAAATGGTTGAGAAGAGAACAAATTTTTTGCAATTCTGCTGCTCCAAACGCTTAACCAGAATGGCCTAGGGAAAAAATACACATACCGTTGTAATCGGGCGAGTTTCTACTTTCAGACGCAACAGAAATTTTTGGGTTAGGTCATTCGTTCGCGAGATATGGGAGTTTAAAGCCAAGAAATGGTTGAGAAGGCAAAAAATTTTTCGCAATTCTGCTGCTCCAAACGCTTAACCAGAATGGCCTAGGGAAAAAATACACATACCGTTGTAATCGGGCGAGTTTCTACTTTCAGATGCAATAGGAATTTTTGGGTTAGGTCAATCCGTTCGTGACATATGGCAGTTTGAAGATAAGAAATGGTTGAGAAGACAACAAATTTTTCGCAATTCTGATGCTCCAAACGCTTAACCAGAATGTCCTAGGGGAAAAATACACGTACCGTTGTAATCGGGCGAGTTTCTACTTTCATTTACAATAGGAATTTTTGGATTAAGTCAATCCGTTCGCGAGATATGGGACTTTGAAGACAAGAAATGGTTGAGAAGGCAAAAAATTTTTCGCAATTCTGCTGCTCCAAACGCTTAACCAGAATGTCCTAGGGGAAAAATACACGTACCGTTGTAATCGGGCGAGTTTCTACTTTGTAATGCAATAGGAATTTTTGGGTTAGTTCAATCCGTTCGCGAGATATGAGAGTTTGAAGCTAAGAAATGGTTGAGAAGAGAACAAATTTTTCGCAATTCTGCTGCTCCAAACGCTTAACCAGAATGGCCTAGGGGAAAAATACGCATACCGTTGTAATCGGGCGAGTTTCTACTTTCAGTTACAATAGGAATTTTTGGATTAAGTCAATCAGTTCGCGAGATATGGGACTTTGAAGACAAGAAATGGTTGAGAAGGCAAAAAATTTTTCGCAATTCTGCTGCTGCAAACGCTTAACCAGAATGGCCTAGGGAAAAAATACACGTACCGTTGTAATCGGGCGAGTTTCTACTTTCAGATGCAATCGGAATTTTTGGGTTAGGTCAATCCGTTCGCGAGATATGACAGTTTGAAGCTAAGAAATGGTTGAGAAGACAACAAATTTTTCGCACTTCTGCTGCTCCAATCGCTTAACCAGAATGGCCTAGGGGAAAAATACACATACCGTTATAATCGGGCGTGTCTCTACTTTCAAATGCAATAGGAATTTTTGGATTAGGTCAATCCGTTCGTGACATATGGCAGTTTGAAGCTAAGAAATGGTTGAGAAGACAACAAATTTTTCACAATTCTGCTGCTCCAAACGCTTAACCAGAATGGCCTAGGGAAAAAATACGCATACCGTTGTAATCGGGCGAGCTTCTACTTTCAGTTGCAATAGGAATTTTTGGATGAGGTCAATCCGTTCGTGACATATGGCAGTTTGAAGCTAAGAAATGGTTGAGAAGACAACAAATTTTTCGCAATTCTGCTGCTCCAAACGCTTAACCAGAATGGCCTAGGGAAAAAATACACATACCGTTGTAATCGGGCGAGTTTCTACTTTCAGATGCAATCGGAATTTTTGGGTTAGGTCAATCCGTTCGCGAGATATGACAGTTTGAAGCTAAGAAATGGTTGAGAAGACAACAAATTTTTCGCACTTCTGCTGCTCCAATCGCTTAACCAGAATGGCCTAGGGGAAAAACACACATACCGTTGTAATCGGGCGTGTTGCTACTTTCAAATGCAATAGGAATTTTTGGGTTAGGTCAATCCGTTCGCGAGATATGACAGTTTGAAGCTAAGAAATGGTTGAGAAGAGAACAAATTTTTCACAATTCTGCTGCTCCAAACGCTTAACCAGAATGGCCTAGGGAAAAAATACGCATACCGTTGTAATCGGGCGAGCTTCTACTTTCAGTTGCAATAGGAATTTTTGGATGAGGTCAATCCGTTCGTGACATATGGCAGTTTGAAGCTAAGAAATGGTTGAGAAGACAACAAATTTTTCGCACTTCTGCTGCTCCAATCGCTTAACCAGAATGGCCTAGGGGAAAAACACACATACCGTTGTAATCGGGCGAGCTTCTACTTTCAGTTGCAATAGGAATTTTTGGATGAGGTCAATCCGTTCGTGACATATGGCAGTTTGAAGCTAAGAAATGGTTGAGAAGACAACAAGTTTTTCGCAATTCTGCTGCTCCAAACGCTTAACCAGAATGGCCTAGGGAAAAAATACACATACCGTTGTAATCGGGCGAGTTTCTGCTTTCAGATGCAACAGTAATTTTTGGGTTAGGTCAATCCGTTCGCGAGATATGGGAGTTTGAAGCTAAGAAATGGTTGAGAAGACATCAAATTTTTCGCACTTCTGCTGCTCCAAACGCTTAACCAGAATGGCCTAGGGAAAAAATACACATACCGTTGTAATCGGGCGAGTTTCTACTTTCAGATGAAATAGGAATTTTTGGGTTAGGTCAATCCGTTCGTGACATATGGCAGTTTGAAGATAAGAAATGGTTGAGAAGACAACAAATTTTTCGCAATTCTGATGCTCCAAACGCTTAACCAGAATGTCCTAGGGGAAAAATACACGTACCGTTGTAATCGGGCGAGTTTCTACTTTCATTTACAATAGGAATTTTTGGATTAAGTCAATCCGTTCGAGAGATATGGGACTTTGAAGACAAGAAATGGTTGAGAAGGCAAAGAATTTTTCACAATTCTGCTGCTCCAAACGCTTAACCAGAATGTCCTAGGGGAAAAATACACGTACCGTTGTAATCGGGCGAGTTTCTACTTTGTAATGCAATAGGAATTTTTGGGTTAGTTCAATCCGTTCGCGAGATATGAGAGTTTGAAGCTAAGAAATGGTTGAGAAGAGAACAAATTTTTCGCAATTCTGCTGCTCCAAACGCTTAACCAGAATGGGCTAGGGGAAAAATACGCATACCGTTGTAATCGGGCGAGTTTCTACTTTCAGTTACAATAGGAATTTTTGGATTAAGTCAATCCGTTCGCGAGATATGGGACTTTGAAGACAAGAAATGGTTGAGAAGGCAAAAAATTTTTCGCAATTCTGCTGCTCCAAACGCTTAACCAGAATGGCCTAGGGAAAAAATACACACACCGTTGTAATCGGGCGAGTTTCTACTTTCAGATGCATTAGGAATTTTTGGGTTAGGTCAATCCGTTCGTGACATATGGCAGTTTGAAGATAAGAAATGGTTGAGAAGAGAACAAATTTTTCGCAATTCTGCTGCTGCAAACGCTTAACCAGAATGGCCTAGGGAAAAAATACACGTACCGTTGTAATCGGGCGAGTTTCTACTTTGTAATGCAATAGGAATTTTTGGGTTAGTTCAATCCGTTCGCGAGATATGAGAGTTTGAAGCTAAGAAATGGTTGAGAAGAGAACAAATTTTTCGCAATTCTGCTGCTCCAAACGCTTAACCAGAATGGGCTAGGGGAAAAATACGCATACCGTTGTAATCGGGCGAGTTTCTACTTTCAGTTACAATAGGAATTTTTGGATTAAGTCAATCCGTTCGCGAGATATGGGACTTTGAAGACAAGAAATGGTTGAGAAGGCAAAAAATTTTTCGCAATTCTGCTGCTCCAAACGCTTAACCAGAATGGCCTAGGGAAAAAATACACACGCCGTTGTAATCGGGCGAGTTTCTACTTTCAGATGCATTAGGAATTTTTGGGTTAGGTCAATCCGTTCGTGACATATGGCAGTTTGAAGATAAGAAATGGTTGAGAAGAGAACAAATTTTTCGCAATTCTGCTGCTGCAAACGCTTAACCAGAATGGCCTAGGGAAAAAATACACGTACCGTTGTAATCGGGCGAGCTTCTACTTTCAAATGCAATTGGAATTTTTGGGTTAGGTCAATCCGTTCGCGAGATATGGTAGTTTGAAGCTAAGAAATGGTTGAGAAGAGAACAAATTTTTCGCAATTCTGCTGCTGCAAACGCTTAACCAGAATGGCCTAGGGAAAAAATACACGTACCGTTGTAATCGGGCGAGTTTCTACTTTGTAATGCAATAGGAATTTTTGGGTTAGTTCAATCCGTTCGCGAGATATGAGAGTTTGAAGCTAAGAAATGGTTGAGAAGAGAACAAATTTTTCGCAATTCTGCTGCTCCAAACGCTTAACCAGAATGGCCTAGGGAAAAAATACGCATACCGTTGTAATCGGGCGAGTTTCTACTTTCAGTTACAATAGGAATTTTTGGATTAAGTCAATCCGTTCGCGAGATATGGGACTTTGAAGACAAGAAATGGTTGAGAAGGCAAAAAATTTTTCGCAATTCTGCTGCTCCAAACGCTTAACCAGAATGGCCTAGGGAAAAAATACACACACCGTTGTAATCGGGCGAGTTTCTACTTTCAGATGCAATAGGAATTTTTGGGTTAGGTCAATCCGTTCGCGAGATATGGTAGTTTGAAGCTAAGAAATGTTTGAGAAGAGAACAAATTTCTCGCAATTCTGCTGCTGCAAACGCTTAACCAGAATGGCCTAGGGAAAAAATACACATACCGTTGTAATCGGGCGAGTTTCTACTTTCAGATGCAACAGGAATTTTTGGGTTAGGTCAATCCGTTCGCGAGATATGGGAGTTTGAAGCTAAGAAATGGTTGAGAAGACAACAAATTTTTCGCAATTCTGCTGCTCCAAACGCTTAACCAGAATGGCCTAGGGAAAAAATACACATACGGTTGTAATCGGGCGAGTTTCTACTTTCAGATGCAACAGGAATTTTTGGGTTAGGTCAATCCGTTCGCGAGATATGGGAGTTTGAAGCTAAGAAATGGTTGAGAAGACAACAAATTTTTCGCAATTCTGCTGCTCCAAACGCTTAACCAGAATGGCCTAGGGAAAAAATACACATACCGTTGTAATCGGGCGAGTTTCTACTTTCAGATGCAATAGGAATTTTTGGGTTTGGTCAATCCGTTCGTGACATATGGCAATTTGAAGCTAAGAAATGGTTGAGAAGGCAACAAATTTTTCGCAATTCTGCTGCTCCAAACGCTTAACCAGAATGTCCTAGGGGAAAAATACACGTACCGTTGTAATCGGGCGAGTTTCTACTTTGTAATGCAATAGGAATTTTTGGGTTAGTTCAATCCGTTCGCGAGATATGAGAGTTTGAAGCTAAGAAATGGTTGAGAAGACAACAAATTTTTCGCAATTCTGCTGCTCCAAACGCTTAACCAGAATGGCCTAGGGATAAAATTCGCATACAGTTGTAATCGGGCGAGTTTCTACTTTCAGACGCAGCAGGAATTTTTGTGTTTGGTCAATCCGTTCGCGAGATATGGGAGTTTGAAGCTAAGAAATGGTTGAGAAGACAACAAATTTTTCGCACTTCTGCTGCTCCAAACGCTTAACCAGAATGGCCATGGGAAAAAATACACATACCGTTGTAATCCGGCGAGTTTCTACTTTCAGATGCAATAGGAATTTTTGGATTAAGTCAATCCGTTCGCGAGATATGGGACTTTGATGACAAGAAATGGTTGAGAAGGCAAAAAATTTTTCGCAATTCTGCTGCTCCAAACGCTTAACCAGAATGGCCTAGGGAAAAAATACACACACCGTTGTAATCGGGCCAGTTTCTACTTTCAGATGCAATAGGAATTTTTGGGTTAGGTCAATCCGTCCGCGAGATATGGTAGTTTGAAGCTAAGAAATGGTTGAGAAGAGAACAAATTTTTCGCAATTCTGCTGCTGCAAACGCTTAACCAGAATGGCCTAGGGAAAAAATACACATACCGTTGTAATCGGGCGAGTTTCTACTTTCAGATGCAATAGGAGTTTTTGGGTTAGGTCAATCCGTTCGCGAGATATGGGAGTTTGAAGACAAGAAATGGTTGAGAAGACAACAAATTTTTCGCACTTCTGCTGCTCCAAACGCTTAACCAGAATGGCCTAGGGAAAAAATTCGCATACAGTTGTAATCGGGCGAGTTTCTACTTTCAGACGCAGCAGGAATTTTTGTGTTTGGTCAATGCGTTCGCGAGATATGGGAGTTTGAAGCTAAGAAATGGTTGAGAAGAGAACAAATTTTTCGCAATTGTGCTGCTCCAAACGCTTAACCAGAATGGCCTAGGGAAAAAATACACATACGGTTGTAATCGGGCGAGTTTCTACTTTCAGATGCAACAGGAATTTTTGGGTTAGGTCAATCCGTTCGCGAGATATGGGAGTTTGAAGCTAAGAAATGGTTGAGAAGACAACAAATTTTTCGCAATTGTGCTGCTCCAAACGCTTAACCAGAATGGCCTAGGGAAAAAATACACGTACCGTTGTAATCGGGCGAGTTTCTACTTTGTAATGCAATAGGAATTTTTGGGTTAGTTCAATCCGTTCGCGAGATATGAGAGTTTGAAGCTAAGAAATGGTTGAGAAGAGAACAAATTTTTCGCAATTCTGCTGCTCCAAACGCTTAACCAGAATGGCCTAGGGAAAAAATACGCATACCGTTGAAATCGGGCGAGTTTCTACTTTCAGTTACAATAGGAATTTTTGGATTAAGTCAATCCGTTCGCGAGATATGGGTCTTTGAAGACAAGAAATGGTTGAGAAGGCAAAAAATTTTTCGCAATTCTGCTGCTCCAAACGCTTAACCAGAATGGCCTAGGGAAAAAATACACACACCGTTGTAATCGGGCGAGTTTCTACTTTCAGATGCAATAGGAATTTTTGGGTTAGGTCAATCCGTTCGCGAGATATGGTAGTTTGAAGCTAAGAAATGGTTGAGAAGACAACAAATTTTTCGCAATTCTGCTGCTCCAAACGCTTAACCAGAATGGCCTAGGGAAAAAATACGCATACAGTTGTAATCCGGCGAGTTACTACTTTCAGACGCAGCAGGAATTTTTGTGTTTGGTCAATCCGTTCGCGAGATATGGGAGTTTGAAGCTAAGAAATGGTTGAGAAGAGAACAAATTTTTCGCAATTCTGCTGCTCCCAACGCTTAACCAGAATGGCCTAGGGGAAAAATACACGTACCGTTGTAATCGGGCGAGTTTCTACTTTCAGACGCAACAGAAATTTTTGGGTTAGGTCAATCCGTTCGCGAGATATGGGAGTTTGAAGCTAAGAAATGGTTGAGAAGACAACAAATTTTTCGCAATTCTGCTGCTCCAAACGCTTAACCAGAATGGCCTAGGGAAAAAATACACATACCGTTGTAATCGGGCGAGTTTCTACTTTCAGATGCAATAGGAATTTTTGGGTTTGGTCAATCCGTTCGTGACATATGGCAATTTGAAGCTAAGAAATGGTTGAGAAGGCAACAAATTTTTCGCAATTCTGCTGCTCCAAACGCTTAACCAGAATGTCCTAGGGGAAAAATACACGTACCGTTGTAATCGGGCGAGTTTCTACTTTGTAATGCAATAGGAATTTTTGGGTTAGTTCAATCCGTTCGCGAGATATGAGAGTTTGAAGCTAAGAAATGGTTGAGAAGACAACAAATTTTTCGCAATTCTGCTGCTCCAAACGCTTAACCAGAATGGCCTAGGGATAAAATTCGCATACAGTTGTAATCGGGCGAGTTTCTACTTTCAGACGCAGCAGGAATTTTTGTGTTTGGTCAATCCGTTCGCGAGATATGGGAGTTTGAAGCTAAGAAATGGTTGAGAAGACAACAAATTTTTCGCACTTCTGCTGCTCCAAACGCTTAACCAGAATGGCCATGGGAAAAAATACACATACCGTTGTAATCCGGCGAGTTTCTACTTTCAGATGCAATAGGAATTTTTGGATTAAGTCAATCCGTTCGCGAGATATGGGACTTTGATGACAAGAAATGGTTGAGAAGGCAAAAAATTTTTCGCAATTCTGCTGCTCCAAACGCTTAACCAGAATGGCCTAGGGAAAAAATACACACACCGTTGTAATCGGGCCAGTTTCTACTTTCAGATGCAATAGGAATTTTTGGGTTAGGTCAATCCGTCCGCGAGATATGGTAGTTTGAAGCTAAGAAATGGTTGAGAAGAGAACAAATTTTTCGCAATTCTGCTGCTGCAAACGCTTAACCAGAATGGCCTAGGGAAAAAATACACATACCGTTGTAATCGGGCGAGTTTCTACTTTCAGATGCAATAGGAGTTTTTGGGTTAGGTCAATCCGTTCGCGAGATATGGGAGTTTGAAGACAAGAAATGGTTGAGAAGACAACAAATTTTTCGCACTTCTGCTGCTCCAAACGCTTAACCAGAATGGCCTAGGGAAAAAATTCGCATACAGTTGTAATCGGGCGAGTTTCTACTTTCAGACGCAGCAGGAATTTTTGTGTTTGGTCAATGCGTTCGCGAGATATGGGAGTTTGAAGCTAAGAAATGGTTGAGAAGAGAACAAATTTTTCGCAATTGTGCTGCTCCAAACGCTTAACCAGAATGGCCTAGGGAAAAAATACACATACGGTTGTAATCGGGCGAGTTTCTACTTTCAGATGCAACAGGAATTTTTGGGTTAGGTCAATCCGTTCGCGAGATATGGGAGTTTGAAGCTAAGAAATGGTTGAGAAGACAACAAATTTTTCGCAATTGTGCTGCTCCAAACGCTTAACCAGAATGGCCTAGGGAAAAAATACACATACCGTTGTAATCCGGCGAGTTTCTACTTTCAGATGCAATAGGAATTTTTGGGTTTGGTCAATCCGTTCGCGACATATGGCAGTTTGAATCTAAGAAATGGTTGAGAAGACAACAAATTTTTCGCAATTCTGCTGCTCCAAACGCTTAACCAGAATGTCCTAGGGGAAAAATACACGTACCGTTGTAATCGGGCGAGTTTCTACTTTGTAATGCAATAGGAATTTTTGGGTTAGTTCAATCCGTTCGCGAGATATGAGAGTTTGAAGCTAAGAAATGGTTGAGAAGAGAACAAATTTTTCGCAATTCTGCTGCTCCAAACGCTTAACCAGAATGGCCTAGGGAAAAAATACGCATACCGTTGAAATCGGGCGAGTTTCTACTTTCAGTTACAATAGGAATTTTTGGATTAAGTCAATCCGTTCGCGAGATATGGGTCTTTGAAGACAAGAAATGGTTGAGAAGGCAAAAAATTTTTCGCAATTCTGCTGCTCCAAACGCTTAACCAGAATGGCCTAGGGAAAAAATACACACACCGTTGTAATCGGGCGAGTTTCTACTTTCAGATGCAATAGGAATTTTTGGGTTAGGTCAATCCGTTCGCGAGATATGGTAGTTTGAAGCTAAGAAATGGTTGAGAAGACAACAAATTTTTCGCAATTCTGCTGCTCCAAACGCTTAACCAGAATGGCCTAGGGAAAAAATACGCATACAGTTGTAATCCGGCGAGTTACTACTTTCAGACGCAGCAGGAATTTTTGTGTTTGGTCAATCCGTTCGCGAGATATGGGAGTTTGAAGCTAAGAAATGGTTGAGAAGAGAACAAATTTTTCGCAATTCTGCTGCTCCCAACGCTTAACCAGAATGGCCTAGGGGAAAAATACACGTACCGTTGTAATCGGGCGAGTTTCTACTTTCAGACGCAACAGAAATTTTTGGGTTAGGTCAATCCGTTCGCGAGATATGGGAGTTTAAAGCCAAGAAATGGTTGAGAAGGCAAAAAATTTTTCGCAATTCTGCTGCTTCAAACGCTTAACCAGAATGGCCTAGGGAAAAAATACACATACCGTTGTAATCGGGCGTGTTTCTACTTTCAGTTGCAATAGGAATTTTTGGGTTAGGTCAATCCGTTCGCGAGATATGGGACTTTGAAGCTAAGAAATGTTTGGGAAGGCAAAAAATTTTTCGCAATTCTGCTGCTCCAAACGCTTAACCAGAATGGCCTAGGGAAAAAATACACATGCCGTTGTAATCGGGCGAGATTCTACTTTCAGATGCAATAGGAATTTTTGGATTTGGTCAATCCGTTCGCGAGATATGGGAGTTTCAAGCTAAGAAATGGTTGAGAAGGCAAAAAATTTTTCGCAATTCTGCTGCTCCAAACGCTTAACCAGAATGGCCTAGGGAAAAAATACACATGCCGTTGTAATCGGGCGAGATTCTACTTTCAGATGCAATAGGAATTTTTGGATTTGGTCAATCCGTTCGCGAGATATGGGAGTTTCAAGCTAAGAAATGGTTGAGAAGAGAACAAATTTTTCACAATTCTGCTGCTGCAAACGCTTAACCAGAATGGCCTAGGGAAAAAATACACATACCGTTGTAATCGGGCGAGTTTCTACTTTCAGATGCAATAGGAGTTTTTGGGTTAGGTCAATCCGTTCGCGAGATATGGGAGTTTGAAGACAAGAAATGGTTGAGAAGAGAACAAATTTTTCGCAATTGTGCTGCTCCAAACGCTTAACCAGAATGGCCTAGGGAAAAAATACACATACTACCTTGATCAAAAAGTTCTAGGACTGTCCCCCGTGTGTCGCTGTCAATCACCCGATTGTTTCTTTTTTTTTTTGTTAGGTTACCATATCTGTCATTAACACTTCCTTCCAATTTCAGCATCATAGCTTGATATTTGTAAAAGTTACGTTGTACTGAGCACATCTCCTTTGTTCGTGTCTTCGATTTTGAAAATGGCATCATTTGAGCATCAACGAGTTTGCATTCCAAGGCCGAATCCGACCTAACATTTATTAAACGTATCATCACTGGAGATGAGACGTGGATTTATGAGTATGACACACAATCCAGACATCAAGCGAGTGAATGGCGTGCACCGGAAGAGCCGAGACCGAAAAAACCACGTCGTTTTCAGTCAAGAAAGACGGCGATGCTCACGGTTTTCATGGATTACAATGGTGTTGTGCATCAAGAATTCTTGCCAGAAAAACAGACAGTCAACAAAGAATATTATTTGGGCGTTTTGAGACGTTTGCGCGAAGCAATTCGTCAAAAAAGGCCAGATTTGTGGGCAAACAACTCGTGGATTTTGCACCACGATAACGCACCGGCGCACAATGCGATCCTTATCCGCGAGTTTTTGACGAAAAACAACACGAACACTATCCAGCAGCCTTCAAATTCACCAGATCTGGCTCCCTGCGACTTTTTTCTGTTCAACCGAATTAAAAAAACCGCTTCGCGGAACGCGTTACAGTACCCGAGAGGAGGTCATGACAAAATCGAAGACGGCTCTGATGGACATACCGAAAATTGAGTACCAGCGGTGTTTCGAGGATTGGATCAAGCGCTGGCGCAAGTGCATTGCAGTCAATGGGGACTACTTTGAAGGGGACCATATCGATTTGGACGAATAAATTTGTATTTTTGATTTTATGAATAAAGTCCTAAAACTTTTTGATCAAGGTAGTACGGTTGTAATCGGGCGAGTTTCTACTTTCAGATGCAATAGGAGTTTTTGGATTAAGTCAATCCGTTCGCGAGATATGGGACTTTGAAGACAAGAAATGGTTGAGAAGGCAAAAAATCTTTCGCAATTCTGCTGCTCCAAACGCTTAACCAGAATGGCCTAGGGAAAAAATACACATACCGTTGTAATCGGGCGAGTTTCTACTTTCAGATGGAATAGGAATTTTTGGGTTAGGTCAATCCGTTCGTGACATATGGCAGTTTGTAGATAAGAAATGGTTGAGAAGACAACAAATTTTTCGCTATTCTGCTGCTCCAAACGCTTAACCAGAATGGCCTAGGGGAAAAATACACGTACCGTTGTAATCGGGCGAGTTTCTACTTTGTAATGCAATAGGAATTTTTGGGTTAGTTCAATCCGTTCGCGAGATATGAGAGTTTGAAGCTAAGAAATGGTTGAGAAGAGAACAAATTTTTCGCAATTCTGCTGCTCCAAACGCTTAACCAGAATGGCCTAGGGAAAAAATACGCATACAGTTGTAATCGGGCGAGTTACTACTTTCAGACGCAGCAGGAATTTTTGTGTCTGGTCAATCCGTTCGCGAGATATGGGAGTTTGAAGCTAAGAAATGGTTGAGAAGAGAACAAATTTTTCGCAATTCTGCTGCTCCCAACGCTTAACCAGAATGGCCTAGGGGAAAAATACACGTACCGTTGTAATCGGGCGAGTTTCTACTTTCAGACGCAACAGAAATTTTTGGGTTAGGTCAATCCGTTCGCGAGATATGGGAGTTTAAAGCCAAGAAATGGTTGAGAAGGCAAAAAATTTTTCGCAATTCTGCTGCTTCAAACGCTTAACCAGAATGGCCTAGGGAAAAAATACACATACCGTTGTAATCGGGCGTGTTTCTACTTTCAGTTGCAATAGGAATTTTTGGGTTAGGTCAATCCGTTCGCGAGATATGGGACATTGAAGCTAAGAAATGTTTGGGAAGGCAAAAAATTTTTCGCAATTCTGCTGCTCCAAACGCTTAACCAGAATGGCCTAGGGAAAAAATACACATGCCGTTGTAATCGGGCGAGATTCTACTTTCAGATGCAATAGGAATTTTTGGATTTGGTCAATCCGTTCGCGAGATATGGGAGTTTCAAGCTAAGAAATGGTTGAGAAGAGAACAAATTTTTTGCAATTCTGCTGCTCCAAACGCTTAACCAGAATGGCCTAGGGAAAAAATACACATACCGTTGTAATCGGGCGAGTTTCTACTTTCAGACGCAACAGAAATTTTTGGGTTAGGTCATTCGTTCGCGAGATATGGGAGTTTAAAGCCAAGAAATGGTTGAGAAGGCAAAAAATTTTTCGCAATTCTGCTGCTCCAAACGCTTAACCAGAATGGCCTAGGGAAAAATGCACATACCGTTGTAAACGGGCGAGTTTCTACTTTCAGATGCAATAGGAATTTTTGGGTTAGGTCAATCCGTTCGCGACATATGGCAGTTTGAAGCTAAGAAATGGTTGAGAAGACAACAAATTTTTCGCACTTCTGCTGCTCCAAACGCTTAACCAGAATGGCCTAGGGAAAAAATACACATACCGTTGTAATCCGGCGAGTTTCTACTTTCAGATGCAATAGGAATTTTTGGGTTTGGTCAATCCGTTCGCGACATATGGCAGTTTGAAGCTAAGTAATTGTTGAGAAGACAACAAATTTTTCGCGATTCTGCTGCTCCAAACGCTTAACCAGAATGTCCTAGGGGAAAAATACACGTACCGTTGTAATCGGGCGAGTTTCTACTTTGTAATGCAATAGGAATTTTTGGGTTAGTTCAATCCGTTCGCGAAATATGAGAGTTTGATGCTAAGAAATGGTTGAGAAGAGAACAAATTTTTCGCAATTCTGCTGCTCCAAACGCTTAACCAGAATGGCCTAGGGAAAAAATACGCATACCGTTGTAATCGGGCGAGTTTCTACTTTCAGTTACAATAGGAATTTTTGGATTAAGTCAATCCGTTCGCGAGATATGGGACTTTGAAGACAAGAAATGGTTGAGAAGGCAAAAAATTTTTCGCAATTCTGCTGCTCCAAACGCTTAACCAGAATGGCCTAGGGAAAAAATACACACACCGTTGTAATCGGGCGAGTTTCTACTTTCAGATGCAATAGGAATTTTTGGGTTAGGTCAATCCGTTCGCGAGATATGGTAGTTTGAAGCTAAGAAATGGTTGAGAAGAGAACAAATTTTTCGCAATTCTGCTGCTGCAAACGCTTAACCAGAATGGCCTAGGGAAAAAATACACATACCGTTGTAATCGGGCGAGTTTCTACTTTCAGATGCAATAGGAGTTTTTGGGTTAGGTCAATCCGTTCGCGAGATATGGGAGTTTGAAGACAAGAAATGGTTGGGAAGACAACAAATTTTTCGCACTTCTGCTGCTCCAAACGCTTAACCAGAATGGCCTAGGGAAAAAATTCGCATACAGTTGTAATCGGGCGAGTTTCTACTTTCAGACGCAGCAGGAATTTTTGTGTTTGGTCAATCCGTTCGCGAGATATGGGAGTTTGAAGCTAAGAAATGGTTGAGAAGAGAACAAATTTTTCGCAATTGTGCTGCTCCAAACGCTTAACCAGAATGGCCTAGGGAAAAAATACACATACCGTTGTAATCGGGCGAGTTTCTACTTTCAGTTACAATAGGAATTTTTGGATTAAGTCAATCCGTTCGCGAGATATGGGACTTTGAAGACAAGAAATGGTTGAGAAGGCAAAAAATTTTTCGCAATTCTGCTGCTCCAAACGCTTAACCAGAATGGCCTAGGGAAAAAATACACACACCGTTGTAATCGGGCGAGTTTCTACTTTCAGATGCAATAGGAATTTTTGGGTTAGGTCAATCCGTTCGCGAGATATGGTAGTTTGAAGCTAAGAAATGGTTGAGAAGAGAACAAAGTTTTCGCAATTCTGCTGCTGCAAACGCTTAACCAGAATGGCCTAGGGAAAAAATACACATACCGTTGTAATCGGGCGAGTTTCTACTTTCAGATGCAATAGGAGTTTTTGGGTTAGGTCAATCCGTTCGCGAGATATGGGAGTTTGAAGACAAGAAATGGTTGAGAAGACAACAAATTTTTCGCACTTCTGCTGCTCCAAACGCTTAACCAGAATGGCCTAGGGAAAAAATTCGCATACAGTTGTAATCGGGCGAGTTTCTACTTTCAGACGCAGCAGGAATTTTTGTGTTTGGTCAATCCGTTCGCGAGATATGGGAGTTTGAAGCTAAGAAATGGTTGAGAAGAGAACAAATTTTTCGCAATTGTGCTGCTCCAAACGCTTAACCAGAATGGCCTAGGGAAAAAATACACATACCGTTGTAATCGGGCGAGTTTCTACTTTCAGTTACAATAGGAATTTTTGGATTAAGTCAATCCGTTCGCGAGATATGGGACTTTGAAGACAAGAAATGGTTGAGAAGGCAAAAAATCTTTCGCAATTCTGCTGCTCCAAACGCTTAACCAGAGTGGCCTAGGGAAAAAATACACATACCTTTGTAATCGGGCGAGTTTCTACTTTCAGATGGAATAGGAATTTTTGGGTTAGGTCAATCCGTGCGTGACATATGGCAGTTTGAAGATAAGAAATGGTTGAGAAGACAACAAATTTTTCGCAATTCTGCTGCTCCAAACGCTTAACCAGAATGGCCTAGGGAAAAATGCACATACCGTTGTAAACGGGCGAGTTTCTACTTTCAGATGCAATAGGAATTTTTGGGTTAGGTCAATCCGTTCGCGACATATGGCAGTTTGAAGCTAAGAAATGGTTGAGAAGACAACAAATTTTTCGCACTTCTGCTGCTCCAAACGCTTAACCAGAATGGCCTAGGGAAAAAATACACATACCGTTGTAATCCGGCGAGTTTCTACTTTCAGATGCAATAGGAATTTTTGGGTTTGGTCAATCCGTTCGCGACATATGGCAGTTTGAAGCTAAGAAATTGTTGAGAAGACAACAAATTTTTCGCGATTCTGCTGCTCCAAACGCTTAACCAGAATGTCCTAGGGGAAAAATACACGTACCGTTGTAATCGGGCGAGTTTCTACTTTGTAATGCAATAGGAATTTTTGGGTTAGTTCAATCCGTTCGCGAAATATGAGAGTTTGATGCTAAGAAATGGTTGAGAAGAGAACAAATTTTTCGCAATTCTGCTGCTCCAAACGCTTAACCAGAATGGCCTAGGGAAAAAATACGCATACCGTTGTAATCGGGCGAGTTTCTACTTTCAGTTACAATAGGAATTTTTGGATTAAGTCAATCCGTTCGCGAGATATGGGACTTTGAAGACAAGAAATGGTTGAGAAGGCAAAAAATTTTTCGCAATTCTGCTGCTCCAAACGCTTAACCAGAATGGCCTAGGGAAAAAATACACACACCGTTGTAATCGGGCGAGTTTCTACTTTCAGATGCAATAGGAATTTTTGGGTTAGGTCAATCCGTTCGCGAGATATGGTAGTTTGAAGCTAAGAAATGGTTGAGAAGAGAACAAATTTTTCGCAATTCTGCTGCTGCAAACGCTTAACCAGAATGGCCTAGGGAAAAAATACACATACCGTTGTAATCGGGCGAGTTTCTACTTTCAGATGCAATAGGAGTTTTTGGGTTAGGTCAATCCGTTCGCGAGATATGGGAGTTTGAAGACAAGAAATGGTTGGGAAGACAACAAATTTTTCGCACTTCTGCTGCTCCAAACGCTTAACCAGAATGGCCTAGGGAAAAAATTCGCATACAGTTGTAATCGGGCGAGTTTCTACTTTCAGACGCAGCAGGAATTTTTGTGTTTGGTCAATCCGTTCGCGAGATATGGGAGTTTGAAGCTAAGAAATGGTTGAGAAGAGAACAAATTTTTCGCAATTGTGCTGCTCCAAACGCTTAACCAGAATGGCCTAGGGAAAAAATACACATACCGTTGTAATCGGGCGAGTTTCTACTTTCAGTTACAATAGGAATTTTTGGATTAAGTCAATCCGTTCGCGAGATATGGGACTTTGAAGACAAGAAATGGTTGAGAAGGCAAAAAATTTTTCGCAATTCTGCTGCTCCAAACGCTTAACCAGAATGGCCTAGGGAAAAAATACACACACCGTTGTAATCGGGCGAGTTTCTACTTTCAGATGCAATAGGAATTTTTGGGTTAGGTCAATCCGTTCGCGAGATATGGTAGTTTGAAGCTAAGAAATGGTTGAGAAGAGAACAAAGTTTTCGCAATTCTGCTGCTGCAAACGCTTAACCAGAATGGCCTAGGGAAAAAATACACATACCGTTGTAATCGGGCGAGTTTCTACTTTCAGATGCAATAGGAGTTTTTGGGTTAGGTCAATCCGTTCGCGAGATATGGGAGTTTGAAGACAAGAAATGGTTGAGAAGACAACAAATTTTTCGCACTTCTGCTGCTCCAAACGCTTAACCAGAATGGCCTAGGGAAAAAATTCGCATACAGTTGTAATCGGGCGAGTTTCTACTTTCAGACGCAGCAGGAATTTTTGTGTTTGGTCAATCCGTTCGCGAGATATGGGAGTTTGAAGCTAAGAAATGGTTGAGAAGAGAACAAATTTTTCGCAATTGTGCTGCTCCAAACGCTTAACCAGAATGGCCTAGGGGAAAGATACACGTACCGTTGTAATCGGGCGAGTTTCTACTTTCAGACGCAACAGAAATTTTTGGGTAAGGTCAATCCGTTCGCGAGATATGGGAGTTTAAAGCCAAGAAATGGTTGAGAAGGCAAAAAATTTTTCGCAATTCTGCTGCTTCAAGCGCTTAACCAGAATGGCCTAGGGAAAAAATACACATACCGTTGTAATCGGGCGTGTTTCTACTTTCAGTTGCAATAGGAATTTTTGGGTTAGGTCAATCCGTTCGCGAGATATGGGACTTTGAAGCTAAGAAATGTCTGGGAAGGCAAAAAATTTTTCGCAATTCTGCTGCTCCAAACGCTTAACCAGAATGGCCTAGGGAAAAAATACACATGCCGTTGTAATCGGGCGAGATTCTACTTTCAGATGCAATAGGAATTTTTGGATTTGGTCAATCCGTTCGCGAGATATGGGAGTTTCAAGCTAAGAAATGGTTGAGAAGAGAACAAATTTTTTGCAATTCTGCTGCTCCAAACGCTTAACCAGAATGGCCTAGGGAATAAATACACATACCGTTGTAATCGGGCGAGTTTCTACTTTCAGACGCAAGAGAAATTTTTGGGTTAGGTCATTCGTTCGCGAGATATGGGAGTTTAAAGCCAAGAAATGGTTGAGAAGGCAAAAAATTTTTCGCAATTCTGCTGCTCCAAACGCTTAACCAGAATGGCCTAGGGAAAAAATACACGTACCGTTGTAAACGGGCGAGTTTCTACTTTCAGATGCAATAGGAATTTTTGGGTTAGGTCAATCCGTTCGCGACATATGGCAGTTTGAAGCTAAGAAATGGTTGAGAAGACAACAAATTTTTCGCAATTCTGCTGCTCCAAACGCTTAACCAGAATGGCCTAGGGGAAAAATACGCATACCGTTGTAATCGGGCGAGTTTCTACTTTCAGTTACAATAGGAATTTTTGGATTAAGTCAATCAGTTCGCGAGATATGGGACTTTGAAGACAAGAAATGGTTGAGAAGGCAAAAATTTTTTCGCAATTCTGCTGCTCCAAACGCTTAACCAGAATGGCCTAGGGAAAAAATACACATACCGTTGTAATCGGGCGAGTTTCTACTTTCAGATGCAATCGGAATTTTTGGGTTAGGTCAATCCGTTCGCGAGATATGACAGTTTGAAGCTAAGAAATGGTTGAGAAGGCAAAAAATTTTTCGCAATTCTGCTGCTTCAAGCGCTTAACCAGAATGGCCTAGGGAAAAAATACACATACCGTTGTAATCGGGCGTGTTTCTACTTTCAGTTGCAATAGGAATTTTTGGGTTAGGTCAATCCGTTCGCGAGATATGGGACTTTGAAGCTAAGAAATGTCTGGGAAGGCAAAAAATTTTTCGCAATTCTGCTGCTCCAATCGCTTAACCAGAATGGCCTAGGGGAAAAAGACACATACCGTTGTAATCGGGCGTGTTTCTACTTTCAAATGCAATAGGAATTTTTGGGTTAGGTCAATCCGTTCGCGAGATATGACAGTTTGAAGCTAAGAAATGGTTGAGAAGAGAACAAATTTTTCACAATTCTGCTGCTCCAAACGCTTAACCAGAATGGCCTAGGGAAAAAATACGCATACCGTTGTAAACGGGCGAGTTTCTACTTTCAGATGCAATAGGAATTTTTGGGTTAGGTCAATCCGTTCGCGACATATGGCAGTTTGAAGCTAAGAAATGGTTGAGAAGACAACAAATTTTTCGCACTTCTGCTGCTCCAAACGCTTAACCAGAATGGCCTAGGGAAAAAATACACATACCGTTGTAATCCGGCGAGTTTCTACTTTCAGATGCAATAGGAATTTTTGGGTTTGGTCAATCCGTTCGCGACATATGGCAGTTTGAAGCTAAGAAATGGTTGAGAAGACAACAAATTTTTCGCAATTCTGCTGCTCCAAACGCTTAACCAGAATGTCCTAGGGGAAAAATACACGTACTCTTGTAATCGGGCGAGTTTCTACTTTCAGATGCAATCGGAATTTTTGGGTTAGGTCAATCCGTTCGCGAGATATGACAGTTTGAAGCTAAGAAATGGTTGAGAAGACAACAAATTTTTCGCACTTCTGCTGCTCCAATCGCTTAACCAGAATGGCCTAGGGGAAAAAGACACATACCGTTGTAATCGGGCGTGTTTCTACTTTCAAATGCAATAGGAATTTTTGGGTTAGGTCAATCCGTTCGCGAGATATGACAGTTTGAAGCTAAGAAATGGTTGAGAAGAGAACAAATTTTTCACAATTCTGCTGCTCCAAACGCTTAACCAGAATGGCCTAGGGAAAAAATACGCATACCGTTGTAAACGGGCGAGTTTCTACTTTCAGATGCAATAGGAATTTTTGGGTTAGGTCAATCCGTTCGCGACATATGGCAGTTTGAAGCTGAGAAATGGTTGAGAAGACAACAAATTTTTCGCACTTCTGCTGCTCCAAACACTTAACCAGAATGGCCTAGGGAAAAAATACACATACCGTTGTAATCCGGCGAGTTTCTACTTTCAGATGCAATAGGAATTTTTGGGTTTGGTCAATCCGTTCGCGACATATGGCAGTTTGAAGCTAAGAAATGGTTGAGAAGACAACAAATTTTTCGCAATTCTGCTGCTCCAAACGCTTAACCAGAATGTCCTAGGGGAAAAATACACGTACCGTTGTAATCGGGCGAGTTTCTACTTTGTAATGCAATAGGAATTTTTGGGTTAGTTCAATCCGTTCGCGAGATATGAGAGTTTGAAGCTAAGAAATGGTTGAGAAGAGAACAAATTTTTCGCAATTCTGCTGCTCCAAACGCTTAACCAGAATGGCCTAGGGAAAAAATACGCATACCGTTGTAATCGGGCGAGTTTCTACTTTCAGTTACAATAGGAATTTTTGGATTAAGTTAATCCGTTCGCGAGATATGGGACTTTGAAGACAAGAAATGGTTGAGAAGGCAAAAAATTTTTCGCAATTCTGCTGCTCCAAACGCTTAACCAGAATGGCCTAGGGAAAAAATACACATACCGTTGTAATCGGGCGAGTTTCTACTTTCAGATGCAATAGGAGTTTTTGGGTTAGGTCAATCCGTTCGCGAGATATGGGAGTTTGAAGACAAGAAATGGTTGAGAAGACAACAAATTTTTCGCAATTCTGCTGCTCCAAACGCTTAAGCAGAATGGCCTAGGGAAAAAATACACATACCGTTGTAATCGGGCGAGTTTCTACTTTCAGATGCAATAGGAGTTTTTGGGTTAGGTCAATCCGTTCGCGAGATATGGGACTTTGAAGACAAGAAATGGTTGAGAAGGCAAAAAATTTTTCGCAATTCTGCTGCTCCAAACGCTTAAGCAGAATGGCCTAGGGAAAAAATACACATACCGTTGTAATCGGGCGAGTTTCTACTTTCAGATGCAACAGGAATTTTTGGGTTAGGTCAATCCGTTCGCGAGATATGGGAGTTTGAAGCTAAGAAATGGTTGAGAAGACAACAAATTTTTCGCACTTCTGCTGCTCCAAACGCTTAACCAGAATGGCCTAGGGAAAAAATACACATACCGTTGTAATCGGGCGAGTTTCTACTTTCAGATGCAATAGGAATTTTTGGGTTAGGTCAATCCGTTCGTGAGATATGGCAGTTTGAAGATAAGAAATAGTTGAGAAGACAACAAATTTTTCGCAATTCTGATGCTCCAAACGCTTAACCAGAATGTCCTAGGGGAAAAATACACGTACCGTTGTAATCGGGCGAGTTTCTACTTTCATTTACAATAGGAATTTTTGGATTAAGTCAATCCGTTCGCGAGATATGGGACTTTGAAGACAAGAAATGGTTGAGAAGGCAAAAAATTTTTCGCAATTCTGCTGCTCCAAACGCTTAACCAGAATGTCCTAGGGGAAAAATACACGTACCGTTGTAATCGGGCGAGTTTCTACTTTGTAATGCAATAGGAATTTTTGGGTTAGTTCAATCCTGTCGCGAGATATGAGAGTTTGAAGCTAAGAAATGGTTGAGAAGAGAACAAATTTTTCGCAATTCTGCTGCTCCAAACGCTTAACCAGAATGTCCTAGAGGAAAAATACGCATACCGTTGTAATCGGGCGAGTTTCTACTTTCAGTTACAATAGGAATTTTTGGATTAAGTCAATCCGTTCGCGAGATATGGGACTTTGAAGACAAGAAATGGTTGAGAAGGCAAAAAATTTTTCGCAATTCTGCTGCTCCAAACGCTTAACCAGATTGGCCTAGGGAAAAAATACACACACCGTTGTAATCGGGCGAGTTTCTACTTTCAGATGCAATAGGAATTTTTGGGTTTGGTCAATCCGTTCGTGACATATGGCAGTTTGAAGATAAGAAATGGTTGAGAAGAGAACAAATTTTTCGCAATTCTGCTGCTGCAAACGCTTAACCAGAATGGCCTAGGGAAAAAATACACGTACCGTTGTAATCGGGCGAGCTTCTACTTTCAAATGCAATTGGAATTTTTGGGTTAGGTCAATCCGTTCGCGAGATATGGTAGTTTGAAGCTAAGAAATGGTTGAGAAGAGAACAAATTTTTCGCAATTCTGCTGCTGCAAACGCTTAACCAGAATGGCCTGGGGAAAAAATACACATACCGTTGTAATCGGGCGAGTTTCTACTTTCAGACGCAACAGAAATTTTTGGGTTAGGTCATTCGTTCGCGAGATATGGGAGTTTAAAGCCAAGAAATGGTTGAGAAGGCAAAAAATTTTTCGCAATTCTGCTGCTCCAAACGCTTAACCAGAATGGCCTAGGGAAAAAATACACATACCGTTGTAAACGGGCGAGTTTCTACTTTCAGATGCAGTAGGAATTTTTGGGTTAGGTCAATCCGTTCGCGACATATGGCAGTTTGAAGCTAAGAAATGGGTGAGAAGACAACAAATTTTTCGCAATTCTGCTGCTCCAAACGCTTAACCAGAATGGCCTAGGGGAAAAATACGCATACCGTTGTAATCGGGCGAGTTTCTACTTTCAGTTACAATAGGAATTTTTGGATTAAGTCAATCCGTTCGCGAGATATGGGACTTTGAAGACAAGAAATGGTTGAGAAGGCAAAAAATTTTTCGCAATTCTGCTGCTCCAAACGCTTAACCAGAATGGCCTAGGGAAAAAATACACACACCGTTGTAATCGGGCGAGTTTCTACTTTCAGATGCAATAGGAATTTTTGGGTTAGGTCAATCCGTTCGTGACATATGGCAGTTTGAAGATAAGAAATGATTGAGAAGAGAACAAATTTTTCGCAATTCTGCTGCTGCAAACGCTTAACCAGAATGGCCTAGGGAAAAAATACACGTACCGTTGTAATCGGGCGAGCTTCTACTTTCAAATGCAATTGGAATTTTTGGGTTAGGTCAATCCGTTCGCCAGATATGGTAGTTTGAAGCTAAGAAATGGTTGAGAAGAGAACAAATTTTTCGCAATTCTAGTGCTGCAAACGCTTAACCAGAATGTCCTAGGGGAAAAATACACGTACCGTTGTAATCGGGCGAGTTTCTACTTTGTAATGCAATAGGAATTTTTGGGTTAGTTCAATCCGTTCGCGAGATATGAGAGTTTGAAGCTAAGAAATGGTTGAGAAGAGAACAAATTTTTCGCAATTCTGCTGCTCCAAACGCTTAACCAGAATGTCCTAGGGGAAAAATACGCATACCGTTGTAATCGGGCGAGTTTCTACTTTCAGTTACAATAGGAATTTTTGGATTAAGTCAATCCGTTCGCGAGATATGGGACTTTGAAGACAAGAAATGGTTGAGAAGGCAAAAAATTTTTCGCAATTCTGCTGCTCCAAACGCTTAACCAGAATGGCCTAGGGAAAAAATACACACACCGTTGTAATCGGGCGAGTTTCTACTTTCAGATGCAATAGGAATTTTTGGGTTAGGTCAATCCGTTCGTGACATATGGCAGTTTGAAGATAAGAAATGGTTGAGAAGAGAACAAATTTTTCGCAATTCTGCTGCTGCAAACGCTTAACCAGAATGGCCTAGGGAAAAAATACACGTACCGTTGTAATCGGGCGAGCTTCTACTTTCAAATGCAATTGGAATTTTTGGGTTAGGTCAATCCGTTCGCGAGATATGGTAGTTTGAAGCTAAGAAATGGTTGAGAAGAGAACAAATTTTTCGCAATTCTGCTGCTGCAAACGCTTAACCAGAATGGCCTGGGGAAAAAATACACATACCGTTGTAATCGGGCGAGTTTCTACTTTCAGACGCAACAGAAATTTTTGGGTTAGGTCATTCGTTCGCGAGATATGGGAGTTTAAAGCCAAGAAATGGTTGAGAAGGCAAAAAATTTTTCGCAATTCTGCTGCTCCAAACGCTTAACCAGAATGGCCTAGGGAAAAAATACACATACCGTTGTAAACGGGCGAGTTTCTACTTTCAGATGCAATAGGAATTTTTGGGTTAGGTCAATCCGTTCGCGACATATGGCAGTTTGAAGCTAAGAAATGGTTGAGAAGACAACAAATTTTTCGCAATTCTGCTGCTCCAAACGCTTAACCAGAATGGCCTAGGGGAAAAATACGCATACCGTTGTAATCGGGCGAGTTTCTACTTTCAGTTACAATAGGAATTTTTGGATTAAGTCAATCAGTTCGCGAGATATGGGACTTTGAAGACAAGAAATGGTTGAGAAGGCAAAAAATTTTTCGCAATTCTGCTGCTCCAAACGCTTAACCAGAATGGCCTAGGGAAAAAATACACACACCGTTGTAATCGGGCGAGTTTCTACTTTCAGATGCAATAGGAATTTTTGGGTTAGGTCAATCCGTTCGTGACATATGGCAGTTTGAAGATAAGAAATGGTTGAGAAGAGAACAAATTTTTCGCAATTCTGCTGCTGCAAACGCTTAACCAGAATGGCCTAGGGAAAAAATACACGTACCGTTGTAATCGGGCGAGCTTCTACTTTCAAATGCAATTGGAATTTTTGGGTTAGGTCAATCCGTTCGCGAGATATGGTAGTTTGAAGCTAAGAAATGGTTGAGAAGAGAACAAATTTTTCGCAATTCTGCTGCTGCAAACGCTTAACCAGAATGTCCTAGGGGAAAAATACACGTACCGTTGTAATCGGGCGAGTTTCTACTTTGTAATGCAATAGGAATTTTTGGGTTAGTTCAATCCGTTCGCGAGATATGAGAGTTTGAAGCTAAGAAATGGTTGAGAAGAGAACAAATTTTTCGCAATTCTGCTGCTCCAAACGCTTAACCAGAATGTCCTAGGGGAAAAATACGCATACCGTTGTAATCGGGCGAGTTTCTACTTTCAGTTACAATAGGAATTTTTGGATTAAGTCAATCCGTTCGCGAGATATGGGACTTTGAAGACAAGAAATGGTTGAGAAGGCAAAAAATTTTTCGCAATTCTGCTGCTCCAAACGCTTAACCAGAATGGCCTAGGGAAAAAATACACACACCGTTGTAATCGGGCGAGTTTCTACTTTCAGATGCAATAGGAATTTTTGGGTTAGGTCAATCCGTTCGTGACATATGGCAGTTTGAAGATAAGAAATGGTTGAGAAGAGAACAAATTTTTCGCAATTCTGCTGCTGCAAACGCTTAACCAGAATGGCCTAGGGAAAAAATACACGTACCGTTGTAATCGGGCGAGCTTCTACTTTCAAATGCAATTGGAATTTTTGGGTTAGGTCAATCCGTTCGCGAGATATGGTAGTTTGAAGCTAAGAAATGGTTGAGAAGAGAACAAATTTTTCGCAATTCTGCTGCTGCAAACGCTTAACCAGAATGGCCTGGGGAAAAAATACACATACCGTTGTAATCGGGCGAGTTTCTACTTTCAGACGCAACAGAAATTTTTGGGTTAGGTCATTCGTTCGCGAGATATGGGAGTTTAAAGCCAAGAAATGGTTGAGAAGGCAAAAAATTTTTCGCAATTCTGCTGCTCCAAACGCTTAACCAGAATGGCCTAGGGAAAAAATACACATGCCGTTGTAAACGGGCGAGTTTCTACTTTCAGATGCAATAGGAATTTTTGGGTTAGGTCAATCCGTTCGCGACATATGGCAGTTTGAAGCTAAGAAATGGTTGAGAAGACAACAAATTTTTCGCAATTCTGCTGCTCCAAACGCTTAACCAGAATGGCCTAGGGGAAAAATACGCATACCGTTGTAATCGGGCGAGTTTCTACTTTCAGTTACAATAGGAATTTTTGGATTAAGTCAATCAGTTCGCGAGATATGGGACTTTGAAGACAAGAAATGGTTGAGAAGGCAAAAAATTTTTCGCAATTCTGCTGCTCCAAACGCTTAACCAGAATGGCCTAGGGAAAAAATACACACACCGTTGTAATCGGGCGAGTTTCTACTTTCAGATGCAATAGGAATTTTTGGGTTAGGTCAATCCGTTCGTGACATATGGCAGTTTGAAGATAAGAAATGGTTGAGAAGAGAACAAATTTTTCGCAATTCTGCTGCTGCAAACGCTTAACCAGAATGGCCTAGGGAAAAAATACACGTACCGTTGTAATCGGGCGAGCTTCTACTTTCAAATGCAATTGGAATTTTTGGGTTAGGTCAATCCGTTCGCGAGATATGGTAGTTTGAAGCTAAGAAATGGTTGAGAAGAGAACAAATTTTTCGCAATTCTGCTGCTGCAAACGCTTAACCAGAATGGCCTGGGGAAAAAATACACATACCGTTGTAATCGGGCGAGTTTCTACTTTCAGACGCAACAGAAATTTTTGGGTTAGGTCATTCGTTCGCGAGATATGGGAGTTTGAAGCCAAGAAATGGTTGAGAAGGCAAAAAATTTTTCGCAATTCTGCTGCTCCAAACGCTTAACCAGAATGGCCTAGGGAAAAAATACACATACCGTTGTAAACGGGCGAGTTTCTACTTTCAGATGCAATAGGAATTTTTGGGTTAGGTCAATCCGTTCGCGACATATGGCAGTTTGAAGCTAAGAAATGGTTGAGAAGACAACAAATTTTTCGCAATTCTGCTGCTCCAAACGCTTAACCAGAATGGCCTAGGGGAAAAATACGCATACCGTTGTAATCGGGCGAGTTTCTACTTTCAGTTACAATAGGAATTTTTGGATTAAGTCAATCAGTTCGCGAGATATGGGACTTTGAAGACAAGAAATGGTTGAGAAGGCAAAAAATTTTTCGCAATTCTGCTGCTCCAAACGCTTAACCAGAATGGCCTAGGGAAAAAATACACATACCGTTGTAATCGGGCGAGTTTCTACTTTCAGATGCAATCGGAATTTTTGGGTTAGGTCAATCCGTTCGCGAGATATGACAGTTTGAAGCTAAGAAATGGTTGAGAAGACAACAAATTTTTCGCACTTCTGCTGCTCCAATCGCTTAACCAGAATGGCCTAGGGGAAAAATACACATACCGTTGTAATCGGGCGTGTTTCTACTTTCAAATGCAATAGGAATTTTTGGGTTATGTCAATCCGTTCGCGACATATGGCAGTTTGAAGCTAAGAAATGGTTGAGAAGACAACAAATTTTTCGCAATTCTGCTGCTCCAAACGCTTAACCAGAATGGCCTAGGGAAAAAATACAAATACCGTTGTAATCCGGCGAGTTTCTACTTTCAGATGCAATAGGAATTTTTGGGTTTGGTCAATCCGTTCGCGACATATGGCAGTTTGAAGCTAAGAAATGGTTGAGAAGACAACAAATTTTTCGCAATTCTGCTGCTCCAAACGCTTAACCAGAATGTCCTAGGGGAAAAATACACGTACCGTTGTAATCGGGCGAGTTTCTACTTTGTAATGCAATAGGAATTTTTGGGTTAGTTCAATCCGTTCGCGAGATATGAGAGTTTGAAGCTAAGAAATGGTTGAGAAGAGAACAAATTTTTCGCAATTCTGCTGCTCCAAACGCTTAACCAGAATGGCCTAGGGAAAAAATACGCATACCGTTGTAATCGGGCGAGTTTCTACTTTCAGATGCAATAGGAATTTTTGGGTTAGGTCAATCCGTTCGCGAGATATGGTAGTTTGAAGCTAAGAAATGGTCGAGAAGAGAACAAATTTTTCGCAATTCTGCTGCTGCAAACGCTTAACCAGAATAGCCTAGGGAAAAAATACACATACCGTTGTAATCGGGCGAGTTTCTACTTTCAGATGCAATAGGAGCTTTTGGGTTAGTTCAATCCGTTCGCGAGATATGGGAGTTTGAAGACAAGAAATGGTTGAGAAGACAACAAATTTTTCGCACTTCTGCTGCTCCAAACGCTTAACCAGAATGGCCTAGGGAAAAAATTCGCATACAGTTGTAATCGGGCGAGTTTCTACTTTCAGTTACAATAGGAATTTTTGGATTAAGTCAATCCGTTCGCGAGATATGGGACTTTGAAGACAAGAAATGGTTGAGAAGGCAAAAAATTTTTCGCAATTCTGCTGCTCCAAACGCTTAACCAGAATGGCCTAGGGAAAAAATACACACACCGTTGTAATCGGGCGAGTTTCTACTATCAGATGCAATAGGAATTTTTGGGTTAGGTCAATCCGTTCGCGAGATATGGTAGTTTGAATCTAAGAAATGGTTGAGAAGAGAACAAATTTTTCGCGATTCTGCTGCTCCAAACGCTTAACCAGAAAGGCCTAGGGAAAAAATACACATACCGTTGTAATCGGGCGAGTTTCTACTTTCAGATGCAATAGGAGTTTTTGGGTTAGGTCAGTCCGTTCGCGAGATATGGGAGTTTGAAGACAAGAAATGGTTGAGAAGACAACAAATTTTTCGCAATTCTGCTGCTCCAAACGCTTAAGCAGAATGGCCTAGGGAAAAAATACACATACCGTTGTAATCGGGCGAGTTTCTACTTTCAGATGCAACAGGAATTTTTGGGTTAGGTCAATCCGTTCGCGAGATATGGGAGTTTGAAGCTAAGAAATGGTTGAGAAGACAACAAATTCTTCGCACTTCTGCTGCTCCAAACGCTTAACCAGAAGGCCTAGGGAAAAAATACACATACCGTTGTAATCGGGCGAGTTTCTACTTTCAGATGCAATAGGAATTTTATGGTTAGGTCAATCCGTTCGCGAGATATGACAGTTTGAAGCTAAGAAATGGTTGAGAAGACAACAAATTTTTTGCAATTCTGATGCTCCAAACGCTTAACCAGAATGTCCTAGGGGAAAAATACACGTACCGTTGTAATCGGGCGAGCTTCTACTTTCAGTTGCAATAGGAATTTTTGGATTAGGTCAATCCGTTCGTGACATATGGCAGTTTGAAGATAAGAAATGGTTGAGAAGACAACAAATTTTTCGCAATTCTGATGCTCCAAACGCTTAACCAGAATGTCCTAGGGGAAAAATACACGTACCGTTGTAATCGGGCGAGTTTCTACTTTCATTTACAATAGGAATTTTTGGATTAAGTCAATCCGTTCGCGAGATATGGGACTTTGAAGACAAGAAATGGTTGAGAAGGCAAAAAATTTTTCGCAATTCTGCTGCTCCAAACGCTTAACCAGAATGTCCTAGGGGAAAAATACACGTACCGTTGTAATCGGGCGAGTTTCTACTTTGTAATGCAATAGGAATTTTTGGGTTAGTTCAATCCGTTCGCGAGATATGAGAGTTTGAAGCTAAGAAATGGTTGAGAAGAGAACAAATTTTTCGCAATTCTGCTGCTCCAAACGCTTAACCAGAATGGCCTAGGGGAAAAATACGCATACCGTTGTAATCGGGCGAGTTTCTACTTTCAGTTACAATAGAAATTTTTGGATTAAGTCAATCCGTTCGCGAGATATGGGACCTTGAAGACAAGAAATGGTTGAGAAGGCAAAAAATTTTTCGCAATTCTGCTGCTCCAAACGCTTAACCAGAATGGCCTAGGGAAAAAATACACACACCGTTGTAATCGGGCGAGTTTCTACTTTCAGATGCAATAGGAATTTTTGGGTTAGGTCAATCCGTTCGTGACATATGGCAGTTTGAAGATAAGAAATGGTTGAGAAGAGAACAAATTTTTCGCAATTCTGCTGCTGCAAACGCTTAACCAGAATGGCCTAGGGAAAAAATACACGTACCGTTGTAATCGGGCGAGCTTCTACTTTCAAATGCAATTGGAATTTTTGGGTTAGGTCAATCCGTTCGCGAGATATGGTAGTTTGAAGCTAAGAAATGGTTGAGAAGAGAACAAATTTTTCGCAATTCTGCTGCTGCAAACGCTTAACCAGAATGGCCTGGGGAAAAAATACACATACCGTTGTAATCGGGCGAGTTTCTACTTTCAGACGCAACAGAAATTTTTGGGTTAGGTCATTCGTTCGCGAGATATGGGAGTTTAAAGCCAAGAAATGGTTGAGAAGGCAAAAAATTTTTCGCAATTCTGCTGCTCCAAACGCTTAACCAGAATGGCCTAGGGAAAAAATACACATACCGTTGTAAACGGGCGAGTTTCTACTTTCAGATGCAATAGGAATTTTTGGGTTAGGTCAATCCGTTCGCGACATATGGCAGTTTGAAGCTAAGAAATGGTTGAGAAGACAACAAATTTTTCGCAATTCTGCTGCTCCAAACGCTTAGCCAGAATGGCCTAGGGGAAAAATACGCATACCGTTGTAATCGGGCGAGTTTCTACTTTCAGTTACAATAGGAATTTTTGGATTAAGTCAATCAGTTCGCGAGATATGGGACTTTGAAGACAAGAAATGGTTGAGAAGGCAAAAAATTTTTCGCAATTCTGCTGCTCCAAACGCTTAACCAGAATGGCCTAGGGAAAAAATACACATACCGTTGTAATCGGGCGAGTTTCTACTTTCAGATGCAATCGGAATTTTTGGGTTAGGTCAATCCGTTCGCGAGATATGACAGTTTGAAGCTAAGAAATGGTTGAGAAGACAACAAATTTTTCGCACTTCTGCTGCTCCAATCGCTTAACCAGAATGGCCTAGGGGAGAAATACACATACCGTTGTAATCGGGCGTGTTTCTACTTTCAAATGCAATAGGAATTTTTGGGTTAGGTCAATCCGTTCGCGAGATATGACAGTTTGAAGCTAAGAAATGGTTGAGAAGAGAACAAATTTTTCACAATTCTGCTGCTCCAAACGCTTAACCAGAATGGCCTAGGGAAAAAATACGCATACCGTTGTAAACGGGCGCGTTTCTACTTTCAGATGCAATAGGAATTTTTGGGTTAGTTCAATCCGTTCGCGAGATATGAGAGTTTGAAGCTAAGAAATGGTTGAGAAGAGAACAAATTTTTCGCAATTCTGCTGCTGCAAACGCTTAACCAGAATGGCCTAGGGAAAAAATACACATACCGTTGTAATCGGGCGAGTTTCTACTTTCAGATGCAATAGGAGTTTTTGGGTTAGGTCAATCCGTTCGCGAGATATGGGAGTTTGAAGACAAGAAATGGTTGAGAAGACAACAAATTTTTCGCACTTCTGCTGCTCCAAACGCTTAACCAGAATGTCCTAGGGGAAAAATACACGTACCGTTGTAATCGGGCGAGTTTCTACTTTGTAATGCAATAGGAATTTTTGGGTTAGTTCAATCCGTTCGCGAGATATGAGAGTTTGAAGCTAAGAAATGGTTGAGAAGAGAACAAATTTTTCGCAATTCTGCTGCTCCAAACGCTTAACCAGAATGGCCTAGGGAAAAAATACGCATACCGTTGTAATCGGGCGAGTTTCTACTTTCAGATGCAATAGGAATTTTTGGGTTAGGTCAATCCGTTCGCGAGATATGGTAGTTTGAAGCTAAGAAATGGTTGAGAAGAGAACAAATTTTTCGCAATTCTGCTGCTGCAAACGCTTAACCAGAATGGCCTAGGGAAAAAATACACATACCGTTGTAATCGGGCGAGTTTCTACTTTCAGATGCAATAGGAGTTTTTGGGTTAGGTCAATCCGTTCGCGAGATATGGGAGTTTGAAGACAAGAAATGGTTGAGAAGACAACAAATTTTTCGCACTTCTGCTGCTCCAAACGCTTAACCAGAATGTCCTAGGGGAAAAATACACGTACCGTTGTAATCGGGCGAGTTTCTACTTTGTAATGCAATAGGAATTTTTGGGTTAGTTCAATCCGTTCGCGAGATATGAGAGTTTGAAGCTAAGAAATGGTTGAGAAGAGAACAAATTTTTCGCAATTCTGCTGCTCCAAACGCTTAACCAGAATGGCCTAGGGAAAAAATACGCATACCGTTGTAATCGGGCGAGTTTCTACTTTCAGATGCAATAGGAATTTTCGGGTTAGGTCAATCCGTTCGCGAGATATGGTAGTTTGAAGCTAAGAAATGGTTGAGAAGAGAACAAATTTTTCGCAATTCTGCTGCTGCAAACGCTTAACCAGAATGGCCTAGGGAAAAAATACACATACCGTTGTAATCGGGCGAGTTTCTACTTTCAGATGCAATAGGAGTTTTTGGGTTAGGTCAATCCGTTCGCGAGATATGGGAGTTTGAAGACAAGAAATGGTTGAGAAGACAACAAATTTTTCGCACTTCTGCTGCTCCAAACGCTTAACCAGAATGGCCTAGGGAAAAAATTCGCATACAGTTGTAATCGGGCGAGTTTCTACTTTCAGACGCAGCAGGAATTTTTGTGTTTGGTCAATCCGTTCGCGAGATATGGGAGTTTGAAGCTAAGAAATGGTTGAGAAGAGAACAAATTTTTCGCAATTGTGCTGCTCCAAACGCTTAACCAGAATGGCCTAGGGAAAAAATACACATACGGTTGTAATCGGGCGAGTTTCTACTTTCAGATGAAACAGGAATTTTTGGGTTAGGTCAATCCGTTCGCGAGATATGGGTGTTTGAAGCTAAGAAATGGTTGAGAAGAGAACAAATTTTTCGCAATTCTGCTGCTCCAAACGCTTAACCAGAATGGCCTAGGGAAAAAATACGCATACCGTTGTAATCGGGCGAGTTTCTACTTTCAGTTACAATAGGAATTTTTGGATTAAGTCAATCCGTTCGCGAGATATGGGACTTTGAAGACAAGAAATGGTTGAGAAGGCAAAAAATTTTTCGCAATTCTGCTGCTCCAAACGCTTAACCAGAATGGCCTAGGGAAAAAATACACACACCGTTGTAATCGGGCGAGTTTCTACTTTCAGATGCAATAGGAATTTTTGGGTTAGGTCAATCCGTTCGCGAGATATGGTAGTTTGAAGCTAAGAAATGGTTGAGAAGAGAACAAATTTTTCGCGATTCTGCTGCTCCAAACGCTTAACCAGAATGGCCTAGGGAAAAAATACACATACCGTTGTAATCGGGCGAGTTTCTACTTTCAGATGCAATAGGAGTTTTTGGGTTAGGTCAATCCGTTCGCGAGATATGGGAGTTTGAAGACAAGAAATGGTTGAGAAGACAACAAATTTTTCGCAATTCTGCTGCTCCAAACGCTTAAGCAGAATGGCCTAGGGAAAAAATACACATACCGTTGTAATCGAGCGAGTTTCTACTTTCAGATGCAACAGGAATTTTTGGGTTAGGTCAATCCGTTCGCGAGATATGGGAGTTTGAAGCTAAGAAATGGTTGAGAAGACAACAAATTTTTCGCACTTCTGCTGCTCCAAACGCTTAACCAGAATGGCCTAGGGAAAAAATACACATACCGTTGTAATCGGGCGAGTTTCTACTTTGTAATGCAATAGGAATTTTTGGGTTAGTTCAATCCGTTCGCGAGATATGAGAGTTTGAAGCTAAGAAATGGTTGAGAAGAGAACAAATTTTTCGCAATTCTGCTGCTCCAAACGCTTAACCAGAATGGCCTAGGGGAAAAATACGCATACCGTTGTAATCGGGCGAGTTTCTACTTTCAGTTACAATAGGAATTTTTGGATTAAGTCAATCAGTTCGCGAGATATGGGACTTTGAAGACAAGAAATGGTTGAGAAGGCAAAAAATTTTTCGCAATTCTGCTGCTCCAAACGCTTAACCAGAATGGCCTAGGGAAAAAATACACACACCGTTGTAATCGGGCGAGTTTCTACTTTCAGATGCAATAGGAATTTTTGGGTTAGGTCAATCCGTTCGTGACATATGGCAGTTTGAAGATAAGAAATGGTTGAGAAGAGAACAAATTTTTCGCAATTCTGCTGCTGCAAACGCTTAACCAGAATGGCCTAGGGAAAAAATAGACCTACCGTTGTAATCGGGCGAGCTTCTACTTTCAAATGCAATTGGAATTTTTGGGTTAGGTCAATCCGTTCGCGAGATATGGTAGTTTGAAGCTAAGAAATGGTTGAGAAGAGAACAAATTTTTCGCAATTCTGCTGCTGCAAACGCTTAACCAGAATGGCCTGGGGAAAAAATACACATACCGTTGTAATCGGGCGAGTTTCTACTTTCAGACGCAACAGAAATTTTTGGGTTAGGTCATTCGTTCGCGAGATATGGGAGTTTAAAGCCAAGAAATGGTTGAGAAGGCAAAAAATTTTTCGCAATTATGCTGCTCCAAACGCTTAACCAGAATGGCCTAGGGAAAAAATACACATACCGTTGTAAACGGGCGAGTTTCTACTTTCAGATGCAATAGGAATTTTTGGGTTAGGTCAATCCGTTCGCGACATATGGCAGTTTGAAGCTAAGAAATGGTTGAGAAGACAACAAATTTTTCGCAATTCTGCTGCTCCAAACGCTTAACCAGAATGGCCTAGGGGAAAAATACGCATACCGTTGTAATCGGGCGAGTTTCTACTTTCAGTTACAATAGGAATTTTTGGATTAAGTCAATCAGTTCGCGAGATATGGGACTTTGAAGACAAGAAATGGTTGAGAAGGCAAAAAATTTTTCGCAATTCTGCTGCTCCAAACGCTTAACCAGAATGGCCTAGGGAAAAAATACACATACCGTTGTAATCGGGCGAGTTTCTACTTTCAGATGCAATCGGAATTTTTGGGTTAGGTCAATCCGTTCGCGAGATATGACAGTTTGAAGCTAAGAAATGGTTGAGAAGACAACAAATTTTTCGCACTTCTGCTGCTCCAAACGCTTAACCAGAATGGCCTAGGGAAAAAATACGCATACCGTTGTAAACGGGCGCGTTTCTACTTTCAGATGCAATAGGAATTTTTGGGTTATGTCAATCCGTTCGCGACATATGGCAGTTTGAAGCTAAGAAATGGTTGAGAAGACAACAAATTTTTCGCACTTCTGCTGCTCCAAACGCTTAACCAGAATGGCCTAGGGAAAAAATACAAATACCGTTGTAATCCGGCGAGTTTCTACTTTCAGATGCAATAGGAATGTTTGGGTTTGGTCAATCCGTTCGCGACATATGGCAGTTTGAAGCTAAGAAATGGTTGAGAAGACAACAAATTTTTCGCAATTCTGCTGCTCCAAACGCTTAACCAGAATGTCCTAGGGGAAAAATACACGTACCGTTGTAATCGGGCGAGTTTCTACTTTGTAATGCAATAGGAATTTTTGGGTTAGTTCAATCCGTTCGCGAGATATGAGAGTTTGAAGCTAAGAAATGGTTGAGAAGAGAACAAATTTTTCGCAATTCTGCTGCTCCAAACGCTTAACCAGAATGGCCTAGGGAAAAAATACACATACCGTTGTAATCGGGCGAGTTTCTACTTTCAGTTACAATAGGAATTTTTGTGTTTGGTCAATCCGTTCGCGAGATATGGGAGTTTGAAGCTAAGAAATGGTTGAGAAGAGAACAAATTTTTCGCAATTGTGCTGCTCCAAACGCTTAACCAGAATGGCCTAGGGAAAAAATACACATACGGTTGTAATCGGGCGAGTTTCTACTTTCAGATGAAACAGGAATTTTTGGGTTAGGTCAATCCGTTCGCGAGATATGGGTGTTTGAAGCTAAGAAATGGTTGAGAAGAGAACAAATTTTTCGCAATTCTGCTGCTCCAAACGCTTAACCAGAATGGCCTAGGGAAAAAATACGCATACCGTTGTAATCGGGCGAGTTTCTACTTTCAGTTACAATAGGAATTTTTGGATTAAGTCAATCCGTTCGCGAGATATGGGACTTTGAAGACAAGAAATGGTTGAGAAGACAACAAATTTTTCGCACTTCTGCTGCTCCAAACGCTTAACCAGAATGGCCTAGGGAAAAAATTCGCATACCGTTGTAATCGGGCGAGTTTCTACTTTCAGACGCAGCAGGAATTTTTGTGTTTGGTCAATCCGTTCGCGAGATATGGGAGTTTGAAGCTAAGAAATGGTTGAGAAGAGAACAAATTTTTCGCAATTGTGCTGCTCCAAACGCTTAACCAGAATGGCCTAGGGAAAAAATACACATACGGTTGCAATCGGGCGAGTTTCTACTTTCAGATGAAACAGGAATTTTTGGGTTAGGTCAATCCGTTCGCGAGATATGGGTGTTTGAAGCTAAGAAATGGTTGAGAAGAGAACAAATTTTTCGCAATTCTGCTGCTCCAAACGCTTAACCAGAATGGCCTAGGGAAAAAATACGCATACCGTTGTAATCGGGCGAGTTTCTACTTTCAGTTACAATAGGAATTTTTGGATTAAGTCAATCCGTTCGCGAGATATGGGACTTTGAAGACAAGAAATGGTTGAGAAGGCAAAAAATTTTTCCCAATTCTGCTGCTCCAAACGCTTAACCAGAATGGCCTAGGGAAAAAATACACACACCGTTGTAATCGGGCGAGTTTCTACTTTCAGATGCAATAGGAATTTTTGGGTAAGGTCAATCCGTTCGCGAGATATGGTAGTTTGAAGCTAAGAAATGGTTGAGAAGAGAACAAATTTTTCGCAATTCTGCTGCTGCAAACGCTTAACCAGAATGGCCTAGGGAAAAAATACACATACCGTTGTAATCGGGCGAGTTTCTACTTTCAGATGCAATAGGAGTTTTTGGGTTAGGTCAATCCGTTCGCGAGATATGGGAGTTTGAAGCTAAGAAATGGTTGAGAAGAGAACAAATTTTTCCCACTTCTGCTGCTCCAAACGCTTAACCAGAATGGCCTAGGGAAAAAATACACATACGGTTGTAATCGGGCGAGTTTCTACTTTCAGATGAAACAGGAATTTTTGGGTTAGGTCAATCCGTTCGCGAGATATGGGTGTTTGAAGCTAAGAAATGGTTGAGAAGACAACAAATTTTTCGCACTTCTGCTGCTCCAAACGCTTAACCAGAATGGCCTAGGGAAAAAATACACATACCGTTGTAATCGGGCGAGTTTCTACTTTCAGATGCAATTGGAATTTTTGGGTTAGTTCAATCCGTTCGCGAGATATGAGAGATTGAAGCTAAGAAATGATTGAGAAGAGAACAAATTTTTCGCAATTCTGCTGCTCCAAACGCTTAACCAGAATGTCCTAGGGAAAAAATACGCATACCGTTGTAATCTGGCGAGCTTCTACTTTCAGATGCAATACGTGTTTTTGGGTTAGGTCAATCCGTTCGCGAGATATGGGAGTTTGAAGACAAGAAATGGTTGAGAAGACAACAAATTTTTTGCTCTTCTACTGCTCCAAACGCTTAACCAGAATGGCCTAGGGAAAAAATACACATACCGTTGTAATCGGGCGAGTTTCTACTTTCAGATGCAATAGGAATTTTTGGGTTTGGTCAATCCGTTCGCGAGATATGGGTGTTTGAAGCTAAGAAATGGTTGAGAAGACAACAAATTTTTCGCAATTCTGCTGCTGCAAACGCTTAACCAGAATGGCCTAGGGAAAAAATACACATACCGTTGTAATCGGGCGTGTTTCTACTTTCAAATGCAATAGGAATTTTTGGGTTAGGTCAATCCGTTCGCGAGATATGACAGTTTGAAGCTAAGAAATGGTTGAGAAGAGAACAAATTTTTCACAATTCTGCTGCTTCAAACGCTTAACCAGAATGGCCTAGGGAAAAAATACGCATACCGTTGTAAACGGACGAGTTTCTACTTTCAGATGCAATAGGAATTTTTGGGTTAGGTCAATCCGTTCGCGACATATGGCAGTTTGAAGCTAAGAAATGGTTAAGAAGACAACAAATTTTTCGCACTTCTGCTGCTCCAAACGCTTAACCAGAATGGCCTAGGGAAAAAATACACATACCGTTGTAATCCGGCGAGTTTCTACTTTCAGATGCAATAGGAATTTTTGGGTTTGGTCAATCCGTTCGCGACATATGGCAGTTTGAAGCTAAGAAATGGTTGAGAAGACAACAAATTTTTCGCAATTCTGCTGCTCCAAACGCTTAACCAGAATGTCCTAGGGGAAAAATACACGTACCGTTGTAATCGGGCGAGTTTCTACTTTGTAATGCAATAGGAATTTTTGGGTTAGTTCAATCCGTTCGCGAGATATGAGAGTTTGAAGCTAAGAAATGGTTGAGAAGAGAACAAATTTTTCGCAATTCTGCTGCTCCAAACGCTTAACCAGAATGGCCTAGGGAAAAAATACGCATACCGTTGTAATCGGGCGAGTTTCTACTTTCAGATGCAATAGGAATTTTTGGGTTAGGTCAATCCGTTCGCGAGATATGAGAGATTGAAGCTAAGAAATGATTGAGAAGAGAACAAATTTTTCGCAATTCTGCTGCTCCAAACGCTTAACCAGAATGTCCTAGGGAAAAAATACGCATACCGTTGTAATCTGGCGAGCTTCTACTTTCAGATGCAATAGGAGTTTTTGGGTTAGGTCTATCCGTTCGCGAGATATGGGAGTTTGAAAACAAGAAATGGTTGAGAAGACAACAAATTTTTTGCTCTTCTACTGCTCCAAACGCTTAACCAGAATGGCCTAGGGAAAAAATACACATACCGTTGTAATCGGGCGAGTTTCTACTTTCAGATGCAATAGGAATTTTTGGGTTTGGTCAATCCGTTCGCGAGATATGGGTGTTTGAAGCTAAGAAATGGTTGAGAAGACAACAAATTTTTCGCAATTCTGCTGCTGCAAACGCTTAACCAGAATGGCCTAGGGAAAAAATACACATACCGTTGTAATCGGGCGTGTTTCTACTTTCAAATGCAATAGGAATTTTTGGGTTAGGTCAATCCGTTCGCGAGATATGACAGTTTGAAGCTAAGAAATGGTTGAGAAGAGAACAAATTTTTCACAATTCTGCTGCTGCAAACGCTTAACCAGAATGGCCTAGGGAAAAAATACACATACCGTTGTAAACGGACGAGTTTCTACTTTCAGATGCAATAGGAATTTTTGGGTTAGGTCAATCCGTTCGCGACATATGGCAGTTTGAAGCTAAGAAATGGTTAAGAAGACAACAAATTTTTCGCACTTCTGCTGCTCCAAACGCTTAACCAGAATGGCCTAGGGAAAAAATACACATACCGTTGTAATCCGGCGAGTTTCTACTTTCAGATGCAATAGGAATTTTTGGGTTTGGTCAATCCGTTCGCGACATATGGCAGTTTGAAGCTAAGAAATGGTTGAGAAGACAACAAATTTTTCGCAATTCTGCTGCTCCAATCGCTTAACCAGAATGTCCTAGGGGAAAAATACACATACCGTTGTAATCGGGCGAGTTTCTACTTTCAGATGCAATAGGAGTTTTTGGGTTAGGTCAATCCGTTCGCGAGATATGGGAGTTTGAAGCTAAGAAATGGTTGAGAAGAGAACAAATTTTTCGCACTTCTGCGGCTCCACACGCTTAACCAGAATGGCCTAGGGAAAAAATACACATACGGTTGTAATCGGGCGAGTTTCTACTTTCAGATGAAACAGGAATTTTTGGGTTAGGTCAATCCGTTCGCGAGATATGGGTGTTTGAAGCTAAGAAATGGTTGAGAAGACAACAAATTTTTCGCACTTCTGCTGCTCCAAACGCTTAACCAGAATGGCCTAGGGAAAAAATACGCATACCGTTGTAATCGGGCGAGTTTCTACTTTCTGATGCAATAGGAATTTTTGGGTTAGGTCAATCCGTTCGCGAGATATGGTAGTTTGAAGCTAAGAAATGGTTGAGAAGAGAACAAATTTTTCGCAATTCTGCTGCTGCAAACGCTTAACCAGAATGGTCTAGGGAAAAAATACACATACCGTTGTAATCGGGCGAGTTTCTACTTTCAGATGCAATTGGAGTTTTTGGGTTAGGTCAATCCGTTCGCGAGATATGGGAGTTTGAAGACAAGAAATGGTTGAGAAGACAACAAATTTTTCGCACTTCTGCTGCTCCAAACGCTTAACCAGAATGGCCTAGGGAAAAAATTCGCATACCGTTGTAATCGGGCGAGTTTCTACTTTCAGACGCAGCAGGAATTTTTGTGTTTGGTCAATCCGTTCGCGAGATATGGGAGTTTGAAGCTAAGAAATGGTTGAGAAGAGAACAAATTTTTCGCAATTGTGCTGCTCCAAACGCTTAACCAGAATGGCCTAGGGAAAAAATACACATACGGTTGTAATCGGGCGAGTTTCTACTTTCAGATGAAACAGGAATTTTTGGGTTAGGTCAATCCGTTCGCGAGATATGGGTGTTTGAAGCTAAGAAATGGTTGAGAAGAGAACAAATTTTTCGCAATTCTGCTGCTCCAAACGCTTAACCAGAATGGCCTAGGGAAAAAATACGCATACCGTTGTAATCGGGCGAGTTTCTACTTTCAGTTACAATAGGAATTTTTGGATTAAGTCAATCCGTTCGCGAGATATGGGACTTTGAAGACAAGAAATGGTTGAGAAGGCAAAAAATTTTTCGCAATTCTGCTGCTCCAAACGCTTAACCAGAATGGCCTAGGGAAAAAATACACACACCGTTGTAATCGGGCGAGTTTCTACTTTCAGATGCAATAGGAATTTTTGGGTTAGGTCAATCCGTTCGCGAGATATGGTAGTTTGAAGCTAAGAAATGGTTGAGAAGAGAACAAATTTTTCGCAATTCTGCTGCTGCAAACGCTTAACCAGAATGGCCTAGGGAAAAAATACACATACCGTTGTAATCGGGCGAGTTTCTACTTTCAGATGCAATAGGAGTTTTTGGGTTAGGTCAATCCGTTCGCGAGATATGGGAGTTTGAAGCTAAGAAATGGTTGAGAAGAGAACAAATTTTTCGCACTTCTGCTGCTCCAAACGCTTAACCAGAATGGCCTAGGGAAAAAATACACATACGGTTGTAATCGGGCGAGTTTCTACTTTCAGATGAAACAGGAATTTTTGGGTTAGGTCAATCCGTTCGCGAGATATGGGTGTTTGAAGCTAAGAAATGGTTGAGAAGACAACAAATTTTTCGCACTTCTGCTGCTCCAAACGCTTAACCAGAATGGCCTAGGGAAAAAATACACATAACGTTGTAATCGGGCGAGTTTCTACTTTCAGATGCAATAGGAATTTTTGGGTTTGGTCATTCCGTTCGCGACATATGGCAGTTTGAAGCTAAGAAATGGTTGAGAAGACAACAAATTTTTCGCAATTCTGCTGCTCCAAACGCTTAACCAGAATGTCCTAGGGGAAAAATACACGTACCGTTGTAATCGGGCGAGTTTCTACTTTGTAATGCAATAGGAATTTTTGGGTTAGTTCAATCCGTTCGCGAGATATGAGAGATTGAAGCTAAGAAATGATTGAGAAGAGAACAAATTTTTCGCAATTCTGCTGCTCCAAACGCTTAACCAGAATGTCCTAGGGAAAAAATACGCATACCGTTGTAATCGGGCGAGCTTCTACTTTCAGATGCAATAGGAGTTTTTGGGTTAGGTCAATCCGTTCGCGAGATATGGGAGTTTGAAGACAAGAAATGGTTGAGAAGACAACAAATTTTTTGCACTTCTACTGCTCCAAACGCTTAACCAGAATGGCCTAGGGAAAAAATACACATACCGTTGTAATCGGGCGAGTTTCTACTTTCAGATGCAATAGGAATTTTTGGGTTTGGTCAATCCGTTCGCGAGATATGGGTGTTTGAAGCTAAGAAATGGTTGAGAAGACAACAAATTTTTCGCAATTCTCCTGCTGCAAACGCTTAACCAGAATGGCCTAGGGAAAAAATACACATACCGTTGTAATCGGGCGTGTTTCTACTTTCAAATGCAATAGGAATTTTTGGGTTAGGTCAATCCGTTCGCGAGATATGACAGTTTGAAGCTAAGAAATGGTTGAGAAGAGAACAAATTTTTCACAATTCTGCTGCTCCAAACGCTTAACCAGAATGGCCTAGGGAAAAAATACGCACACCGTTGTAAACGGACGAGTTTCTACTTTCAGATGCAATAGGAATTTTTGGGTTAGGTCAATCCGTTCGCGACATATGGCAGTTTGAAGCTAAGAAATGGTTGAGAAGACAACAAATTTTTCGCACTTCTGCTGCTCCAAACGCTTAACCAGAATGGCCTAGGGAAAAAATACACATACCGTTGTAATCCGGCGAGTTTCTACTTTCAGATGCAATAGGAATTTTTGGGTTTGGTCAATCCGTTCGCGACATATGGCAGTTTGAAGCTAAGAAATGGTTGAGAAGACAACAAATTTTTCGCAATTCTGCTGCTCCAAACGCTTAACCAGAATGTCCTAGGGGAAAAATACACGTACCGTTGTAATCGGGCGAGTTTCTACTTTGTAATGCAATAGGAATTTTTGGGTTAGTTCAATCCGTTCGCGAGATATGAGAGTTTGAAGCTAAGAAATGGTTGAGAAGAGAACAAATTTTTCGCAATTCTGCTGCTCCAAACGCTTAACCAGAATGGCCTAGGGAAAAAATACGCATACCGTTGTAATCGGGCGAGTTTCTACTTTCAGATGCAATAGGAATTTTTGGGTTAGGTCAATCCGTTCGCGAGATATGGTAGTTTGAAGCTAAGAAATGGTTGAGAAGAGAACAAATTTTTCGCAATTCTGCTGCTCCAAACGCTTAACCAGAATGGCCTAGGGAAAAAATTCGCATACAGTTGTAATCGGGCGAGTTTCTACTTTCAGACGCAGCAGGAATTTTTGTGTTTGGTCAATCCGTTCGCGAGATATGGGAGTTTGAAGCTAAGAAATGGTTGAGAAGAGAACAAATTTTTCGCAATTGTGCTGCTCCAAACGCTTAACCAGAATGGCCTAGGGAAAAAATACACATACGGTTGTAATCGGGCGAGTTTCTACTTTCAGATGAAACAGGAATTTTTGGGTTAGGTCAATCCGTTCGCGAGATATGGGTGTTTGAAGCTAAGAAATGGTTGAGAAGAGAACAAATTTTTCGCAATTCTGCTGCTGCAAACGCTTAACCAGAATGGCCTAGGGAAAAAATACACATACCGTTGTAATCGGGCGAGTTTCTACTTTCAGATGCAATAGGAGTTTTTGGGTTAGGTCAATCCGTTCGCGAGATATGGGAGTTTGAAGCTAAGAAATGGTTGAGAAGAGAACAAATTTTTCGCAATTCTGCTGCTGCAAACGCTTAACCAGAATGGCCTAGGGAAAAAATACACATACCGTTGTAATCGGGCGAGTTTCTACTTTCAGATGCAATAGGAGTTTTTGGGTTAGGTCAATCCGTTCGCGAGATATGGGAGTTTGAAGCTAAGAAATGGTTGAGAAGACAACAAATTTTTCGCAATTCTGCTGCTCCAAACGCTTAACCAGAATGGCCTAGGGAAAAAATGCGCATACCGTTGTAATCGGGCGAGTTTCTACTTTCAGATGCAATAGGAATTTTTGGGTTAGGTCAATCCGTTCGCGAGATATGGTAGTTTGAAGCTAAGAAATGGTTGAGAAGAGAACAAATTTTTCGCAATTCTGCTGCTGCAAACGCTTAACCAGAATGGCCTAGGGAAAAAATACACATACCGTTGTAATCGGGCGAGTTTCTACTTTCAGTTACAATAGGAATTTTTGGATTAAGTCAATCCGTTCGCGAGATATGGGACTTTGAAGACAAGAAATGGTTGAGAAGGCAAAAAATTTTTCGCAATTCTGCTGCTCCAAACGCTTAACCAGAATGGCCTAGGGAAAAAATACACACACCGTTGTAATCGGGCGAGTTCCTACTTTCAGATGCAATAGGAATTTTTGGGTTAGGTCAATCCGTTCGCGAGATATGGTAGTTTGAAGCTAAGAAATGGTTGAGAAGAGAACAAATTTTTCGCAATTCTGCTGCTGCAAACGCTTAACCAGAATGGCCTAGGGAAAAAATACACATACCGTTGTAATCGGGCGAGTTTCTACTTTCAGATGCAATAGGAGTTTTTGGGTTAGGTCAATCCGTTCGCGAGATTAGGGAGTTTGAAGCTAAGAAATGGTTGAGAAGAGAACAAATTTTTCGCACTTCTGCTGCTCCAAACGCTTAACCAGAATGGCCTAGGGAAAAAATACACATACGGTTGTAATCGGGCGAGTTTCTACTTTCAGATGAAACAGGAATTTTTGGGTTAGGTCAATCCGTTCGCGAGATATGGGTGTTTGAAGCTAAGAAATGGTTGAGAAGACAACAAATTTTTCGCACTTCTGCTGCTCCAAACGCTTAACCAGAATGGTCTAGGGAAAAAATACACATACCGTTGTAATCGGGCGAGTTTCTACTTTCAGATGCAATAGGAATTTTTGGGTTTGGTCAATCCGTTCGCGACATATGGCAGTTTGAAGCTAAGAAATGGTTGAGAAGACCACAAATTTTTCGCAATTCTGCTGCTCCAAACGCTTAACCAGAATGTCCTAGGGGAAAAATACACGTACCGTTGTAATCGGGCGAGTTTCTACTTTGTAATGCAATAGGAATTTTTGGGTTAGTTCAATCCGTTCGCGAGATATGAGAGTTTGAAGCTAAGAAATGGTTGAGAAGAGAACAAATTTTTCGCAATTCTGCTGCTCCAAACGCTTAACCAGAATGTCCTAGGGAAAAAATACGCATACCGTTGTAATCGGGCGAGCTTCTACTTTCAGATGCAATAGGAGTTTTTGGGTTAGGTCAATCCGTTCGCGAGATATGGGAGTTTGAAGACAAGAAATGGTTGAGAAGACAACAAATTTTTCGCACTTCTACTGCTCCAAACGCTTAACCAGAATGGCCTAGGGAAAAAATACACATACCGTTGTAATCGGGCGAGTTTCTACTTTCAGATGCAATAGGAGTTTTTGGGTTAGGTCAATCCTTTCGCGAGATATGGGAGTTTGAAGACAAGAAATGGTTGAGAAGACAACAAATTTTTCGCACTTCTGCTGCTCCAAACGCTTAACCAGAATGGCCTAGTGAAAAAATTCGCATACAATTGTAATCGGGCGAGTTTCTACTTTCAGACGCAGCAGGAATTTTTGTGTTTGGTCAATCCGTTCGCGAGATATGGGAGTTTGAAGCTAAGAAATGGTTGAGAAGAGAACAAATTTTTCGCAATTGTGCTGCTCCAAACGCTTAACCAGAATGGCCTAGGGAAAAAATACACATACGGTTGTAATCGGGCGAGTTTCTACTTTCAGATGCAATAGGAATTTTTGGGTTAGGTCAATCCGTTCGCGAAATATGGCAGTTTGAAGCTAAGAAATGGTTGAGAAGACAACAAATTTTTCGCAATTCTGCTGCTCCAAACGCTTAACCAGAATGGCCTAGGGGAAAAATACGCATACCGTTGTAATCGGGCGAGTTTCTACTTTCAGTTACAATAGGAATTTTTGGATTAAGTCAATCAGTTCGCGAGATATGGGACTTTGAAGACAAGAAATGGTTGAGAAGGCAAAAAATTTTTCGCAATTCTGCTGCTCCAAACGCTTAACCAGAATGGCCTAGGGAAAAAATACACATACCGTTGTAATCGGGCGAGTTTCTACTTTCAGATGCAATCGGAATTTTTGGGTTAGGTCAATCCGTTCGCGAGATATGACAGTTTGAAGCTAAGAAATGTTTGAGAAGACAACAAATTTTTCGCACTTCTGCTGCTCCAATCGCTTAACCAGAATGGCCTAGGGGAAAAATACACATACCGTTGTAATCGGGCGTGTTTCTACTTTCAAATGCAATAGGAATTTTTGGGTTAGGTCAATCCGTTCGCGAGATATGACAGTTTGAAGCTAAGAAATGGTTGAGAAGACAACAAATTTTTCGCAATTCTGATGCTCCAAACGCTTAACGAGAATGTCCTAGGGGAAAAATACACGTACCGTTGTAATCGGGCGAGCTTCTACTTTCAGTTGCAATAGGAATTTTTGGATTAGGTCAATCCGTTCGTGACATATGGCAGTTTGAAGCTAAGAAATGGTTGAGAAGACAACAAATTTTTCGCAATTCTGCTGCTCCAAACGCTTAACCAGAATGGCCTAGGGAAAAAATACACATACCGTTGTAATCGGGCGAGTTTCTACTTTCAGATGCAACAGGAATTTTTGGGTTAGGTCAATCCGTTCGCGAGATATGGGAGTTTGAAGCTAAGAAATGGTTGAGAAGACAACAAATTTTTCGCACTTCTGCTGCTCCAAACGCTTAACCAGAATGGCCTAGGGAAAAAATACACATACCGTTGTAATCGGGCGAGTTTCTACTTTCAGATGCAATAGGAATTTTTGGGTTAGGTCAATCCGTTCGTGACATATGGCAGTTTGAAGATAAGAATTGGTTGAGAAGACAACAAATTTTTCGCAATTCTGATGCTCCAAACGCTTAACCAGAATGTCCTAGGGGAAAAATACACGTACCGTTGTAATCGGGCGAGTTTCTACTTTCATTTACAATAGGAATTTTTGGATTAAGTCAATCCGTTCGCGAGATATGGGACTTTGAAGACAAGAAATGGTTGAGACGGCAAAAAATTTTTCGCAATTCTGCTGCTCCAAACGCTTAACCAGAATGTCCTAGGGGAAAAATACACGTACCGGTGTAATCGGGCGAGTTTCTACTTTGTAATGCAATAGGAATTTTTGGGTTAGTTCAATCCGTTCGCGAGATATGAGAGTTTGAAGCTAAGAAATGGTTGAGAAGAGAACAAATTTTTCGCAATTCTGCTGCTCCAAACGCTTAACCAGAATGTCCTAGGGGAAAAATACACATACCGTTGTAATCGGGCTTGTTTCTACTTTCAAATGCAATAGGAATTTTTGGGTTAGGTCAATCCGTTCGCGAGATATGACAGTTTGAAGCTAAGAAATGGTTGAGAAGACAACAAATTTTTCGCAATTCTGCTGCTCCAAACGCTTAACCAGAATGGCCTAGGGAAAAAATACACATACCGTTGTAATCGGGCGAGTTTCTACTTTCAGATGCAACAGGAATTTTTGGGTTAGGTCAATCCGTTCGCGAGATATGGGAGTTTGAAGCTAAGAAATGGTGGAGAAGACAACAAATTTTTCGCATTTCTGCTGCTCCAAACGCTTAACCAGAATGTCCTAGGGGAAAAATACACGTACCGTTGTAATGGGGCGAGTTTCTACTTTGTAATGCAATAGGAATTTTTGGGTTAGTTCAATCCGTTCGCGAGATATGAGAGTTTGAAGCTAAGAAATGGTTGAGAAGAGAACAAATTTTTCGCAATTCTGCTGCTCCAAACGCTTAACCAGAATGGCCTAGGTAAAAAATACGCATACCGTTGTAATCGGGCGAGATTCTACTTTCAGATGCAATAGGAATTTTTGGATTTGGTCAATCCGTTCGCGAGATATGGGAGTTTCAAGCTAAGAAATGGTTGAGAAGAGAACAAATTTTGTGCAATTCTGCTGCTCCAAACGCTTAACCAGAATGGCCTAGGGAAAAAATACACATACCGTTGTAATCGGGCGAGTTTTGACTTTCAGACGCAACAGAAATTTTTGGGTTAGGTCATTCGTTCGCGAGATATGGGAGTTTGAAGCCAAGAAATGGTTGAGAAGACAACAAATTTTTCGCAATTCTGCTGCTCCAAACGCTTAACCAGAATGGCCTAGGGGAAAAATACGCATACCGTTGTAATCGGGCGAGTTTCTACTTTCAGTTACAATAGGAATTTTTGGATTAAGTCAATCAGTTCGCGAGATATGGGACTTTGAAGACAAGAAATGGTTGAGAAGGCAAAAAATTTTTCGCAATTCTGCTGCTCCAAACGCTTAACCAGAATGGCCTAGGGAAAAAATACACATACCGTTGTAATCGGGCGAGTTTCTACTTTCAGATGCAATCGGAATTTTTGGGTTAGGTCAATCCGTTCGCGAGATATGACAGCTTGAAGCTAAGAAATGGTTGAGAAGACAACAAATTTTTCGCACTTCTGCTGCTCCAATCGCTTAACCAGAATGGCCTAGGGAAAAAATACACATACCGTTGTAATCGGGCGAGTTTCTACTTTCAGATGCAATAGGAATTTTTGGGTTAGGTCAATCCGTTCGTGACATATGGCAGTTTGAAGATAAGAAATGGTTGAGAAGACAACAAATTTTTCGCAATTCTGATGCTCCAAACGCTTAACCAGAATGTCCTAGGGGAAAAATACACGTACCGTTGTAATCGGGCGAGTTTCTACTTTCATTTACAATACGAATTTTTGGATTAAGTCAATCCGTTCGCGAGATATGGGACTTTGAAGACAAGAAATGGTTGAGACGGCAAAAAATTTTTCGCAATTCTGCTGCTCCAAACGCTTAACCAGAATGTCCTAGGGGAAAAATACACGTACCGTTGTAATCGGGCGAGTTTCTACTTTGTAATGCAATAGGAATTTTTGGGTTAGTTCAATCCGTTCGCGAGATATGAGAGTTTGAAGCTAAGAAATGGTTGAGAAGAGAACAAATTTTTCGCAATTCTGCTGCTCCAAACGCTTAACCAGAATGGCCTAGGGGAAAAATACACATACCGTTGTAATCGGGCGTGTTTCTACTTTCAAATGCAATAGGAATTTTTGGGTTAGGTCAATCCGTTCGCGAGATATGACAGTTTGAAGCTAAGAAATGGTTGAGAAGACAACAAATTTTTCGCAATTCTGCTGCTCCAAACGCTTAACCAGAATGGCCTAGGGAAAAAATACACATACCGTTGTAATCGGGCGAGTTTCTACTTTCAGATGCAACAGGAATTTTTGGGTTAGGTCAATCCGTTCGCGAGATATGGGAGTTTGAAGCTAAGAAATGGTGGAGAAGACAACAAATTTTTCGCATTTCTGCTGCTCCAAACGCTTAACCAGAATGTCCTAGGGGAAAAATACACGTACCGTTGTAATCGGGCGAGTTTCTACTTTGTAATGCAATAGGAATTTTTGGGTTAGGTCAATCCGTTCGCGAAATATGGCAGTTTGAAGCTAAGAAATGGTTGAGAAGACAACAAATTTTTCGCAATTCTGCTGCTCCAAACGCTTAACCAGAATGGCCTAGGGGAAAAATACACATACCGTTGTAATCGGGCGAGTTTTGACTTTCAGACGCAACAGAAATTTTTGGGTTAGGTCATTCGTTCGCGAGATATGGGAGTTTAAAGCCAAGAAATGGTTGAGAAGGCAAAAAATTTTTCGCAATTCTGCTGCTCCAAACGCTTAACCAGAATGGCCTAGGGAAAAAATACACATACCGTTGTAAACGGGCGAGTTTCTACTTTCAGATGCAATAGGAATTTTTGGGTTAGGTCAATCCGTTCGCGAAATATGGCAGTTTGAAGCTAAGAAATGGTTGAGAAGACAACAAATTTTTCGCAATTCTGCTGCTCCAAACGCTTAACCAGAATGGCCTAGGGGAAAAATACGCATACCGTTGTAATCGGGCGAGTTTCTACTTTCAGTTACAATAGGAATTTTTGGATTAAGTCAATCAGTTCGCGAGATATGGGACTTTGAAGACAAGAAATGGTTGAGAAGGCAAAAAATTTTTCGCAATTCTGCTGCTCCAAACGCTTAACCAGAATGGCCTAGGGAAAAAATACACATACCGTTGTAATCGGGCGAGTTTCTACTTTCAGATGCAATCGGAATTTTTGGGTTAGGTCAATCCGTTCGCGAGATATGACAGTTTGAAGCTAAGAAATGGTTGAGAAGACAACAAATTTTTCGCACTTCTGCTGCTCCAATCGCTTAACCAGAATGGCCTAGGGGAAAAATACGCATACCGTTGTAATCGGGCGAGATTCTACTTTCAGATGCAATAGGAATTTTTGGATTTGGTCAATCCGTTCGCGAGATATGGGAGTTTCAAGCTAAGAAATGGTTGAGAAGAGAACAAATTTTTTGCAATTCTGCTGCTCCAAACGCTTAACCAGAATGGCCTAGGGAAAAAATACACATACCGTTGTAATCGGGCGAGTTTCTACTTTCAGATGCAACAGGAATTTTTGGGTTAGGTCAATCCGTTCGCGAGATATGGGAGTTTGAAGCTAAGAAATGGTGGAGAAGACAACAAATTTTTCGCATTTCTGCTGCTCCAAACGCTTAACCAGAATGGCCTAGGGAAAAAATACACATACCGTTGTAATCGGGCGAGTTTCTACTTTCAGATGCAACAGGAATTTTTGGGTTAGGTCAATCCGTTCGCGAGATATGGGAGTTTGAAGCTAAGAAATGGTTGAGAAGACAACAAATTTTTCGCACTTCTGCTGCTCCAAACGCTTAACCAGAATGGCCTAGGGAAAAAATACACATACCGTTGTAATCGGGCGAGTTTCTACTTTCAGATGCAATAGGAATTTTTGGGTTAGGTCAATCCGTTCGTGACATATGGCAGTTTGAAGATAAGAAATGGTTGAGAAGACAACAAATTTTTCGCAATTCTGATGCTCCAAACGCTTAACCAGAATGTCCTAGGGGAAAAATACACGTACCGTTGTAATCGGGCGAGTTTCTACTTTCATTTACAATAGGAATTTTTGGATTAAGTCAATCCGTTCGCGAGATATGGGACCTTGAAGACAAGAAATGGTTGAGAAGGCAAAAAATTTTTCGCAATTCTGCTGCTCCAAACGCTTAACCAGAATGTCCTAGGGGAAAAATACACGTACCGTTGTAATCGGGCGAGTTTCTACTTTGTAATGCAATAGGAATTTTTGGGTTAGTTCAATCCGTTCGCGAGATATGAGAGTTTGAAGCTAAGAAATGGTTGAGAAGAGAACAAATTTTTCGCAATTCTGCTGCTCCAAACGCTTAACCAGAATGGCCTAGGGGAAAAATACGCATACCGTTGTAATCGGGCGAGTTTCTACTTTCAGTTACAATAGGAATTTTTGGATTAAGTCAATCAGTTCGCGAGATATGGGAGTTTAAAGCCAAGAAATGGTTGAGAAGGCAAAAAATTTTTCGCAATTCTGCTGCTCCAAACGCTTAACCAGAATGTCCTAGGGAAAAAATACACATACCGTTGTAAACGGGCGAGTTTCTACTTTCAGATGCAATAGGAATTTTTGGGTTAGGTCAATCCGTTCGCGAAATATGGCAGTTTGAAGCTAAGAAATGGTTGAGAAGACAACAAATTTTTCGCAATTCTGCTGCTCCAAACGCTTAACCAGAATGGCCTAGGGGAAAAATACGCATACCGTTGTAATCGGACGAGTTTCTACTTTCAGTTACAATAGGAATTTTTGGATTAAGTCAATCAGTTCGCGAGGTATGGGACTTTGAAGACAAGAAATGGTTGAGAAGGCAAAAAATTTTTCGCAATTCTGCTGCTCCAAACGCTTAACCAGAATGGCCTAGGGAAAAAATACACATACCGTTGTAATCGTGCGAGTTTCTACTTTCAGATGCAATCGGAATTTTTGGGTTAGGTCAATCCGTTCGCGAGATATGACAGTTTGAAGCTAAGAAATGGTTGAGAAGACAACAAATTTTTCGCACTTCTGCTGCTCCAATCGCTTAACCAGAATGGCCTAGGGGAAAAATACACATACCGTTGTAATCGGGCGTGTTTCTACTTTCAAATGCAATAGGAATTTTTGGGTTAGGTCAATCCGTTCGCGAGATATGACAGTTTGAAGCTAAGAAATGGTTGAGAAGACAACAAATTTTTTGCAATTCTGATGCTCCAAACGCTTAACCAGAATGTCCTAGGGGAAAAATACACGTACCGTTGTAATCGGGCGAGCTTCTACTTTCAGTTGCAATAGGAATTTTTGGATTAGGTCAATCCGTTCGTGACATATGGCAGTTTGAAGCTAAGAAATGGTTGAGAAGACAACAAATTTTTCGCAATTCTGCTGCTCCAAACGCTTAACCAGAATGGCCTAGGGAAAAAATACACATACCGTTGTAATCGGGCGAGTTTCTACTTTCAGATGCAACAGGAATTTTTGGGTTAGGTCAATCCGTTCGCGAGATATAGGAGTTTGAAGCTAAGAAATGGTTGAGAAGACAACAAATTTTTCGCACTTCTGCTGCTCCAAACGCTTAACCAGAATGGCCTAGGGAAAAAATACACATACCGTTGTAATCGGGCGAGTTTCTACTTTCAGATGCAATAGGAATTTTTGGGTTAGGTCAATCCGTTCGTGACATATGGCAGTTTGAAGATAAGAAATGGTTGAGAAGACAACAAATTTTTCGCAATTCTGATGCTCCAAACGCTTAACCAGAATGTCCTAGGGGAAAAATACACGTACCGTTGTAATCGGGCGAGTTTCTACTTTCATTTACAATAGGAATTTTTGGATTAAGTCAATCCGTTCGCGAGATATGGGACTTTGAAGACAAGAAATGGTTGAGACGGCAAAAAATTTTTCGCAATTCTGCTGCTCCAAACGCTTAACCAGAATGTCCTAGGGGAAAAATACACGTACCGTTGTAATCGGGCGAGTTTCTACTTTGTAATGCAATAGGAATTTTTGGGTTAGTTCAATCCGTTCGCGAGATATGAGAGTTTGAAGCTAAGAAATGGTTGAGAAGAGAACAAATTTTTCGCAATTCTGCTGCTCCAAACGCTTAACCAGAATGGCCTAGGGGAAAAATACACATACCGTTGTAATCGGGCGTGTTTCTACTTTCAAATGCAATAGGAATTTTTGGGTTAGGTCAATCCGTTCGCGAGATATGACAGTTTGAAGCTAAGAAATGGTTGAGAAGACAACAATTTTTTCGCAATTCTGCTGCTCCAAACGCTTAACCAGAATGGCCTAGGGAAAAAATACACATACCGTTGTAAACGGGCGAGTTTCTACTTTCAGATGCAGTAGGAATTTTTGGGTTAGGTCAATCCGTTCGCGAGATATGGGAGTTTGAAGCTAAGAAATGGTTGAGAAGACAACAAATTTTTCGCAATTCTGCTGCTCCAAACGCTTAACCAGAATGTCCTAGGGGAAAAATACACGTACCGTTGTAATCGGGCGAGTTTCTACTTTGTAATGCAATAGGAATTTTTGGGTTAGTTCAATCCGTTCGCGAGATATGAGAGTTTGAAGCTAAGAAATGGTTGAGAAGAGAACAAATTTTTCGCAATTCTGCTGCTCCAAACGCTTAACCAGAATGGCCTAGGGAAAAAATACGCATACCGTTGTAATCGGGCGAGATTCTACTTTCAGATGCAATAGGAATTTTTGGATTTGGTCAATCCGTTCGCGAGATATGGGAGTTTCAGGCTAAGAAATGGTTGAGAAGAGAACAAATTTTTTGCAATTCTGCTGCTCCAAACGCTTAACCAGAATGGCCTAGGGAAAAAATACACATACCGTTGTAATCGGGCGAGTTTTGACTTTCAGACGCAACAGAAATTTTTGGGTTAGGTCATTCGTTCGCGAGATATGGGAGTTTAAAGCCAAGAAATGGTTGAGAAGGCAAAAAATTTTTCGCAATTCTGCTGCTCCAAACGCTTAACCAGAATGGCCTAGGGAAAAAATACACATACCGTTGTAAACGGGCGAGTTTCTACTTTCAGATGCAATAGGAATTTTTGGGTTAGGTCAATCCGTTCGCGAAATATGGCAGTTTGAAGCTAAGAAATGGTTGAGAAGACAACAAATTTTTCGCAATTCTGCTGCTCCAAACGCTTAACCAGAATGGCCTAGGGGAAAAATACGCATACCGTTGTAATCGGGCGAGTTTCTACTTTCAGTTACAATAGGAATTTTTGGATTAAGTCAATCAGTTCGCGAGATATGGGACTTTGAAGACAAGAAATGGTTGAGAAGGCAAAAAATTTTTCGCAATTCTGCTGCTCCAAACGCTTAACCAGAATGGCCTAGGGAAAAAATACACATACCGTTGTAATCGGGCGAGTTTCTACTTTCAGATGCAATCGGAATTTTTGGGTTAGGTCAATCCGTTCGCGAGATATGACAGTTTGAAGCTAAGAAATGGTTGAGAAGACAACAAATTTTTCGCACTTCTGCTGCTCCAATCGCTTAACCAGAATGGCCTAGGGGAAAAATACACATACCGTTGTAATCGGGCGTGTTTCTACTTTCAAATGCAATAGGAATTTTTGGGTTAGGTCAATCCGTTCGCGAGATATGACAGTTTGAAGCTAAGAAATGGTTGAGAAGACAACAAATTTTTTGCAATTCTGATGCTCCAAACGCTTAACCAGAATGTCCTAGGGGAAAAATACACGTACCGTTGTAATCGGGCGAGCTTCTACTTTCAGTTGCAATAGGAATTTTTGGATTAGGTCAATCCGTTCGTGACATATGGCAGTTTGAAGCTAAAAAATGGTTGAGAAGACAACAAATTTTTCGCAATTCTGCTGCTCCAAACGCTTAACCAGAATGGCCTAGGGAAAAAATACACATACCGTTGTAATCGGGCGAGTTTCTACTTTCAGATGCAACAGGAATTTTTGGGTTAGGTCAATCCGTTCGCGAGATATGGGAGTTTGAAGCTAAGAAATGGTTGAGAAGACAACAAATTTTTCGCACTTCTGCTGCTCCAAACGCTTAACCAGAATGGCCTAGGGAAAAAATACACATACCGTTGTAAACGGGCGAGTTTCTACTTTCAGATGCAATAGGAATTTTTGGGTTAGGTCAATCCGTTCGCGAAATATGGCAGTTTGAAGCTAAGAAATGGTTGAGAAGACAACAAATTTTTCGCAATTCTGCTGCTCCAAACGCTTAACCAGAATGGCCTAGGGGAAAAATACGCATACCGTTGTAATCGGGCGAGTTTCTACTTTCAGTTACAATAGGAATTTTTGGATTAAGTCAATCAGTTCGCGAGATATGGGACTTTGAAGACAAGAAATGGTTGAGAAGGCAAAAAATTTTTCGCAATTCTGCTGCTCCAAACGCTTAACCAGAATGTCCTAGGGGAAAAATACACGTACCGTTGTAATCGGGCGAGTTTCTACTTTGTAATGCAATAGGAATTTTTGGGTTAGTTCAATCCGTTCGCGAGATATGAGAGTTTGAAGCTAAGAAATGGTTGAGAAGAGAACAAATTTTTCGCAATTCTGCTGCTCCAAACGCTTAACCAGAATGGCCTAGGGGAAAAATACACATACCGTTGTAATCGGGCGTGTTTCTACTTTCAAATGCAATAGGAATTTTTGGGTTAGGTCAATCCGTTCGCGAGATATGACAGTTTGAAGCTAAGAAATGGTTGAGAAGACAACAATTTTTTCGCAATTCTGCTGCTCCAAACGCTTAACCAGAATGGCCTAGGGAAAAAATACACATACCGTTGTAAACGGGCGAGTTTCTACTTTCAGATGCAGTAGGAATTTTTGGGTTAGGTCAATCCGTTCGCGAGATATGGGAGTTTGAAGCTAAGAAATGGTTGAGAAGACAACAAATTTTTCGCAATTCTGCTGCTCCAAACGCTTAACCAGAATGTCCTAGGGGAAAAATACACGTACCGTTGTAATCGGGCGAGTTTCTACTTTGTAATGCAATAGGAATTTTTGGGTTAGTTCAATCCGTTCGCGAGATATGAGAGTTTGAAGCTAAGAAATGGTTGAGAAGAGAACAAATTTTTCGCAATTCTGCTGCTCCAAACGCTTAACCAGAATGGCCTAGGGAAAAAATACGCATACCGTTGTAATCGGGCGAGATTCTACTTTCAGATGCAATAGGAATTTTTGGATTTGGTCAATCCGTTCGCGAGATATGGGAGTTTCAGGCTAAGAAATGGTTGAGAAGAGAACAAATTTTTTGCAATTCTGCTGCTCCAAACGCTTAACCAGAATGGCCTAGGGAAAAAATACACATACCGTTGTAATCGGGCGAGTTTTGACTTTCAGACGCAACAGAAATTTTTGGGTTAGGTCATTCGTTCGCGAGATATGGGAGTTTAAAGCCAAGAAATGGTTGAGAAGGCAAAAAATTTTTCGCAATTCTGCTGCTCCAAACGCTTAACCAGAATGGCCTAGGGAAAAAATACACATACCGTTGTAAACGGGCGAGTTTCTACTTTCAGATGCAATAGGAATTTTTGGGTTAGGTCAATCCGTTCGCGAAATATGGCAGTTTGAAGCTAAGAAATGGTTGAGAAGACAACAAATTTTTCGCAATTCTGCTGCTCCAAACGCTTAACCAGAATGGCCTAGGGGAAAAATACGCATACCGTTGTAATCGGGCGAGTTTCTACTTTCAGTTACAATAGGAATTTTTGGATTAAGTCAATCAGTTCGCGAGATATGGGACTTTGAAGACAAGAAATGGTTGAGAAGGCAAAAAATTTTTCGCAATTCTGCTGCTCCAAACGCTTAACCAGAATGGCCTAGGGAAAAAATACACATACCGTTGTAATCGGGCGAGTTTCTACTTTCAGATGCAATCGGAATTTTTGGGTTAGGTCAATCCGTTCGCGAGATATGACAGTTTGAAGCTAAGAAATGGTTGAGAAGACAACAAATTTTTCGCACTTCTGCTGCTCCAATCGCTTAACCAGAATGGCCTAGGGGAAAAATACACATACCGTTGTAATCGGGCGTGTTTCTACTTTCAAATGCAATAGGAATTTTTGGGTTAGGTCAATCCGTTCGCGAGATATGACAGTTTGAAGCTAAGAAATGGTTGAGAAGACAACAAATTTTTTGCAATTCTGATGCTCCAAACGCTTAACCAGAATGTCCTAGGGGAAAAATACACGTACCGTTGTAATCGGGCGAGCTTCTACTTTCAGTTGCAATAGGAATTTTTGGATTAGGTCAATCCGTTCGTGACATATGGCAGTTTGAAGCTAAAAAATGGTTGAGAAGACAACAAATTTTTCGCAATTCTGCTGCTCCAAACGCTTAACCAGAATGGCCTAGGGAAAAAATACACATACCGTTGTAATCGGGCGAGTTTCTACTTTCAGATGCAACAGGAATTTTTGGGTTAGGTCAATCCGTTCGCGAGATATGGGAGTTTGAAGCTAAGAAATGGTTGAGAAGACAACAAATTTTTCGCACTTCTGCTGCTCCAAACGCTTAACCAGAATGGCCTAGGGAAAAAATACACATACCGTTGTAATCGGGCGAGTTTCTACTTTCAGATGCAATAGGAATTTTTGGGTTAGGTCAATCCGTTCGTGACATATGGCAGTTTGAAGATAAGAAATGGTTGAGAAGACAACAAATTTTTCGCAATTCTGATGCTCCAAACGCTTAACCAGAATGTCCTAGGGGAAAAATACACGTACCGTTGTAATCGGGCGAGTTTCTACTTTCATTTACAATAGGAATTTTTGGATTAAGTCAATCCGTTCGCGAGATATGGGACTTTGAAGACAAGAAATGGTTGAGAAGGCAAAAAATTTTTCGCAATTCTGCTGCTCCAAACGCTTAACCAGAATGTCCTAGGGGAAAAATACACGTACCGTTGTAATCGGGCGAGTTTCTACTTTGTAATGCAATAGGAATTTTTGGGTTAGTTCAATCCGTTCGCGAGATATGAGAGTTTGAAGCTAAGAAATGGTTGAGAAGAGAACAAATTTTTCGCAATTCTGCTGCTCCAAACGCTTAACCAGAATGGCCTAGGGGAAAAATACGCATACCGTTGTAATCGGGCGAGTTTCTACTTTCAGTTACAATAGGAATTTTTGGATTAAGTCAATCAGTTCGCGAGATATGGGAGTTTAAAGCCAAGAAATGGTTGAGAAGGCAAAAAATTTTTCGCAATTCTGCTGCTCCAAACGCTTAACCAGAATGGCCTAGGGAAAAAATACACATACCGTTGTAAACGGGCGAGTTTCTACTTTCAGATGCAATAGGAATTTTTGGGTTAGGTCAATCCGTTCGCGAAATATGGCAGTTTGAAGCTAAGAAATGGTTGAGAAGACAACAAATTTTTCGCAATTCTGCTGCTCCAAACGCTTAACCAGAATGGCCTAGGGGAAAAATACGCATACCGTTGTAATCGGGCGAGTTTCTACTTTCAGTTACAATAGGAATTTTTGGATTAAGTCAATCAGTTCGCGAGATATGGGACTTTGAAGACAAGATATGGTTGAGAAGGCAAAAAATTTTTCGCAATTCTGCTGCTCCAAACGCTTAACCAGAATGGCCTAGGGAAAAAATACACATACCGTTGTAATCGTGCGAGTTTCTACTTTCAGATGCAATCGGAATTTTTGGGTTAGGTCAATCCGTTCGCGAGATATGACAGTTTGAAGCTAAGAAATGGTTGAGAAGACAACAAATTTTTCGCACTTCTGCTGCTCCAATCGCTTAACCAGAATGGCCTAGGGGAAAAATACACATACCGTTGTAATCGGGCGTGTTTCTACTTTCAAATGCAATAGGAATTTTTGGGTTAGGTCAATCCGTTCGCGAGATATGACGGTTTGAAGCTAAGAAATGGTTGAGAAGACAACAAATTTTTTGCAATTCTGATGCTCCAAACGCTTAACCAGAATGTCCTAGGGGAAAAATACACGTACCGTTGTAATCGGGCGAGCTTCTACTTTCAGTTGCAATAGGAATTTTTGGATTAGGTCAATCCGTTCGTGACATATGGCAGTTTGAAGCTAAGAAATGGTTGAGAAGACAACAAATTTTTCGCAATTCTGCTGCTCCAAACGCTTAACCAGAATGGCCTAGGGAAAAAATACACATACCGTTGTAATCGGGCGAGTTTCTACTTTCAGATGCAACAGGAATTTTTGGGTTAGGTCAATCCGTTCGCGAGATATGGGAGTTTGAAGCTAAGAAATGGTTGAGAAGACAACAAATTTTTCGCACTTCTGCTGCTCCAAACGCTTAACCAGAATGGCCTAGGGAAAAAATACACATACCGTTGTAATCGGGCGAGTTTCTACTTTCAGATGCAATAGGAATTTTTGGGTTAGGTCAATCCGTTCGTGACATATGGCAGTTTGAAGATAAGAAATGGTTGAGAAGACAACAAATTTTTCGCAATTCTGATGCTCCAAACGCTTAACCAGAATGTCCTAGGGGAAAAATACACGTACCGTTGTAATCGGGCGAGTTTCTACTTTCATTTACAATAGGAATTTTTGGATTAAGTCAATCCGTTCGCGAGATATGGGACTTTGAAGACAAGAAATGGTTGAGACGGCAAAAAATTTTTCGCAATTCTGCTGCTCCAAACGCTTAACCAGAATGTCCTAGGGGAAAAATACACGTACCGTTGTAATCGGGCGTGTTTCTACTTTCAAATGCAATAGGAATTTTTGGGTTAGGTCAATCCGTTCGCGAGATATGACAGTTTGAAGCTAAGAAATGGTTGAGAAGACAACAAATTTTTCGCAATTCTGCTGCTCCAAACGCTTAACCAGAATGGCCTAGGGAAAAAATACACATACCGTTGTAATCGGGCGAGTTTCTACTTTCAGATGCAACAGGAATTTTTGGGTTAGGTCAATCCGTTCGCGAGATATGGGAGTTTGAAGCTAAGAAATGGTTGAGAAGACAACAAATTTTTCGCAATTCTGCTGCTCCAAACGCTTAACCAGAATGTCCTAGGGGAAAAATACACGTACCGTTGTAATCGGGCGAGTTTCTACTTTGTAATGCAATAGGAATTTTTGGGTTAGTTCAATCCGTTCGCGAGATATGAGAGTTTGAAGCTAAGAAATGGTTAAGAAGAGAACAAATTTTTCGCAATTCTGCTGCTCCAAACGCTTAACCAGAATGGCCTAGGGAAAAAATACGCATACCGTTGTAATCGGGCGAGATTCTACTTTCAGATGCAATAGGAATTTTTGGATTTGGTCAATCCGTTCGCGAGATATGGGAGTTTCAAGCTAAGAAATGGTTGAGAAGAGAACAAATTTTTTGCAATTCTGCTGCTCCAAACGCTTAACCAGAATGGCCTAGGGAAAAAATACACATACCGTTGTAATCGGGCGAGTTTTGACTTTCAGACGCAACAGAAATTTTTGGGTTAGGTCATTCGTTCGCGAGATATGGGAGTTTAAAGCCAAGAAATGGTTGAGAAGGCAAAAAATTTTTCGCAATTCTGCTGCTCCAAACGCTTAACCAGAATGGCCTAGGGAAAAAATACACATACCGTTGTAAACGGGCGAGTTTCTACTTTCAGATGCAATAGGAATTTTTGGGTTAGGTCAATCCGTTCGCGAAATATGGCAGTTTGAAGCTAAGAAATGGTTGAGAAGACAACAAATTTTTCGCAATTCTGCTGCTCCAAACGCTTAACCAGAATGGCCTAGGGGAAAAATACGCATACCGTTGTAATCGGGCGAGTTTCTACTTTCAGTTACAATAGGAATTTTTGGATTAAGTCAATCAGTTCGCGAGATATGGGACTTTGAAGACAAGAAATGGTTGAGAAGGCAAAAAATTTTTCGCAATTCTGCTGCTCCAAACGCTTAACCAGAATGGCCTAGGGAAAAAATACACATACCGTTGTAATCGGGCGAGTTTCTACTTTCAGATGCAATCGGAATTTTTGGGTTAGGTCAATCCGTTCGCGAGATATGACAGTTTGAAGCTAAGAAATGGTTGAGAAGACAACAAATTTTTCGCACTTCTGCTGCTCCAATCGCTTAACCAGAATGGCCTAGGGGAAAAATACACATACCGTTGTAATCGGGCGTGTTTCTACTTTCAAATGCAATAGGAATTTTTGGGTTAGGTCAATCCGTTCGTGACATATGGCAGTTTGAAGATAAGAAATGGTTGAGAAGACAACAAATTTTTCGCAATTCTGATGCTCCAAACGCTTAACCAGAATGTCCTAGGGGAAAAATACACGTACCGTTGTAATCGGGCGAGTTTCTACTTTCATTTACAATAGGAATTTTTGGATTAAGTCAATCCGTTCGCGAGATATGGGACTTTGAAGACAAGAAATGGTTGAGAAGGCAAAAAATTTTTCGCAATTCTGCTGCTCCAAACGCTTAACCAGAATGTCCTAGGGGAAAAATACACGTACCGTTGTAATCGGGCGAGTTTCTACTTTGTAATGCAATAGGAATTTTTGGGTTAGTTCAATCCGTTCGCGAGATATGAGAGTTTGAAGCTAAGAAATGGTTGAGAAGAGAACAAATTTTTCGCAATTCTGCTGCTCCAAACGCTTAACCAGAATGTCCTAGGGGAAAAATACACGTACCGTTGTAATCGGGCGAGTTTCTACTTTGTAATGCAATAGGAATTTTTGGGTTAGTTCAATCAGTTCGCGAGATATGGGAGTTTAAAGCCAAGAAATGGTTGAGAAGGCAAAAAATTTTTCGCAATTCTGCTGCTCCAAACGCTTAACCAGAATGGCCTAGGGAAAAAATACACATACCGTTGTAAACGGGCGAGTTTCTACTTTCAGATGCAATAGGAATTTTTGGGTTAGGTCAATCCGTTTGCGAAATATCGCAGTTTGAAGCTAAGAAATGGTTGAGAAGACAACAAATTTTTCGCAATTCTGCTGCTCCAAACGCTTAACCAGAATGGCCTAGGGGAAAAATACGCATACCGTTGTAATCGGGCGAGTTTCTACTTTCAGTTACAATAGGAATTTTTGGATTAAGTCAATCAGTTCGCGAGATATGGGACTTTGAAGACAAGAAATGGTTGAGAAGGCAAAAAATTTTTCGCAATTCTGCTGCTCCAAACGCTTAACCAGAATGGCCTAGGGGAAAAATACACGTACCGTTGTAATCGGGCGAGCTTCTACTTTCAGTTGCAATAGGAATTTTTGGATTAGGTCAATCCGTTCGTGACATATGGCAGTTTGAAGCTAAGAAATGGTTGAGAAGACAACAAATTTTTCGCAATTCTGCTGCTCCAAACGATTAACCAGAATGGCCTAGGGAAAAAATACACATACCGTTGTAATCGGGCGAGTTTCTACTTTCAGATGCAACAGGAGTTTTTGGGTTAGGTCAATCCGTTCGCGAGATATGGGAGTTTGAAGCTAAGAAATGGTTGAGAAGACAACAAATTTTTCGCACTTCTGCTGCTCCAAACGCTTAACCAGAATGGCCTAGGGAAAAAATACACATACCGTTGTAATCGGGCGAGTTTCTACTTTCAGATGCAACAGGAATTTTTGGGTTAGTTCAATCAGTTCGCGAGATATGGGAGTTTAAAGCCAAGAAATGGTTGAGAAGGCAAAAAATTTTTCGCAATTCTGCTGCTCCAAACGCTTAACCAGAATGGCCTAGGGAAAAAATACACATACCGTTGTAAACGGGCGAGTTTCTACTTTCAGATGCAACAGGAATTTTTGGGTTAGGTCAATCCGTTCGCGAGATATGACAGTTTGAAGCTAAGAAATGGTTGAGAAGACAACAAATTTTTCGCACTTCTGCTGCTCCAATCGCTTAACCAGAATGGCCTAGGGGAAAAATACACATACCGTTATAATCGGGCGTGTCTCTACTTTCAAATGCAATAGGAATTTTTGGATTAGGTCAATCCGTTCGTGACATATGGCAGTTTGAAGCTAAGAAATGGTTGAGAAGACAACAGATTTTTCGCAATTCTGCTGCTCCAAACGCTTAACCAGAATGGCTTAGGGAAAAAATACACATACCGTTGTAATCGTGCGAGTTTCTACTTTCAGATGCAACAGGAATTTTTGGGTTAGGTCAATCCGTTCGCGAGATATGGGAGTTTGAAGCTAAGAAATGGTTGAGAAGACAACAAATTTTTCGCACTTCTGCTGCTCTAAACGCTTAACCAGAATGGCCTAGGGAAAAAATACACATGCCGTTGTAATCGGGCGAGTTTCTACTTTCAGATGCAATAGGAATTTTTGGGTTAGGTCAATCCGTTCGTGACATATGGCAGTTTGAAGATAAGAAATGGTTGAGAAGACAACAAATTTTTCGCAATTCTGATGCTCCAAACGCTTAACCAGAATGTCCTAGGGGAAAAATACACGTACCGTTGTAATCGGGCGAGTTTCTACTTTCATTTACAATAGGAATTTTTGGATTAAGTCAATCCGTTCGCGAGATATGGGACTTTGAAGACAAGAAATGGTTGAGAAGGCAAAAAATTTTTCGCAATTCTGCTGCTCCAAACGCTTAACCAGAATGTCCTAGGGGAAAAATACACGTACCGTTGTAATCGGGCGAGTTTCTACTTTGTAATGCAGTAGGAATTTTTGTGTTAGTTCAATCCGTTCGCGAGATATGAGAGTTTGAAGCTAAGAAATGGTTGAGAAGAGAACAAATTTTTCGCAATTCTGCTGCTCCAAACGCTTAACCAGAATGTCCTAGGGGAAAAATACACGTACCGTTGTAATCGGGCGAGTTTCTACTTTGTAATGCAATAGGAATTTTTGGGTTAGTTCAATCAGTTCGCGAGATATGGGAGTTTAAAGCCAAGAAATGGTTGAGAAGGCAAAAAATTTTTCGCAATTCTGCTGCTCCAAACGCTTAACCAGAATGGCCTAGGGAAAAAATACACATACCGTTGTAAACGGGCGAGTTTCTACTTTCAGATGCAATAGGAATTTTTGGGTTAGGTCAATCCGTTCGCGAAATATGGCAGTTTGAAGCTAAGAAATGGTTGAGAAGACAACAAATTTTTCGCAATTCTGCTGCTCCAAACGCTTAACCAGAATGGCCTAGGGGAAAAATACGCATACCGTTGTAATCGGGCGAGTTTCTACTTTCAGTTACAATAGGAATTTTTGGATTAAGTCAATCAGTTCGCGAGATATGGGACTTTGAAGACAAGAAATGGTTGAGAAGGCAAAAAATTTTTCGCAATTCTGCTGCTCCAAACGCTTAACCAGAATGGCCTAGGGGAAAAATACACGTACCGTTGTAATCGGGCGAGCTTCTACTTTCAGTTGCAATAGGAATTTTTGGATTAGGTCAATCCGTTCGTGACATATGGCAGTTTGAAGCTAAGAAATGGTTGAGAAGACAACAAATTTTTCGCAATTCTGCTGCTCCAAACGCTTAACCAGAATGGCCTAGGGGAAAAATACGCATACCGTTGTAATCGGGCGAGTTTCTACTTTCAGTTACAATAGGAATTTTTGGATTAAGTCAATCAGTTCGCGAGATATGGGACTTTGAAGACAAGAAATAGTTGAGAAGGCAAAAAATTTTTCGCAATTCTGCTGCTCCAAACGCTTAACCAGAATGGCCTAGGGGAAAAATACACGTACCGTTGTAATCGGGCGAGCTTCTACTTTCAGTTGCAATAGGAATTTTTGGATTAGGTCAATCCGTTCGTGACATATGGCAGTTTGAAGCTAAGAAATGGTTGAGAAGACAACAAATTTTTCGCAATTCTGCTGCTCCAAACGCTTAACCAGAATGGCCTAGGGAAAAAATACACATACCGTTGTAATCGGGCGAGTTTCTACTTTCAGATGCAACAGGAATTTTTGGGTTAGGTCAATCCGTTCGCGAGATATGACAGTTTGAAGCTAAGAAATGGTTGAGAAGACAACAAATTTTTCGCACTTCTGCTGCTCCAATCGCTTAACCAGAATGGCCTAGGGGAAAAATACACATACCGTTATAATCGGGCGTGTCTCTACTTTCAAATGCAATAGGAATTTTTGGATTAGGTCAATCCGTTCGTGACATATGGCAGTTTGAAGCTAAGAAATGGTTGAGAAGACAACAAATTTTTCGCAATTCTGCTGCTCCAAACGCTTAACCAGAATGGCCTAGGGAAAAAATACACATACCGTTGTAATCGGGCGAGTTTCTACTTTCAGATGCAACAGGAATTTTTGGGTTAGGTCAATCCGTTCGCGAGATATGGGAGTTTGAAGCTAAGAAATGGTTGAGAAGACAACAAATTTTTCGCAATTCTGCTGCTCCAAACGCTTAACCAGAATGGCCTAGGGAAAAAATACACATACCGTTGTAATCGGGCGAGTTTCTACTTTCAGATGCAACAGGAATTTTTGGGTTAGGTCAATCCGTTCGCGAGATATGACAGTTTGAAGCTAAGAAATGGTTGAGAAGACAACAAATTTTTCGCAATTCTGCTGCTGCAAACGCTTAACCAGAATGGCCTAGGGAAAAAATACACATACCGTTGTAATCGGGCGAGTTTCTACTTTCAGATGCAATAGGAGTTTTTGGGTTAGGTCAATCCGTTCGCGAGATATGGGAGTTTGAAGACAAGAAATGGTTGAGAAGAGAACAAATTTTTCGCAATTGTGCTGCTCCAAACGCTTAACCAGAATGGCCTAGGGAAAAAATACACATACGGTTGTAATCGGGCGAGTTTCTACTTTCAGATGCAACAGGAATTTTTGGGTTAGGTCAATCCGTTCGCGAGATATGGGAGTTTGAAGCTAAGAAATGGTTGAGAAGACAACAAATTTTTCGCACTTCTGCTGCTCCAAACGCATAACCAGAATGGCCTAGGGAAAAAATACACATACCGTTGTAATCGGGCGAGTTTCTACTTTCAGATGCAATAGGAATTTTTGGGTTTGGTCAATCCGTTCGCGACATATGGCAGTTTGAAGCCAAGAAATGGTTGAGAAGACAACAAATTTTTCGCAATTCTGCTGCTCCAAACGCTTAACCAGAATGTCCTAGGGGAAAAATACACGTACCGTTGTAATGGGGCGAGTTTCTACTTTGTAATGCAATAGGAATTTTTGGGTTAGTTCAATCCGTTCGCGAGATATGAGAGTTTGAAGCTAAGAAATGGTTGAGAAGAGAACAAATTTTTCGCAATTCTGCTGCTCCAAACGCTTAACCAGAATGGCCTAGGGAAAAAATACGCATACCGTTGTAATCGGGCGAGTTTCTACTTTCAGTTACAATAGGAATTTTTGGATTAAGTCAATCCGTTCGCGAGATATGGGACTTTGAAGACAAGAAATGGTTGAGAAGGCAAAAAATCTTTCGCAATTCTGCTGCTCCAAACGCTTAACCAGAGTGGCCTAGGGAAAAAATACACATACCGTTGTAATCGGGCGAGTTTCTACTTTCAGATGGAATAGGAATTTTTGGGTTAGGTCAGTCCGTTCGTGACATATGGCAGTTTGAAGATAAGAAATGGTTGAGAAGACAACAAATTTTTCGCAATTCTGCTGCTCCAAAAGCTTAACCAGAATGGCCTAGGGAAAAAATACGCATACAGTTGTAATCGGGCGAGTTACTACTTTCAGACGCAGCAGGAATTTTTGTGTTTGGTCAATCCGTTCGCGAGATATGGGAGTTTGAAGCTAAGAAATGGTTGAGAAGAGAACAAATTTTTCGCAATTCTGCTGCTCCCAACGCTTAACCAGAATGGCCTAGGGGAAAAATACACATACCGTTGTAAACGGGCGAGTTTCTACTTTCAGATGCAATAGGAATTTTTGGGTTAGGTCAATCCGTTCGCGACATATGGCAGTTTGAAGCTAAGAAATGGTTGAGAAGACAACAAATTTTTCGCACTTCTGCTGCTCCAAACGCTTAACCAGAATGGCCTAGGGAAAAAATACACATACCGTTGTAATCCGGCGAGTTTCTACTTTCAGATGCAATAGGAATTTTTGGGTTTGGTCAATCCGTTCGCGACATATGGCAGTTTGAAGCTAAGAAATGGTTGAGAAGAAAACAAATTTTTCGCAATTCTGCTGCTCCAAACGCTTAACCAGAATGTCCTAGGGGAAAAATACACGTACCGTTGTAATCGGGCGAGTTTCTACTTTGTAATGCAATAGGAATTTTTGGGTTAGTTCAATCCGTTCGCGAGATATGAGAGTTTGAAGCTAAGAAATGGTTGAGAAGAGAACAAATTTTTCGCAATTCTGCTGCTCCAAACGCTTAACCAGAATGGCCTAGGGAAAAAATACGCATACCGTTGTAATCGGGCGAGTTTCTACTTTCAGTTACAATAGGAATTTTTGGATTAAGTCAATCCGTTCGCGAGATATGGGACTTTGAAGACAAGAAATGGTTGAGAAGGCAAAAAATTTTTCGCAATTCTGCTGCTCCAAACGCTTAACCAGAATGGCCTAGGGGAAAAATACGCATACCGTTGTAATCGGGCGAGTTTCTACTTTCAGTTACAATAGGAATTTTTGGATTAAGTCAATCCGTTCGCGAGATATGGGACTTTGAAGACAAGAAATGGTTGAGAAGGCAAAAAATTTTTCGCAATTCTGCTGCTCCAAACGCTTAACCAGAATGGCCTAGGGAAAAAATACACATACCGTTGTAATCGGACGAGTTTCTACTTTCAGATGCAATAGGAATTTTTGGGTTAGGTCAATCCGTTCGTGACATATGGCAGTTTGAAGATAAGAAATGGTTGAGAAGAGAACAAATTTTTCGCAATTCTGCTGCTGCAAACGCTTAACCAGAATGGCCTAGGGAAAAAATACACATACCGTTGTAATCGGGCGAGTTTCTACATTCAGATGCAATAGGAGTTTTTGGGTTAGGTCAATCCGTTCGCGAGATATGGGAGTTTGAAGACAAGAAATGGTTGAGAAGGCAAAAAATTTTTCGCAATTCTGCTGCTCCAAATGCTTAACCAGAATGGCCTAGGGACAAAATACACATACCGTTGTAATCGGGCGAGTTTCTACTTCGAGATGCAATAGGAATTTTTGGGTTAGGTCAATCCTTTCGTGACATATGGCAGTTTGAAGATAAGAAATGTTTGAGAAGACAACAAATTTTTCGCAATTCTGCTGCTCCAAACGCTTAACCAGAATGGCCTAGGGAAAAAATACGCATACAGTTGTAATCGGGCGAGTTTCTACATTCAGACGCAGCAGGAATATTTGTGTTTTGTCAATCCGTTCGCGAGATATGGGAGTTTGAAGCTAAGAAATGGTTGAGAAGAGAACAAATTTTTCGCAATTCTGCTGCTCCAAACGCTTAACCAGAATGGCCTAGGGAAAAAATACGCATACCGTTGTAATCGGGCGAGTTTCTACTTTCATTTACAATAGGAATTTTTGGATTAAGTCAATCAGTTCGCGAGATATGGGACTTTGAAGACAAGAAATGGTTGAGAAGGCAAAAAATTTTTCGCAATTCTGCTGCTCCAAACGCTTAACCAGAATGTCCTAGGGGAAAAATACACGTACCGTTGTAATCGGGCGAGTTTCTACTTTGTAATGCAATAAGAATTTTTGGGTTAGTTCAATCCGTTCGCGAGATATGAGAGTTTGAAGCTAAGAAATGGTTGAGAGGAGAACAAATTTTTCGCAATTCTGCTGCTCCAAACGCTTAACCAGAATGGCCTAGGGGAAAAATACGCATACCGTTGTAATCGGGCGAGTTTCTACTTTCAGTTACAATCGGAATTTTTGGATTAAGTCAATCCGTTCGCGAGATATGGGACTTTGAAGACAAGAAATGGTTGAGAAGGCAAAAAATTTTTCGCAATTCTGCTGCTCCAAACGCTTAACCAGAATGGCCTAGGGAAAAAATACACATACCGTTGTAATCGGGCGAGTTTCTACTTTCAGATGCAATAGGAATTTTTGGGTTAGGTCAATCCGTTCGTGACATATGGCAGTTTGAAGATAAGAAATGGTTGAGAAGAGAACAAATTTTTCGCAATTCTGCTGCTGCAAACGCTTAACCAGAATGGCCTAGGGAAAAAATACACATACCGTTGTAATCGGGCGAGTTTCTACTTTCAGATGCAATAGGAGTTTTTGGGTTAGGTCAATCCGTTCGCGAGATATGGGAGTTTGAAGACAAGAAATGGTTGAGAAGGCAAAAAATTTTTCGCAATTCTGCTGCTCCAAATGCTTAACCAGAATGGCCTAGGGACAAAATACACATACCGTTGTAATCGGGCGAGTTTCTACTTTGAGATGCAATAGGAATTTTTGGGTTAGGTCAATCCATTCGTGACATATGGCAGTTTGAAGATAAGAAATGTTTGAGAAGACAACAAATTTTTCGCAATTCTGCTGCTCCAAACGCTTAACCAGAATGGCCTAGGGAAAAAATACGCATACCGTTGTAATCGGGCGAGTTTCTACTTTCAGTTACAATAGGAATTTTTGGATTAAGTCAATCCGTTCGCGAGATATGGGACTTTGAAGACAAGAAATGGTTAAGGAGAGAACAAATTTTTCGCAATACTGCTGCTCCAAACGCTTAACCAGAATGGCCTAGGGAAAAAATACACATACCGTTGTAATCGGGCGAGTTTCTTCTTTCAGATGCAATAGGAGTTTTTGGGTTAGGTCAATCCGTTCGCGAGATATGGGAGTTTGAAGACAAGAAATGGTTGAGAAGGCAAAAAATTTTTCGCAATTCTGCTGCTCCAAATGCTTAACCAGAATGGCCTAGGGACAAAATACACATACCGTTGTAATCGGGCGAGTTTCTACTTTGAGATGCAATAGGAATTTTTGGGTTAGGTCAATCCATTCGTGACATATGGCAGTTTGAAGATAAGAAATGTTTGAGAAGACAACAAATTTTTCGCAATTCTGCTGCTCCAAACGCTTAACCAGAATGGCCTAGGGAAAAAATACGCATACCGTTGTAATCGGGCGAGTTTCTACTTTCAGTTACAATAGGAATTTTTGGATTAAGTCAATCCGTTCGCGAGATATGGGACTTTGAAGACAAGAAATGGTTAAGGAGAGAACAAATTTTTCGCAATACTGCTGCTCCAAACGCTTAACCTGAATGGCCTAGGGAAAAAATACACATACCGTTGTAATCGGGCGAGTTTCTTCTTTCAGATGCAATAGGAGTTTTTGGGTTAGGTCAATCCGTTCGCGAGATATGGGAGTTTGAAGACAAGAAATGGTTGAGAAGGCAAAAAATTTTTCGCAATTCTGCTGCTCCAAACGCTTAACCAGAATGGCCTAGGGAAAAAATACACATACCGTTGTAATCGGGCGAGTTTCTACTTTCAGATGCAATAGGAATTTTTGGGTTAGGTCAATCCTTTCGTGACATATGGCAGTTTGAAGCTAAGAAATGGTTGAGAAGAGAACAAATTTTTCGCAATTCTGCTGTTCCAAACGCTTAACCAGAATGGCCTAGGGAAAAAATACACATACCGTTGTAATCGGGCGAGTTTCTACTTTCATTTACAATAGGAATTTTTGGATTAAGTCAATCAGTTCGCGAGATATGGGACTTTGAAGACAAGAAATATTTGAGAAGGCAAAAAATTTTTCGCAATTCTGCTGCTCCAAACGCTCAACCAGAATGTCCTAGGGGAAAAATACACGTACCGTTGTAATCGGGCGAGTTTCTACTTTGTAATAAAATAAGAATTTTTGGGTTAGTTCAATCCGTTCGCGAGATATGAGAGTTTGAAGCTAAGAAATGGTTGAGAAGAGAACAAATTTTTCGCAATTCTGCTGCTCCAAACGCTTAACCAGAATGGCCTAGGGGAAAAATACGCATACCGTTGTAATCGGGCGAGTTTCTACTTTCAGTTACAATAGGAATTTTTGGATTAAGTCAATCCGTTCGCGAGATATGGGACTTTGAAGACAAGAAATGGTTGAGAAGGCAAAAAATTTTTCGCAATTCTGCTGCTCCAAACGGTTAACCAGAATGGCCTAGGGAAAAAATACACATACCGTTGTAATCGGGCGAGTTTCTACTTTCAGATGCAATAGGAATTTTTGGGTTAGGTCAATCCGTTCGTGACATATGGCAGTTTGAAGATAAGAAATGGTTGAGAAGAGAACAAATTTTTCGCAATTCTGCTGCTGCAAAAGCTTAACCAGAATGGCCTAGGGAAAAAATACACGTACCGTTGTAATCGGGCGAGCTTCTACTTTCAAATGCAATTGGAATTTTTGGGTTAGGTCAATCCGTTCGCGAGATATGGTAGTTTGAAGCTAAGAAATGGTTGAGAAGAGAACAAATTTTTCGCAATTCTGCTGCTGCAAACGCTTAACCAGAATGGCCTAGGGAAAAAATACACATACCGTTGTAATCGGGCGAGTTTCTACTTTCAGATGCAATAGGAGTTTTTGGGTTAGGTCAATCCGTTCGCGAGATATGGTAGTTTGAAGCTAAGAAATGGTTGAGAAGAGAACAAATTTTTCGCAATTCTGCTGCTGCAAACGCTTAACCAGAATGGCCTAGGGAAAAAATACACATACCGTTGTAATCGGGCGAGTTTCTACTTTCAGATGCAATAGGAGTTTTTGGGTTAGGTCAATCCGTTCGCGAGATATGGGAGTTTGAAGACAAGAAATGGTTGAGAAGGCAAAAAATTTTTCGCAATTCTGCTGCTCCAAATGCTTAACCAGAATGGCCTAGGGACAAAATGCACATACCGTTGTAATCGGGCGAATTTCTACTTTCAGAGGCAATAGGAATTTTTGGGTTAGGTCAATCCTTTCGTGACATATGGCAGTTTGAAGTTAAGAAATGGTTGAGAAGACAACAAATTTTTCGCAATTCTGCTGCTCCAAACGCTTAACCAGAATGGCCTAGGGAAAAAATTCGCATACAGTTGTAATCGGGCGAGTTTCTACTTTCAGACGCAGCAGGAATTTTTGTGTTTGGTCAATCCGTTCGCGAGATATGGGAGTTTGAAGCTAAGAAATGGTTGAGAAGAGAACAAATTTTTCGCAATTGTGCTGCTCCAAACGCTTAACCAGAATGGCCTAGAGAAAAAATACACATACCGTTGTAACCGGGCGAGTTTCTACTTTCAGATGCAATAGGAATTTTTGGGTTTGGTCAATCCGTTCGCGACATATGGCAGTTTGAAGCTAAGAAATGGTTGAGAAGACAACAAATTTTTCGCAATTCTGCTGCTCCAAACGCTTAACCTGAATGTCCTAGGGGAAAAATACACGTACCGTTGTAATCGGGCGAGTTTCTACTTTGTAATGCAATAGGAATTTTTGGGTTAGTTCAATCCGTTCGCGAGATATGAGAGTTTGAAGCTAAGAAATGGTTGAGAAGAGAACAAATTTTTCGCAATTCTGCTGCTCCAAACGCTTAACCAGAATGGCCTAGGGAAAAAATACGCATACCGTTGTAATCGGGCGAGTTTCTACTTTCAGTTACAATAGGAATTTTTGGATTAAGTCAATCCGTTCGCGAGATATGGGACTTTGAAGACAAGAAATGGTTGAGAAGGCAAAAAATCTTTCGCAATTCTGCTGCTCCAAACGCTTAACCAGAATGGCCTAGGGAAAAAATACATATACCGTTGTAATCGGGCGAGTTTCTACTTTCAGATGGAATAGGAATTTTTGGGTTAGGTCAATCCGTTCGTGACATATGGCAGTTTGAAGATAGGAAATGGTTGAGAAGACAACAAATTTTTCGCAATTCTGCTGCTCCAAACGCTTAACCAGAATGGCCTAGGGAAAAAATACGCATACAGTTGTAATCGGGCGAGTTACTACTTTCAGACGCAGCAGGAATTTTTGTGTTTGGTCAATCCGTTCGCGAGATATGGGAGTTTGAAGCTAAGAAATGGTTGAGAAGAGAACAAATTTTTCGCAATTCTGCTGCTCCCAACGCTTAACCAGAATGGCCTAGGGGAAAAATACACGTACCGTTGTAATCGGGCGAGTTTCTACTTTCAGACGCAACAGAAATTTTTGGGTTAGGTCAATCCGTTCGCGAGATATGGGAGTTTAAAGCCAAGAAATGGTTGAGAAGGCAAAAAATTTTTCGCAATTCTGCTGCTTTAAACGCTTAACCAGAATGGCCTAGGGAAAAAATACACATACCGTTGTAATCGGGCGTGTTTCTACTTTCAGTTGCAATAGGAATTTTTGGGTTAGGTCAATCCGTTCGCGAGATATGGGACTTTGAAGCTAAGAAATGTTTGGGAAGGCAAAAAATTTTTCACAACTCTGCTGCTCCAAACGCTTAACCAGAATGGCCTAGGGAAAAAATACACATGCCGTTGTAATCGGGCGAGATTCTACTTTCAGATGCAATAGGAATTTTTGGATTTGGTCAATCCGTTCGCGAGTTATGGGAGTTTCAAGCTAAGAAATGGTTGAGAAGAGAACAAATTTTTTGCAATTCTGCTGCTCCAAACGCTTAACCAGAATGGCCTAGGGAAAAAATACACATACCGTTGTAATCGGGCGAGTTTCTACTTCCAGACGCAACAGAAATTTTTGGGTTAGGTCATTCGTTCGCGAGATATGGGAGTTTAAAGCCAAGAAATGGTTGAGAAGGCAAAAAATTTTTCGCAATTCTGCTGCTCCAAACGCTTAACCAGAATGGCCTAGGGAAAAAATACACATACCGTTGTAAACGGGCGAGTTTCTACTTTCAGATGCAATAGGAATTTTTGGGTTAGGTCAATCCGTTCGCGACATATGGCAGTTTGAAACTAAGAAATGGTTCAAAAGACAACAAATTTTTCGCAATTCTGCTGCTCCAAACGCTTAACCAGAATGGCCTAGGGGAAAAATACACGTACCGTTGTAATCGGGCGAGTTTCTACTTTCTAATGCAATAGGAATTTTTGGGTTAGTTCAATCCGTTCGCGAGATATGAGAGTTTGAAGCTAAGAAATGGTTGGGAAGAGAACAAATTTTTCGCAATTCTGCTGCTCCAAACGCTTAACCAGAATGGCCTAGGGAAAAAATACGCATACCGTTGTAATCGGGCGAGTTTCTACTTTCAGTTACAATAGGAATTTTTGGATTAAGCCAATCCGTTCGCGAGATATGGGACTTTGAAGACAAGAAATGGTTGAGAAGGCAAAAAATTTTTCGCAATTCTGCTGCTCCAAACGCTTAACCAGAATGTCCTAGGGGAAAAATACACGTACCGTTGTAATCGGGCGAGTTTCTACTTTCAGATGCAATAGGAATTTTTGGGTTAGGTCAATCCTTTCGTGACATATGGGAGTTTCAAGCTAAGAAATGGTTGAGAAGAGAACAAATTTTTTGCTATTCTGCTGCTCCAAACGCTTAACCAGAATGGCCTAGGGAAAAAATACACATACCGTTGTAATCGGGCGAGTTTCTACTTTCTAATGCAATAGGAATTTTTGGGTTAGTTCAATCCGTTCGCGAGATATGAGAGTTTGAAGCTAAGAAATGGTTGGGAAGAGAACAAATTTTTCGCAATTCTGCTGCTCCAAACGCTTAACCAGAATGGCCTAGGGAAAAAATACGCATACCGTTGTAATCGGGCGAGTTTCTACTTTCAGTTACAATAGGAATTTTTGGATTAAGCCAATCCGTTCGCGAGAATGGGACTTTGAAGCTAAGAAATGGTTGACAAGACAAAAAACTTTCCGCACTTCTGCTGCTCCAATCGCTTATCCAGTATGGCCTAGGGGGAAAATACACGTACCGTTGTAATCGGGCGAGTTTCTACTTTCAGATGCAATAGAAATTTTTGGGTTAGGTCAATCCTTTCGTGACATATTGCAGTTTGAAGATAAGAAATGGTGGAGAAGACAACCAATTTTTCGCAATTCTGCTGCTCCAAACGCTTAACCAGAATGGCCTAGGGAAAAAATACACATACCGTTGTAATCGGGCGAGTTTCTACTTTCAGATGCAACAGGAATTTTTGGGTTAGGTCAATCCGTTCGCGAGATATGGGAGTTTGAAGCTAAGAAATGGTTGAGAAGACAACAAATTTTTCGCACTTCTGCTGCTCCAAACGCTTAACCAGAATGGCCTAGGGAAAAAATACACATACCGTTGTAATCGGACGAGTTTCTACTTTCAGATGCAATAGGAATTTTTGGGTTAGGTCAATCCGTTCGTGACATATGGCAGTTTGAAGATAAGAAATGGTTGAGAAGACAACAAATTTTTCGCAATTCTGATGCTCCAAACGCTTAACCAGAATGTCCTAGGGGAAAAATACACGTACCGTTGTAATCGGGCGAGTTTCTACTTTCATTTACAATAGGAATTTTTGGATTAAGTCAATCAGTTCGCGAGATATGGGACTTTGAAGACAAGAAATGGTTGAGAAGGCAAAAAATTTTTCGCAATTCTGCTGCTCCAAACGCTTAACCAGAATGTCCTAGGGGAAAAATACACGTACCGTTGGAATCGGGCGAGTTTCTACTTTGTAATGCAATAAGAATTTTTGGGTTAGTTCAATCCGTTCGCGAGATATGAGAGTTTGAAGCTAAGAAATGGTTGAGAAGAGAACAAATTTTTCGCAATTCTGCTGCTGCAAACGCTTAACCAGAATGGCCTAGGGAAAAAATACACATACCGTTGTAATCGGGCGAGTTTCTACTTTCAGATGCAATAGGAGTTTTTGGGTTAGGTCAATCCGTTCGCGAGATATGGGAGTTTGAAGACAAGAAATGGTTGAGAAGGCAAAAAATTTTTCGCAATTCTGCTGCTCCAAATGCTTAACCAGAATGGCCTAGGGACAAAATACACATACCGTTGTAATCGGGCGAGTTTCTACTTTGAGATGCAATAGGAATTTTTGGGTTAGGTCAATCCTTTCGTGACATATGGCAGTTTGAAGATAAGAAATGTTTGAGAAGACAACAAATTTTTCGCAATTCTGCTGCTCCAAACGCTTAACCAGAATGGCCTAGGGAAAAAATACGCATACAGTTGTAATCGGGCGAGTTTCTACTTTCAGACGCAGCAGGAATATTTGTGTTTTGTCAATCCGTTCGCGAGATATGGGAGTTTGAAGCTAAGAAATGGTTGAGAAGAGAACAAATTTTTCGCAATTCTGCTGCTCGAAACGCTTAACCAGAATGGCCTAGGGAAAAAATACACATACCGTTGTAATCGGGCGAGTTTCTACTTTCAGATGCAATAGGAATTTTTGGGTTAGGTCAATCCGTTCGTGACATATGGCAGTTTGAAGATAAGAAATGGTTGAGAAGAGAACAAATTTTTCGCAATTCTGCTGCTGCAAACGCTTAACCAGAATGGCCTAGGGAAAAAATACACGTACCGTTGTAATCGGGCGAGCTTCTACTTTCAAATGCAATTGGAATTTTTGGGTTAGGTCAATCCGTTCGCGAGATATGGTAGTTTGAAGCTAAGAAATGGTTGAGAAGAGAACAAATTTTTCGCAATTCTGCTGCTGCAAACGCTTAACCAGAATGGCCTAGGGAAAAAATACACATACCGTTGTAATCGGGCGAGTTTCTACTTACAGATGCAATAGGAGTTTTTGGGTTAGGTCTATCCGTTCGCGAGATATGGGAGTTTGAAGACAAGAAATGTTTGAGAAGGCAAAAAATTTTTCGCAATTCTGCTGCTCCAAATGCTTAACCAGAGTGGCCTAGGGACAAAATACACATACCGTTGTAATCGGGCGAGTTTCTAATTTGAGATGCAATAGGAATTTTTGGGTTAGGTCAATCCTTTCGTGACATATGGCAGTTTGAAGATAAGAAATGTTTGAGAAGACAACAAATTTTTCGCAATTCTGCTGCTCCAAACGCTTAACCAGAATGGCCTAGGGAAAAAATACGCATACAGTTGTAATCGGGCGAGATTCTACTTTCAGACGCAGCAGGAATATTTGTGTTTTGTCAATCCGTTCGCGAGATATGGGAGTTTGAAGCTAAGAAATGGTTGAGAAGAGAACAAATTTTTCGCAATTCTGCTGCTCCAAACGCTTAACCAGAATGGCCTAGGGAAAAAATACACATACCGTTGTAATCGGGCGAGTTTCTACTTTCAGATGCAACAGGAATTTTTGGGTTAGGTCAATCCGTTCGCGAGATATGGGAGTTTGAAGCTAAGAAATGGTTGAGAAGACAACAAATTTTTCGCACTTCTGCTGCTCCAAACGCTTAACCAGAATGGCCTAGGGAAAAAATACACATACCGTTGTAATCGGACGAGTTTCTACTTTCAGATGCAATAGGAATTTTTGGGTTAGGTCAATCCGTTCGTGACATATGGCAGTTTGAAGATAAGAAATGGTTGAGAAGACAACAAATTTTTCGCAATTCTGATGCTCCAAACGCTTAACCAGAATGTCCTAGGGGAAAAATACACGTACCGTTGTAATCGGGCGAGTTTCTACTTTCATTTACAATAGGAATTTTTGGATTAAGTCAATCAGTTCGCGAGATATGGGACTTTGAAGACAAGAAATGGTTGAGAAGGCAAAAAATTTTTCGCAATTCTGCTGCTCCAAACGCTTAACCAGAATGTCCTAGGGGAAAAATACACGTACCGTTGGAATCGGGCGAGTTTCTACTTTGTAATGCAATAAGAATTTTTGGGTTAGTTCAATCCGTTCGCGAGATATGAGAGTTTGAAGCTAAGAAATGGTTGAGAAGAGAACAAATTTTTCGCAATTCTGCTGCTGCAAACGCTTAACCAGAATGGCCTAGGGAAAAAATACACATACCGTTGTAATCGGGCGAGTTTCTACTTTCAGATGCAATAGGAGTTTTTGGGTTAGGTCAATCCGTTCGCGAGATATGGGAGTTTGAAGACAAGAAATGGTTGAGAAGGCAAAAAATTTTTCGCAATTCTGCTGCTCCAAATGCTTAACCAGAATGGCCTAGGGACAAAATACACATACCGTTGTAATCGGGCGAGTTTCTACTTTGAGATGCAATAGGAATTTTTGGGTTAGGTCAATCCTTTCGTGACATATGGCAGTTTGAAGATAAGAAATGTTTGAGAAGACAACAAATTTTTCGCAATTCTGCTGCTCCAAACGCTTAACCAGAATGGCCTAGGGAAAAAATACGCATACAGTTGTAATCGGGCGAGTTTCTACTTTCAGACGCAGCAGGAATATTTGTGTTTTGTCAATCCGTTCGCGAGATATGGGAGTTTGAAGCTAAGAAATGGTTGAGAAGAGAACAAATTTTTCGCAATTCTGCTGCTCGAAACGCTTAACCAGAATGGCCTAGGGAAAAAATACACATACCGTTGTAATCGGCGAGTTTCTACTTTCAGATGCAATAGGAATTTTTGGGTTAGGTCAATCCGTTCGTGACATATGGCAGTTTGAAGAAAAGAAATGGTTGAGAAGAGAACAAATTTTTCGCAATTCTGCTGCTGCAAACGCTTAACCAGAATGGCCTAGGGAAAAAATACACGTACCGTTGTAATCGGGCGAGCTTCTACTTTCAAATGCAATTGGAATTTTTGGGTTAGGTCAATCCGTTCGCGAGATATGGTAGTTTGAAGCTAAGAAATGGTTGAGAAGAGAACAAATTTTTCGCAATTCTGCTGCTGCAAACGCTTAACCAGAATGGCCTAGGGAAAAAATACACATACCGTTGTAATCGGGCGAGTTTCTACTTACAGATGCAATAGGAGTTTTTGGGTTAGGTCTATCCGTTCGCGAGATATGGGAGTTTGAAGACAAGAAATGTTTGAGAAGGCAAAAAATTTTTCGCAATTCTGCTGCTCCAAATGCTTAACCAGAGTGGCCTAGGGACAAAATACACATACCGTTGTAATCGGGCGAGTTTCTAATTTGAGATGCAATAGGAATTTTTGGGTTAGGTCAATCCTTTCGTGACATATGGCAGTTTGAAGATAAGAAATGTTTGAGAAGACAACAAATTTTTCGCAATTCTGCTGCTCCAAACGCTTAACCAGAATGGCCTAGGGAAAAAATACGCATACAGTTGTAATCGGGCGAGATTCTACTTTCAGACGCAGCAGGAATATTTGTGTTTTGTCAATCCGTTCGCGAGATATGGGAGTTTGAAGCTAAGAAATGGTTGAGAAGAGAACAAATTTTTCGCAATTCTGCTGCTCCAAACGCTTAACCAGAATGGCCTAGGGAAAAAATACACATACCGTTGTAATCGGGCGAGTTTCTACTTTCAGATGCAACAGGAATTTTTGCGTTAGGTCAATCCTTTCGTGACATATGACAGTTTGAAGATAAGAAATGGTTGAGAAGACATCAAATTTTTCGCAATTCTGCTGCTCCAAACGCTTAACCAGAATGGCCTAGGGAAAAAATACGCATATAGTTGTAATCGGGCGAGTTTCTACTTTCAGACGCAGCAGGAATTTTTGTGTTTGGTCAATCCGTTCGCGCGATATGGGAGTTTGAAGCTAAGAAATGGTTGAGAAGAGAACAAATTTTTCGCAATTCTGCTGCTCCAAACGCTTAACCAGAATGGCCTAAGGAAAAAATACACATACCTTTGTAATCGGGCGAGTTTCTACTTTCAGATGCAACAGGAATTTTTGGGTTAGGTCAATCCTTTCGTGACATATGGCAGCTTGAAGATAAGAAATGGTTGAGAAGAGAACAAATTTTTCCCAATTCTGCTGCTGCAAATGCTTAACCAGAATGGCCTAGGGAAAAAATACACGTACCGTTGTAATCGGGCGAGCTTCTACTTTCAAATGCAATTGGAATTTTTGGGTTAGGTCAATCCGTTCGCGAGATATGGTAGTTTGAAGCTAAGAAATGGTTGAGAAGAGAACAAATTTTTCGCAATTCTGCTGCTGCAAACGCTTAACCAGAATGGCCTAGGGAAAAAGTACACATACCGTTGTAATCGGGCGAGTTTCTACTTTCAGATGCAATAGGAGTTTTTGGGTTAGGTCTATCCGTTCGCGAGATATGGGAGTTTGAAGACAGGAAATGGTTGAGAAGGCAAAAAATTTTTCGCAATTCTGCTGCTCCAAATGCTTAACCAGAATGGCCTAGGGACAAAATACACATACCGTTGTAATCGGGCGAGTTTCTACTTTGAGATGCAATAGGAATTTTTGGGTTAGGTCAATCCTTTCGTGACATATGGCAGTTTGAAGATAAGAAATGTTTGAGAAGACAACAAATTTTTCGCAATTCTGCTGCTCCAAACGCTTAACCAGAATGGCCTAGGGAAAAAATACGCACACAGTTGTAATCGGGCGAGATTCTACTTTCAGACGCAGCAGGAATATTTGTGTTTTGTCAATCCGTTCGCGAGATATGGGAGTTTGAAGCTAAGAAATGGTTGAGAAGAGAACAAATTTTTCGCAATTCTGCTGCTCCAAACGCTTAACCAGAATGGCCTAGGGAAAAAATACACATACCGTTGTAATCGGGCGAGTTTCTACTTTCAGATGCAACAGGAATTTTTGGGTTAGGTCAATCCTTTCGTGACATATGGCAGTTTGAAGATAAGAAATATTTGAGAAGACAACAAATTTTTCGCAATTCTGCTGCTCCAAACGCTTAACCAGAATGGCCTAGGGAAAAAATACGCATATAGTTGTAATCGGGCGAGTTTCTACTTTCAGACGCAGCAGGAATTTTTGTGTTTGGTCAATCCGTTCGCGAGATATGGGAGTTTGAAGCTAAGAAATGGTTGAGAAGAGAACAAATTTTTTGCAATTCTGCTGCTCCAAACGCTTAACCAGAATGGCCTAGGGAAAAAATACACATACCGTTGTAATCGGGCGAGTTTCTACTTTCAGATGCAACAGGAATTTTTGGGTTAGGTCAATCCTTTCGTGACATATGGCAGTTTGAAGATAAGAAATGTTTGAGAAGACAACAAATTTTTCGCAATTCTGCTGCTCCAAACGCTTAACCAGAATGGCCTAGGGAAAAAATACGCATACAGTTGTAATCGGGCGAGATTCTACTTTCAGACGCAGCACGAATATTTGTGTTTTGTCAATCCGTTCGCGAGATATGGGAGTTTGAAGCTAAGAAATGGTTGAGAAGAGAACAAATTTTTCGCAATTCTGCTGCTCCAAACGCTTAACCAGAATGGCCTAGGGAAAAAATACACATACCGTTGTAATCGGGCGAGTTTCTACTTTCAGATGCAACAGGAATTTTTGCGTTAGGTCAATCCTTTCGTGACATATGGCAGTTTGAAGATAAGAAATGGTTGAGAAGACAACAAATTTTTCGCAATTCTGCTGCTCCAAACGCTTAACCAGAATGGCCTAGGGAAAAAATACGCATATAGTTGTAATCGGGCGAGTTTCTACTTTCAGACGCAGCAAGAATTTTTGTGTTTGGTCAATCCGTTCGCGAGATATGGGAGTTTGAAGCTAAGAAATGGTTGAGAAGAGAACAAATTTTTCGCAATTCTGCTGCTCCAAACGCTTAACCAGCATGGCCTAGGGAAAAAATACACATACCGTTGTAATCGGGCGAGTTTCTACTTTCAGATGCAACAGGAATTTTTGGGTTAGGTCAATCCTTTCGTGACATATGGCAGTTTGAAGATAAGAAATGTTTGAGAAGACAACAAATTTTTCGCAATTCTGCTGCTCCAAACGCTTAACCAGAATGGCCTAGGGAAAAAATACGCATACAGTTGTAATCGGGCGAGATTCTACTTTCAGACGCAGCAGGAATATTTGTGTTTTGTCAATCCGTTCGCGAGATATGGGAGTTTGAAGGTAAGAAATGGTTGAGAAGAGAACAAATTTTTCGCAATTCTGCTGCTCCAAACGCTTAACCAGAATGGCCTAGGGAAAAAATACACATACCGTTGTAATCGGGCGAGTTTCTACTTTCAGATGCAACAGGAATTTTTGCGTTAGGTCAATCCTTTCGTGACATATGGCAGTTTGAAGATAAGAAATGGTTGAGAAGACAACAAATTTTTCGCAATTCTGCTGCTCCAAACGCTTAACCAGAATGGCCTAGGGAAAAAATACGCATATAGTTGTAATCGGGCGAGTTTCTACTTTCTGACGCAGCAAGAATTTTTGTGTTTGGTCAATCCGTTCGCGAGATATGGGAGTTTGAAGCTAAGAAATGGTTGAGAAGAGAACAAATTTTTCGCAATTCTGCTGCTCCAAACGCTTAACCAGAATGGCCTAAGGAAAAAATACACATACCTTTGTAATCGGGCGAGTTTCTACTTTCAGATGCAACAGGAATTTTTGGGTTAGGTCAATCCTTTCGTGACATATGGCAGCTTGAAGATAAGAAATGGTTGAGAAGAGAACAAATTTTTCCCAATTCTGCTGCTGCAAATGCTTAACCAGAATGGCCTAGGGAAAAAATACACGTACCGTTGTAATCGGGCGAGCTTCTACTTTCAAATGCAATTGGAATTTTTGGGTTAGGTCAATCCGTTCGCGAGATATGGTAGTTTGAAGCTAAGAAATGGTTGAGAAGAGAACAAATTTTTCGCAATTCTGCTGCTGCAAACGCTTAACCAGAATGGCCTAGGGAAAAAGTACACATACCGTTGTAATCGGGCGAGTTTCTACTTTCAGATGCAATAGGAGTTTTTGGGTTAGGTCTATCCGTTCGCGAGATATGGGAGTTTGAAGACAGGAAATGGTTGAGAAGGCAAAAAATTTTTCGCAATTCTGCTGCTCCAAATGCTTAACCAGAATGGCCTAGGGACAAAATACACATACCGTTGTAATCGGGCGAGTTTCTACTTTGAGATGCAATAGGAATTTTTGGGTTAGGTCAATCCTTTCGTGACATATGGCAGTTTGAAGATAAGAAATGTTTGAGAAGACAACAAATTTTTCGCAATTCTGCTGCTCCAAACGCTTAACCAGAATGGCCTAGGGAAAAAATACGCACACAGTTGTAATCGGGCGAGATTCTACTTTCAGACGCAGCAGGAATATTTGTGTTTTGTCAATCCGTTCGCGAGATATGGGAGTTTGAAGCTAAGAAATGGTTGAGAAGAGAACAAATTTTTCGCAATTCTGCTGCTCCAAACGCTTAACCAGAATGGCCTAGGGAAAAAATACACATACCGTTGTAATCGGGCGAGTTTCTACTTTCAGATGCAACAGGAATTTTTGGGTTAGGTCAATCCTTTCGTGACATATGGCAGTTTGAAGATAAGAAATATTTGAGAAGACAACAAATTTTTCGCAATTCTGCTGCTCCAAACGCTTAACCAGAATGGCCTAGGGAAAAAATACGCATATAGTTGTAATCGGGCGAGTTTCTACTTTCAGACGCAGCAGGAATTTTTGTGTTTGGTCAATCCGTTCGCGAGATATGGGAGTTTGAAGCTAAGAAATGGTTGAGAAGAGAACAAATTTTTTGCAATTCTGCTGCTCCAAACGCTTAACCAGAATGGCCTAGGGAAAAAATACACATACCGTTGTAATCGGGCGAGTTTCTACTTTCAGATGCAACAGGAATTTTTGGGTTAGGTCAATCCTTTCGTGACATATGGCAGTTTGAAGATAAGAAATGTTTGAGAAGACAACAAATTTTTCGCAATTCTGCTGCTCCAAACGCTTAACCAGAATGGCCTAGGGAAAAAATACGCATACAGTTGTAATCGGGCGAGATTCTACTTTCAGACGCAGCACGAATATTTGTGTTTTGTCAATCCGTTCGCGAGATATGGGAGTTTGAAGCTAAGAAATGGTTGAGAAGAGAACAAATTTTTCGCAATTCTGCTGCTCCAAACGCTTAACCAGAATGGCCTAGGGAAAAAATACACATACCGTTGTAATCGGGCGAGTTTCTACTTTCAGATGCAACAGGAATTTTTGCGTTAGGTCAATCCTTTCGTGACATATGGCAGTTTGAAGATAAGAAATGGTTGAGAAGACAACAAATTTTTCGCAATTCTGCTGCTCCAAACGCTTAACCAGAATGGCCTAGGGAAAAAATACGCATATAGTTGTAATCGGGCGAGTTTCTACTTCCAGACGCAGCAAGAATTTTTGTGTTTGGTCAATCCGTTCGCGAGATATGGGAGTTTGAAGCTAAGAAATGGTTGAGAAGAGAACAAATTTTTCGCAATTCTGCTGCTCCAAACGCTTAACCAGCATGGCCTAGGGAAAAAATACACATACCGTTGTAATCGGGCGAGTTTCTACTTTCAGATGCAACAGGAATTTTTGGGTTAGGTCAATCCTTTCGTGACATATGGCAGTTTGAAGATAAGAAATGTTTGAGAAGACAACAAATTTTTCGCAATTCTGCTGCTCCAAACGCTTAACCAGAATGGCCTAGGGAAAAAATACGCATACAGTTGTAATCGGGCGAGATTCTACTTTCAGACGCAGCAGGAATATTTGTGTTTTGTCAATCCGTTCGCGAGATATGGGAGTTTGAAGGTAAGAAATGGTTGAGAAGAGAACAAATTTTTCGCAATTCTGCTGCTCCAAACGCTTAACCAGAATGGCCTAGGGAAAAAATACACATACCGTTGTAATCGGGCGAGTTTCTACTTTCAGATGCAACAGGAATTTTTGCGTTAGGTCAATCCTTTCGTGACATATGGCAGTTTGAAGATAAGAAATGGTTGAGAAGACAACAAATTTTTCGCAATTCTGCTGCTCCAAACGCTTAACCAGAATGGCCTAGGGAAAAAATACGCATATAGTTGTAATCGGGCGAGTTTCTACTTTCTGACGCAGCAAGAATTTTTGTGTTTGGTCAATCCGTTCGCGAGATATGGGAGTTTGAAGCTAAGAAATGGTTGAGAAGAGAACAAATTTTTCGCAATTCTGCTGCTCCAAACGCTTAACCAGAATGGCCTAAGGAAAAAATACACATACCGTTGTAATCGGGCGAGCTTCTACTTTCAAATGCAATTGGAATTTTTGGGTTAGGTCAATCCGTTCGCGAGATATGGTAGTTTGAAGCTAAGAAATGGTTGAGAAGAGAACAAATTTTTCGCAATTCTGCTGCTGCAAACGCTTAACCAGAATGGCCTAGGGAAAAAATACACATATCGTTGTAATCGGGCGAGTTTCTACTTTCAGATGCAATAGGAGTTTTTGGGTTAGGTCTATCCGTTCGCGAGATATGGGAGTTTGAAGACAAGAAATGGTTGAGAAGGCAAAAAATTTTTCGCAATTCTGCTGCTCCAAATGCTTAACCAGAATGGCCTAGGGACAAAATACACATACCGTTGTAATCGGGCGAGTTTCTACTTTGAGATGCAATAGGAATTTTTGGGTTAGGTCAATCCTTTCGTGACATATGGCAGTTTGAAGATAAGAAATGTTTGAGAAGACAACAAATTTTTCGCAATTCTGCTGCTCCAAACGCTTAACCAGAATGGCCTAGGGAAAAAATACGCATACAGTTGTAATCGGGCGAGATTCTACTTTCAGACGCAGCACGAATATTTGTGTTTTGTCAATCCGTTCGCGAGATATGGGAGTTTGAAGCTAAGAAATGGTTGAGAAGAGAACAAATTTTTCGCAATTCTGCTGCTCCAAACGCTTAACCAGAATGGCCTAGGGAAAAAATACACATACCGTTGTAATCGGGCGAGTTTCTACTTTCAGATGCAACAGGAATTTTTGCGTTAGGTCAATCCTTTCGTGACATATGGCAGTTTGAAGATAAGAAATGGTTGAGAAGACAACAAATTTTTCGCAATTCTGCTGCTCCAAACGCTTAACCAGAATGGCCTAGGGAAAAAATACGCATATAGTTGTAATCGGGCGAGTTTCTACTTTCAGACGCAGCAAGAATTTTTGTGTTTGGTCAATCCGTTCGCGAGATATGGGAGTTTGAAGCTAAGAAATGGTTGAGAAGAGAACAAATTTTTCGCAATTCTGCTGCTCCAAACGCTTAACCAGCATGGTCTAGGGAAAAAATAAACATACCGTTGTAATCGGGCGAGTTTCTACTTTCAGATGCAATAGGAATTTTTGGGTTAGGTCAATCCGTTCGTGACATATGGCAGTTTGAAGATAAGAAATGGTTGAGAAGACAACAAATTTTTCGCAATTCAGATGCTCCATACGCTTAACCAGAATGTCCTAGGGGAGAAATACACGTACCGTTGTAATCGGGCGAGTTTCTACTTTCATTTACAATAGGAATTTTTGGATTAAGTCAATCAGTTCGCGAGATACGGGACTTTGAAGACAAGAAATGGTTGAGAAGGCAAAAAAATTTTCGCAATTCTGCTGCTCCAAACGCTTAACCAGAATGTCCTAGGGGAAAAATACACGTACCGTTGTAATCGGGCGAGTTTCTACTTTGTAATGCAATAAGAATTTTTGGGTTAGTTCAATCCGTTCGCGAGATATGAGAGTTTGAAGCTAAGAAATGGTTGAGAAGAGAACAAATTTTTCGCAATTCTGCTGCTGCAAACGCTTAACCAGAATGGCCTAGGGAAAAAATACACATACCGTTGTAATCGGGCGAGTTTCTACTTTCAGATGCAATAGGAGTTTTTGGGTTAGGTCTATCGGTTCGCGAGATATGGGAGTTTGAAGACAAGAAATGGTTGAGAAGGCAAAAAATTTTTCGCAATTCTGCTGCTCCAAATGCTTAACCAGAATGGCCTAGGGAAAAAATACACATACCGTTGTAATCGGGCGAGATTCTACTTTCAGACGCAGCACGAATATTTGTGTTTTGTCAATCCGTTCGCGAGATATGGGAGTTTGAAGCTAAGAAATGGTTGAGAAGAGAACAAATTTTTCGCAATTCTGCTGCTCCAAACGCTTAACCAGAATGGCCTAGGGAAAAAATACGCATACAGTTGTAATCGGGCGAGATTCTACTTTCAGACGCAGCACGAATATTTGTGTTTTGTCAATCCGTTCGCGAGATATGGGAGTTGGAAGATAAGAAATGGTTGAGAAGACAACAAATTTTTCGCAATTCTGCTGCTCCAAACGCTTAACCAGAATGGCCTAGGGAAAAAATACGCATATAGTTGTAATCGGGCGAGTTTCTACTTTCAGACGCAGCAAGAATTTTTGTGTTTGGTCAATCCGTTCGCGAGATATGGGAGTTTGAAGCTAAGAAATGGTTGAGAAGAGAACAAATTTTTCGCAATTCTGCTGCTCCAAACGCTTAACCAGAATGGCCTAAGGAAAAAATACACATACCGTTGTAATCGGGCGAGTTTCTACTTTCAGATGCAACAGGAATTTTTGGGTTAGGTCAATCCTTTCGTGACATATGGCAGTTTGAAGATAAGAAATGGTTGAGAAGAGAACAAATTTTTCGCAATTCTGCTGCTGCAAACGCTTAACCAGAATGGCCTAGGGAAAAAATACACGTACCGTTGTAATCGGGCGAGCTTCTACTTTCAAATGCAATTGGAATTTTTGGGTTAGGTCAATCCGTTCGCGAGATATGGTAGTTTGAAGCTAAGAAATGGTTGAGAAGAGAACAAATTTTTCGCAATTCTGCTGCTGCAAACGCTTAACCAGAATGGCCTAGGGAAAAAATACACATACCGTTGTAATCGGGCGAGTTTCTACTTTCAGATGCAATAGGAGTTTTTGGGTTAGGTCTATCCGTTCGCGAGATATGGGAGTTTGAAGACAAGAAATGGTTGAGAAGGCAAAAAATTTTTCGCAATTCTGCTGCTCCAAATGCTTAACCAGAATGGCCTAGGGACAAAATACACATACCGTTGTAATCGGGCGAGTTTCTACTTTGAGATGCAATAGGAATTTTTGGGGTAGGTCAATCCTTTCGTGACATATGGCAGTTTGAAGATAAGAAATGTTTGAGAAGACAGCAAATTTTTCGCAATTCTGCTGCTCCAAACGCTTAACCAGAATGGCCTAGGGAAAAAATACGCATACAGTTGTAATCGGGCGAGATTCTACTTTCAGACGCAGCACGAATATTTGTGTTTTGTCAATCCGTTCGCGAGATATGGGAGTTTGAAGCTAAGAAATGGTTGAGAAGAGAACAAATTTTTCGCAATTCTGCTGCTCCAAACGCTTAACCAGAATGGCCTAGGGAAAAAATACACATACCGTTGTAATCGGGCGAGTTTCTACTTTCAGATGCAACAGGAATTTTTGGGTTAGGTCAATCCTTTCGTGACATATGGCAGTTTGAAGATAAGAAATGGTTGAGAAGACAACAAATTTTTCGCAATTCTGCTGCTCCAAACGCTTAACCAGAATGGCCTAGGGAAAAAATACGCATACAGTTGTAATCGGGCGAGATTCTACTTTCAGACGCAGCACGAATATTTGTGTTTTGTCAATCCGTTCGCGAGATATGGGAGTTGGAAGCTAAGAAATGGTTGAGAAGACAACAAATTTTTCGCAATTCAGATGCTCCATACGCTTAACCAGAATGTCCTAGGGGAGAAATACACGTACCGTTGTAATCGGGCGAGTTTCTACTTTCATTTACAATAGGAATTTTTGGATTAAGTCAATCAGTTCGCGAGATACGGGACTTTGAAGACAAGAAATGGTTGAGAAGGCAAAAAATTTTTCGCAATTCTGCTGCTCCAAACGCTTAACCAGAATGTCCTAGGGGAAAAATACACGTACCGTTGTAATCGGGCGAGTTTCTACTTTGTAATGCAATAAGAATTTTTGGGTTAGTTCAATCCGTTCGCGAGATATGAGAGTTTGAAGCTAAGAAATGGTTGAGAAGAGAACAAATTTTTCGCAATTCTGCTGCTGCAAACGCTTAACCAGAATGGCCTAGGGAAAAAATACACATACCGTTGTAATCGGGCGAGTTTCTACTTTCAGATGCAATAGGAGTTTTTGGGTTAGGTCTATCCGTTCGCGAGATATGGGAGTTTGAAGACAAGAAATGGTTGAGAAGGCAAAAAATTTTTCGCAATTCTGCTGCTCCAAATGCTTAACCAGAATGACCTAGGGACAAAATACACATACCGTTGTAATCGGGCGAGTTTCTACTTTGAGATGCAATAGGAATTTTTGGGTCAGGTCAATCCTTTCGTGACATATGGCAGTTTGAAGATAAGAAATGTTTGAGAAGACAACAAATTTTTCGCAATTCTGCTGCTCCAAACGCTTAACCAGAATGGCCTAGGGAAAAAATACGCATACAGTTGTAATCGGGCGAGATTCTACTTTCAGACGCAGCAGGAATATTTGTGTTTTGTCAATCCGTTCGCGAGATATGGGAGTTTGAAGCTAAGAAATGGTTGAGAAGAGAACAAATTTTACGCAATTCTGCTGCTCCAAACGCTTAACCAGAATGGCCTAGGGAAAAAATACACATACCGTTGTAATCGGGCGAGTTTCTACTTTCAGATGCAATAGGAGTTTTTGGGTTAGGTCATTCCTTTCGTGACATATGGCAGTTTGAAGATAAGAAATGGTTGAGAAGACAACAAATTTTTCGCAATTCTGCTGCTCCAAACGCTTAACCAGAATGGCCTAGGGAAAAAATACGCATATAGTTGTAATCGGGCGAGTTTCTACTTTCAGACGCAGCAGGAATTTTTGTGTTTGGTCAATCCGTTCGCGAGATATGGGAGTTTGAAGCTAAGAAATGGTTGAGAAGAGAACAAATTTTTTGCAATTCTGCTGCTCCAAACGCTTAACCAGAATGGCCTAGGGAAAAAATAAACATACCGTTGTAATCGGGCGAGTTTCTACTTTCAGATGCAATAGGAATTTTTGGGTTAGGTCAATCCGTTCGTGACATATGGCAGTTTGAAGATAAGAAATGGTTGAGAAGACAACAAATTTTTCGCAATTCTGATGCTCCATACGCTTAACCAGAATGTCCTAGGGGAGAAATACACGTACCGTTGTAATCGGGCGAGTTTCTACTTTCATTTACAATAGGAATTTTTGGATTAAGTCAATCAGTTCGCGAGATACGGGACTTTGAAGACAAGAAATGGTTGAGAAGGCAAAAAATTTTTCGCAATTCTGCTGCTCCAAACGCTTAACCAGAATGTCCTAGGGACAAAATACGCATACCGTTGTAATCGGGCGAGTTTCTACTTTGAGATGCAATAGGAATTTTTGGGTTAGGTCAAACCTTTCGTGACATATGGCAGTTTGAAGATAAGAAATGTTTGAGAAGACAACAAATTTTTCGCAATTCTGCTGCTCCAAACGCTTAACCAGAATGGCCTAGGGAAAAAATACGCATACAGTTGTAATCGGGCGAGTTTCTACTTTCAGACGCAGCAGGAATATTTGTGATTTGTCAATCCGTTCGCGAGATATGGGAGTTTGAAGCTAAGAAATGGTTGAGAAGAGAACAAATTTTTCGCAATTCTGCTGCTCCAAACGCTTAACCAGAATGGCCTAGGGAAAAAATACACATACCGTTGTAATCGGGCGAGTTTCTACTTTCAGATGCAATAGGAATTTTTGGGTTAGGTCAATCCGTTCGTGACATATGGCAGTTTGAAGATAAGAAATGGTTGAGAAGAGAACAAATTTTTCGCAATTCTGCTGCTGCAAACGCTTAACCAGAATGGCCTAGGGAAAAAATACACGTACCGTTGTAATCGGGCGAGCTTCTACTTTCAAATGCAATTGGAATTTTTGGGTTAGGTCAATCCTTTCGTGACATATGGCAGTTTGAAGATAAGAAATGTTTGAGAAGACAACAAATTTTTCGCAATTCTGCTGCTCCAAACGCTTAACCAGAATGGCCTAGGGAAAAAATACGCATACAGTTGTAATCGGGCGAGTTTCTACTTTCAGACGCAGCAGGAATATTTGTGATTTGTCAATCCGTTCGCGAGATATGGGAGTTTGAAGCTAAGAAATGGTTGAGAAGAGAACAAATTTTTCGCAATTCTGCTGCTCCAAACGCTTAACCAGAATGGCCTAGGGAAAAAATACACATACCGTTGTAATCGGGCGAGTTTCTACTTTCAGATGCAATAGGAATTTTTGGGTTAGGTCAATCCGTTCGCGAGATATGGTAGTTTGAAGCTAAGAAAAGGTTGAGAAGAGAACAAATTTTTCGCAATTCTGCTGCTGCAAACACTTAACCAGAATGGCCTAGGGAAAAAATACACATACCGTTGTAATCGGGCGAGTTTCTACTTTCAGATGCAATAGGAGTTTTTGGGTTAGGTCTATCCGTTCGCGAGATATGGGAGTTTGAAGACAAGAAATGGTTGAGAAGGCAAAAAATTTTTCGCAATTCTGCTGCTCCAAATGCTTAACCAGAATGGCCTAGGGACAAAATACACATACCGTTGTAATCGGGCGAGTTTCTACTTTGAGATGCAATAGGAATTTTTGGGTTAGGTCAATCCTTTCGTGACATATGGCAGTTTGAAGATAAGAAATGTTTGAGAAGACAACAAATTTTTCGCAATTCTGCTGCTCCAAACGCTTAACGAGAATGGCCTAGGGAAAAAATACGCATACAGTTGTAATCGGGCGAGATTCTACTTTCAGACGCAGCAGGAATATTTTTGTTTTGTCAATCCGTTCGCGAGATATGGGAGTTTGAAACTAAGAAATGGTTGAGAAGAGAACAAATTTTTCGCAATTCTGCTGCTCCAAACGCTTAACCAGAATGGCCTAGGGAAAAAATACGCATATAGTTGTAATCGGGCGAGTTTCTACTTTCAGACGCAGCAGGAATTTTTGTGTTTGGTCAATCCGTTCGCGAGATATGGGAGTTTGAAGCTAAGAAATGGTTGAGAAGAGAACAAATTTTTCGCAATTCTGCTGCTCCAAACGCTTAACCAGAATGGCCTAGGGAAAAAATACACATACCGTTGTAATCGGGCGAGTTTCTACTTTCAGATGCAACAGGAATTTTTGGGTTAGGTCAATCCTTTCGTGACATATGGCAGTTTGAAGATAAGAAATGGTTGAGAAGACAACAAATTTTTCGCAATTCTGCTGCTCCAAACGCTTAACCAGAATGGCCTAGGGAAAAAATACGCATATAGTTGTAATCGGGCGAGTTTCTACTTTCAGACGCAGCAGGAATTTTTGTGTTTGGTCAATCCGTTCGCGAGATATGGGAGTTTGAAGCTAAGAAATGGTTGAGAAGAGAACAAATTTTTTGCAATTCTGCTGCTCCAAACGCTTAACCAGAATGGCCTAGGGAAAAAATACGCATACAGTTGTAATCGGGCGAGATTCTACTTTCAGACGCAGCAGGAATATTTGTGTTTTGTCAATCCGTCCGCGAGATATGGGTGTTTGAAGCTAAGAAATGGTTGAGAAGAGAACAAATTTTTCGCAATTCTGCTGCTCCCAACGCTTAACCAGAATGGCCTAGGGGAAAAATACACGTACCGTTGTAATCGGGCGAGTTTCTACTTTCAGACGCAACAGAAATTTTTGGGTTAGGTCAATCCGTTCGCGACATATGGCAGTTTGAAGCTAAGAAATGGTTGAGAAGACAACAAATTTTTCGCAATTCTGCTGCTCCAAACGCTTAACCAGAATGGCCTAGGGGAAAAATACACGTACCGTTGTAATCGGGCGAGTTTCTACTTTCTAATGCAATAGGAATTTTTGGGTTAGTTCAATCCGTTCGCGAGATATGAGAGTTTGAAGCTAAGAAATGGTTGGGAAGAGAACAAATTTTTCGCAATTCTGCTGCTCCAAACGCTTAACCAGAATGGCCTAGGGAAAAAATACGCATACCGTTGTAATCGGGCGAGTTTCTACTTTCAGTTACAATAAGAATTTTTGGATTAAGCCAATCCGTTCGCGAGATATGGGACTTTGAAGCTAAGAAATGGTTGAGAAGACAACAAATTTTTCGCACTTCTGCTGCTCCAATCGCTTAACCAGAATGGCCTAGGGGAAAAATACACATACCGTTGTAATCGGGCGTGTTTCTACTTTCAAATGCAATAGGAATTGTTGGGTTAGGTCAATCCGTTCGCGAGATATGACAGTTTGAAGCTAAGAAATGGTTGAGAAGCCAACAAATTTTTCGCACTTCTGCTGCTCCAATCGCTTAACCAGAATGGCCTAGGGCAAAAATACACATACCGTTGTAATCGGGCGTGTTTCTACTTTCAAATGCAATAGGAATTTTTGGGTTAGGTCAATCCGTTCGCGAGATATGACAGTTTGAAGCTAGGAAATGGTTGAGAAGAGAACAAATTTTTCACAATTCTGCTGCTCCAAACGCTTAACCAGAATGGCCTAGGGAAAAAATACGCATACCGTTGTAATCGGGCGAGATTCTACTTTCAGTTGCAATAGGAATTTTTGGATTAGGTCAATCCGTTCGTGACATATGGCAGTTTGAAGCTAAGAAATGGTTGAGAAGACAACAAATTTTTCGCAATTCTGCTGCTCCAAACGCTTAACCAGAATGGCCTAGGGACAAAATACACATACCGTTGTAATCGGGCGAGTTTCTACTTTGAGATGCAATAGGAATTTTTGGGTTTGGTCAATCCGTTCGCGAGATATGGGAGTTTGAAGCTAAGAAATGGTTGAGAAGAGAACAAATTTTTTGCAATTCTGCTGCTCCAAACGCTTAACCAGAATGGCCTAGGGAAAAAATAAACATACCGTTGTAATCGGGCGAGTTTCTACTTTCAGATGCAATAGGAATTTTTGGGTTAGGTCAATCCGTTCGTGACATATGGCAGTTTGAAGATAAGAAATGGTTGAGAAGACAACAAATTTTTCGCAATTCTGATGCTCCAAACGCTTAACCAGAATGTCCTAGGGGAAAAATACACGTACCGTTGTAATCGGGCGAGTTTCTACTTTCATTTACAATAGGAATTTTTGGATTAAGTCAATCAGTTCGCGAGATACGGGACTTTGAAGACAAGAAATGGTTGAGGAGGCAAAAAATTTTTCGCAATTCTGCTGCTCCAAACGCTTAACCAGAATGTCCTAGGGTAAAAATACACGTACCGTTGTAATCGGGCGAGTTTCTACTTTGAGATGCAATAGGAATTTTTGGGTTAGGTCAATCCTTTCGTGACATATGGCAGTTTGAAGATAAGAAATGTTTGAGATGACAACAAATTTTTCGCAATTCTGCTGCTCCAAACGCTTAACCAGAATGGCCTAGGGAAAAAATACGCATACAGTTGTAATCGGGCGAGTTTCTACTTTCAGACGCAGCAGGAATATTTGTGTTTTGTCAATCCGTTCGCGAGATATGGGAGTTTGAAGCTAACAAATGGTTGAGAAGAGAACAAATTTTTCGCAATTCTGCTGCTCCAAACGCTTAACCAGAATGGCCTAGGGAAAAAATACACATACCGTTGTAATCGGGCGAGTTTCTACTTTCAGATGCAATAGGAATTTTTGGGTTAGGTCAATCCGTTCGTGACATATGGCAGTTTGAAGATAAGAAATGGTTGAGAAGAGAACAAATTTTTCCCAATTCTGCTGCTGCAAACGCTTAACCAGAATGGCCTAGGGAAAAAATACACGTACCGTTGTAATCGGGCGAGCTTCTACTTTCAAATGCAATTGGAATTTTTGGGTTAGGTCAATCCGTTCGCGAGATATGGTAGTTTGAAGCTAAGAAATGGTTGAGAAGAGAACAAATTTTTCGCAATTCTGCTGCTGCAAACGCTTAACCAGAATGGCCTAGGGAAAAAATACACATACCGTTGTAATCGGGCTAGTTTCTACTTTCAGATGCAATAGGAATTTTTGGGTTAGGTCAATCCTTTCGTGACATATGGCAGTTTGAAGATAAGAAATGTTTGAGAAGACAACAAATTTTTCGCAATTCTGCTGCTCCAAACGCTTAACCAGAATGGCCTAGGGAAAAAATACGCATACAGTTGTAATCGGGCGAGATTCTACTTTCAGACGCAGCAGGAATATTTGTGTTTTGTCAATCCGTTCGCGAGATATGGGAGTTTGAAGCTAAGAAATGGTTGAGAAGAGAACAAATTTTTCGCAATTCTGCTGCTCCAAACGCTTAACCAGAATGGCCTAGGGAAAAAATACACATACCGTTGTAATCGGGCGAGTTTCTACTTTCAGATGCAACAGGAATTTTTGGGTTAGGTCAATCCTTTCGTGACATATGGCAGTTTGAAGATAAGAAATGGTTGAAAAGACAACAAATTTTTCGCAATTCTGCTGCTCCAAACGCTTAACCAGAATGGCCTAGGGAAAAAATACGCATATAGTTGTAATCGGGCGAGTTTCTACTTTCAGACGCAGCGGGAATTTTTGTGTTTGGTCAATCCGTTCGCGAGATATGGGAGTTTGAAGCTAAGAAATGGTTGAGAAGAGAACAAATTTTTCGCAATTCTGCTGCTCCAAACGCTTAACCAGAATGGCCTAAGGAAAAAATACACATACCGTTGTAATCGGGCGAGTTTCTACTTTCAGATGCAACAGGAATTTTTGGGTTAGGTCAATCCTTTCGTGACATATGGCAGTTTGAAGATAAGAAATGGTTGAGAAGACAACAAATTTTTCGCAATTCTGCTGCTCCAAACGCTTAACCAGAATGGCCTAGGGAAAAAATACGCATATAGTTGTAATCGGGCGAGTTTCTACTTTCTAATGCAATAGGAATTTTTGGGTTAGTTCAATCCGTTCGCGAGATATGAGAGTTTGAAGCTAAGAAATGGTTGGGAAGAGAACAAATTTTTCGCAATTCTGATGCTCCAAACGCTTAACCAGAATGTCCTAGGGGAAAAATACACGTACCGTTGTAATCGGGCGAGTTTCTACTTTCATTTACAATAGGAATTTTTGGATTAAGTCAATCAGTTCGCGAGATACGGGACTTTGAAGACAAGAAATGGTTGAGAAGGCAAAAAATTTTTCGCAATTCTGCTGCTCCAAAACGCTTAACCAGAATGTCCTAGGGGAAAAATACACGTACCGTTGTAATCGGGCGAGTTTCTACTTTGTAATGCAATAAGAATTTTTGGGTTAGTTCAATCCGTTCGCGAGATATGAGAGTTTGAAGCTAAGAAATGGTTGAGAAGAGAACAAATTTTTCGCAATTCTGCTGCTCCAAACGCTTAACCAGAATGGCCTAGGGAAAAAATACACATACCGTTGTAATCGGGCGAGTTTCTGCTTTCAGATGCAATAGGAATTTTTGGGTTAGGTCAATCCGTTCGCGAGATATGGGACTTTGAAGACAAGAAATGGTTGAGAAGGCAAAAAATTTTTCGCAATTCTGTTGCTCCAAACGCTTAACCAGAATGTCCTAGGGAAAAAATACACATACCGTTGTAATCGGGCGAGTTTCTACTTTCAGATGCAATAGGAATTTTTGGGTTAGGTCAATCCGTTCGTGACATATGGCAGCTTGAAGATAAGAAATGGTTGAGAAGAGAACAAATTTTTCGCAATTCTGCTGCTGCAAACGCTTAACCAGAATGGCCTAGGGAAAAAATACACATACCGTTGTAATCGGGCGAGTTTCTGCTTTCAGATGCAATAGGAATTTTTGGGTTAGGTCAATCCGTTCGCGAGATATGGGACTTTGAAGACAAGAAATGGTTGAGAAGGCAAAAAATCTTTCGCAATTCTGCTGCTCCAAACGCTTAACCAGAATGGCCTAAGGAAAAAATACACATACCGTTGTAATCGGGCGAGTTTCTACTTTCAGATGGAATAGGAATTTTTGGGTTAGGTCAATCCGTTCGTGACATATGGCAGTTTGAAGATAAGAAATGGTTGAGAAGACAACAAATTTTTCGCAATTCTGCTGCTCCAAACGCTTAACCAGAATGGCCTAGGGAAAAAATACGCATACAGTTGTAATCGGGCGAGTTACTACTTTCAGACGCAGCAGGAATTTTTGTGTTTGGTCAATCCGTTCACGAGATATGGGAGTTTGAAGCTAAGAAATGGTTGAGAAGAGAACAAATTTTTCGCAATTCTGCTGCACCCAACGCTTAACCAGAATGGCCTAGGGGAAAAATACACGTACCGTTGTAATCGGGCGAGTTTCTACTTTCAGACGCAACAGAAATTTTTGGGTTAGGTCAATCCGTTCGCGACATATGGCAGTTTGAAGCTAAGAAATGGTTGAGAAGACAACAAATTTTTCGCAATTCTGCTGCTCCAAACGCTTAACCAGAATGGCCTAGGGAAAAAATACGCATATAGTTGTAATCGGGCGAGTTTCTACTTTCAGACGCAGCAGGAATTTTTGTGTTTGGTCAATCCGTTCGCGAGATATGGGAGTTTGAAGCTAAGAAATGGTTGAGAAGAGAACAAATTTTTTGCAATTCTGCTGCTCCAAACGCTTAACCAGAATGGCCTAGGGAAAAAATACGCATACAGTTGTAATCGGGCGAGATTCTACTTTCAGACGCAGCAGGAATATTTGTGTTTTGTCAATCCGTCCGCGAGATATGGGAGTTTGAAGCTAAGAAATGGTTGAGAAGAGAACAAATTTTTCGCAATTCTGCTGCTCCCAACGCTTAACCAGAATGGCCTAGGGGAAAAATACACGTACCGTTGTAATCGGGCGAGTTTCTACTTTCAGACGCAACAGAAATTTTTGGGTTAGGTCAATCCGTTCGCGACATATGGCAGTTTGAAGCTAAGAAATGGTTGAGAAGACAACAAATTTTTCGCAATTCTGCTGCTCCAAACGCTTAACCAGAATGGCCTAGGGGAAAAATACACGTACCGTTGTAATCGGGCGAGTTTCTACTTTCTAATGCAATAGGAATTTTTGGGTTAGTTCAATCCGTTCGCGAGATATGAGAGTTTGAAGCTAAGAAATGGTTGGGAAGAGAACAAATTTTTCGCAATTCTGCTGCTCCAAACGCTTAACCAGAATGGCCTAGGGAAAAAATACGCATACCGTTGTAATCGGGCGAGTTTCTACTTTCAGTTACAATAGGAATTTTTGGATTAAGCCAATCCGTTCGCGAGATATGGGACTTTGAAGCTAAGAAATGGTTGAGAAGACAACAAATTTTTCGCACTTCTGCTGCTCCAATCGCTTAACCAGAATGGCCTAGGGGAAAAATACACATACCGTTGTAATCGGGCGTGTTTCTACTTTCAAATGCAATAGGAATTGTTGGGTTAGGTCAATCCGTTCGCGAGATATGACAGTTTGAAGCTAAGAAATGGTTGAGAAGCCAACAAATTTTTCGCACTTCTGCTGCTCCAATCGCTTAACCAGAATGGCCTAGGGCAAAAATACACATACCGTTGTAATCGGGCGTGTTTCTACTTTCAAATGCAATAGGAATTTTTGGGTTAGGTCAATCCGTTCGCGAGATATGACAGTTTGAAGCTAGGAAATGGTTGAGAAGAGAACAAATTTTTCACAATTCTGCTGCTCCAAACGCTTAACCAGAATGGCCTAGGGAAAAAATACGCATACCGTTGTAATCGGGCGAGATTCTACTTTCAGTTGCAATAGGAATTTTTGGATTAGGTCAATCCGTTCGTGACATATGGCAGTTTGAAGCTAAGAAATGGTTGAGAAGACAACAAATTTTTCGCAATTCTGCTGCTCCAAACGCTTAACCAGAATGGCCTAGGGAAAAAATACGCATACAGTTGTAATCGGGCTAGTTTCTACTTTCAGACGCAGCAGGAATTTTTGTGTTTGGTCAATCCGTTCGCGAGATATGGGAGTTTGAAGCTAAGAAATGGTTGAGAAGAGAACAAATTTTTCGCAATTGTGCTGCTCCAAACGCTTAACCAGAATGGCATAGGGAAAAAATACACATACGGTTGTAATCGGGCGAGTTTCTACTTTCAGATGCAACAGGAATTTTTGGGTTAGGTCAATCCGTTCGTGACATATGGCAGTTTGAAGATAAGAAATGGTTGAGAAGACAACAAATTTTTCGCAATTCTGATGCTCCAAACGCTTAACCAGAATGTCCTAGGGGAAAAATACACGTACCGTTGTAATCGGGCGAGTTTCTACTTTCATTTACAATAGGAATTTTTGGATTAAGTCAATCAGTTCGCGAGATACGGGACTTTGAAGACAAGAAATGGTTGAGAAGGCAAAAAATTTTTCGCAATTCTGCTGCTCCAAACGCTTAACCAGAATGTCCTAGGGGAAAAATACACGTACCGTTGTAATCGGGCGAGTTTCTACTTTGAGATGCAATAGGAATTTTTGGGTTAGGTCAATCCTTTCGTGACATATGGCAGTTTGAAGATAAGAAATGTTTGAGATGACAACAAATTTTTCGCAATTCTGCTGCTCCAAACGCTTAACCAGAATGGCCTAGGGAAAAAATACGCATACAGTTGTAATCGGGCGAGTTTCTACTTTCAGACGCAGCAGGAATATTTGTGTTTTGTCCATCCGTTCGCGAGATATGGGAGTTTGAAGCTAAGAAATGGTTGAGAAGAGAACAAATTTTTCGCAATTCTGCTGCTCCAAACGCTTAACCAGAATGGCCTAGGGAAAAAATACACATACCGTTGTAATCGGGCGAGTTTCTACTTTCAGATGCAATAGGAATTTTTGGGTTAGGTCAATCCGTTCGTGACATATGGCAGTTTGAAGATAAGAAATGGTTGAGAAGAGAACAAATTTTTCGCAATTCTGCTGCTGCAAACGCTTAACCAGAATGGCCTAGGGAAAAAATACACGTACCGTTGTAATCGGGCGAGCTTCTACTTTCAAATGCAATTGGAATTTTTGGGTTAGGTCAATCCGTTCGCGAGATATGGTAGTTTGAAGCTAAGAAATGGTTGAGAAGAGAACAAATTTATCGCAATTCTGCTGCTGCAAACGCTTAACCAGAATGGCCTAGGGAAAAAATACACATACCGTTGTAATCGGGCTAGTTTCTACTTTCAGATGCAATAGGAGTTTTTGGGTTAGGTCTATCCGTTCGCGAGATATGGGAGTTTGAAGACAAGAAATGGTTGAGAAGGCAAAAAATTTTTCGCAATTCTGCTGCTCCAAATACTTAACCAGAATGGCCTAGGGACAAAATACACATACCGTTGTAATCGGGCGAGTTTCTACTTTGAGGTGCAATAGGAATTTTTGGGTTAGGTCAATCCTTTCGTGACATATGGCAGTTTGAAGATAAGAAATGTTTGAGAAGACAACAAATTTTTCGCAATTCTGCTGCTCCAAACGCTTAACCAGAATGGCCCAGGGAAAAAATACGCATACAGTTGTAATCGGGCGAGATTCTACTTTCAGACGCAGCAGGAATATTTGTGTTTTGTCAATCCGTTCGCCAGATATGGGAGTTTGGAGCTAAGAAATGGTTGAGAAGAGAACAAATTTTTCGCAATTCTGCTGCTCCAAACGCTTAACCAGAATGGCCTAGGGAAAAAATACACATACCGTTGTAATCGGGCGAGTTTCTACTTTCAGATGCAACAGGAATTTTTGGGTTAGGTCAATCCTTTCGTGACATATGGCAGTTTGAAGATAAGAAATGGTTGAAAAGACAACAAATTTTTCGCAATTCTGCTGCTCCAAACGCTTAACCAGAATGGCCTAGGGAAAAAATACGCATATAGTTGTAATCGGGCGAGTTTCTACTTTCAGACGCAGCAGGAATTTTTGTGTTTGGTCAATCCGTTCGCGAGATATGGGAGTTTGAAGCTAAGAAATGGTTGAGAAGAGAACAAATTTTTCGCAATTCTGCTGCTCCAAACGCTTAACCAGAATGGCCTAAGGAAAAAATACACATACCGTTGTAATCGGGCGAGTTTCTACTTTCAGATGCAACAGGAATTTTTGGGTTAGGTCAATCCTTTCGTGACATATGGCAGTTTGAAGATAAGAAATGGTTGAGAAGACAACAAATTTTTCGCAATTCTGCTGCTCCAAACGCTTAACCAGAATGGCCTAGGGAAAAAATACGCATATAGTTGTAATCGGGCGAGTTTCTACTTTCTAATGCAATAGGAATTTTTGGGTTAGTTCAATCCGTTCGCGAGATATGAGAGTTTGAAGCTAAGAAATGGTTGGGAAGAGAACAAATTTTTCGCAATTCTGATGCTCCAAACGCTTAACCAGAATGTCCTAGGGGAAAAATACACGTACCGTTGTAATCGGGCGAGTTTCTACTTTCATTTACAATAGGAATTTTTGGATTAAGTCAATCAGTTCGCGAGATACGGGACTTTGAAGACAAGAAATGGTTGAGAAGGCAAAAAATTTTTCGCAATTCTGCTGCTCCAAACGCTTAACCAGAATGTCCTAGGGGAAAAATACACGTACCGTTGTAATCGGGCGAGTTTCTACTTTGTAATGCAATAAGAATTTTTGGGTTAGTTCAATCCGTTCGCGAGATATGAGAGTTTGAAGCTAAGAAATGGTTGAGAAGAGAACAAATTTTTCGCAATTCTGCTGCTCCAAACGCTTAACCAGAATGGCCTAGGGGAAAAATACGCATACCGTTGTAATCGGGCGAGTTTCTACTTTCAGTTACAATAGGAATTTTTGGATTAAGTCAATCCGTTCGCGAGATATGGGACTTTGAAGACAAGAAATGGTTGAGAAGGCAAAAAATTTTTCGCAATTCTGTTGCTCCAAACGCTTAACCAGAATGGCCTAGGGAAAAAATACACATACCGTTGTAATCGGGCGAGTTTCTACTTTCAGATGCAATAGGAATTTTTGGGTTAGGTCAATCCGTTCGTGACATATGGCAGCTTGAAGATAAGAAATGGTTGAGAAGAGAACAAATTTTTCGCAATTCTGCTGCTGCAAACGCTTAACCAGAATGGCCTAGGGAAAAAATACACATACCGTTGTAATCGGGCGAGTTTCTGCTTTCAGATGCAATAGGAATTTTTGGGTTAGGTCAATCCGTTCGCGAGATATGGGACTTTGAAGACAAGAAATGGTTGAGAAGGCAAAAAATCTTTCGCAATTCTGCTGCTCCAAACGCTTAACCAGAATGGCCGAAGGAAAAAATACACATACCGTTGTAATCGGGCGAGTTTCTACTTTCAGATGGAATAGGAATTTTTGGGTTAGGTCAATCCGTTCGTGACATATGGCAGTTTGAAGATAAGAAATGGTTGAGAAGACAACAAATTTTTCGCAATTCTGCTGCTCCAAACGCTTAACCAGAATGGCCTTGGGAAAAAATACGCATACAGTTGTAATCGGGCGAGTTACTACTTTCAGACGCAGCAGGAATTTTTGTGTTTGGTCAATCCGTTCGCGAGATATGGGAGTTTGAAGCTAAGAAATGGTTGAGAAGAGAACAAATTTTTCGCAATTCTGCTGCTCCCAACGCTTAACCAGAATGGCCTAGGGGAAAAATACACGTACCGTTGTAATCGGGCGAGTTTCTACTTTCAGACGCAACAGAAATTTTTGGGTTAGGTCAATCCGTTCGCGACATATGGCAGTTTGAAGCTAAGAAATGGTTGAGAAGACAACAAATTTTTCGCAATTCTGCTGCTCCAAACGCTTAACCAGAATGGCCTAGGGGAAAAATACACGTACCGTTGTAATCGGGCGAGTTTCTACTTTCTAATGCAATAGGAATTTTTGGGTTAGTTCAATCCGTTCGCGAGATATGAGAGTTTGAAGCTAAGAAATGGTTGGGAAGAGAACAAATTTTTCGCAATTCTGCTGCTCCAAACGCTTAACCAGAATGGCCTAGGGAAAAAATACGCATACCGTTGTAATCGGGCGAGTTTCTACTTTCAGTTACAATAGGAATTTTTGGATTAAGCCAATCCGTTCGCGAGATATGGGACTTTGAAGCTAAGAAATGGTTGACAAGACAACAAATTTTCCGCACTTCTGCTGCTCCAATCGCTTATCCAGAATGGCCTAGGGGAAAAATACACGTACCGTTGTAATCGGGCGAGTTTCTACTTTCAGATGCAATAGGAATTTTTGGGTTAGGTCAATCCTATCGTGACATATGGCAGTTTGAAGATAAGAAATGGTTGAGAAGACAACAAATTTTTCGCAATTCTGCTGCTCCAAACGCTTAACCAGAATGGCCTAGGGAAAAAATACACATACCGTTGTAATCGGGCGAGTTTCTACTTTCAGATGCAACAGGAATTTTTGGGTTAGGTCAATCCGTTCGCGAGATATGGGAGTTTGAAGCTAAGAAATGGTTGAGAAGAGAACAAATTTTTCGCACTTCTGCTGCTCCAAACGCTTAACCAGAATGGCCTAGGGAAAAAATACACATACCGTTGTAATCGGGCGAGTTTCTACTTTCAGATGCAATAGGAATTTTTGGGTTAGGTCAATCCGTTCGTGACATATGGCAGTTTGAAGATAAGAAATGGTTGAGAAGACAACAAATTTTTCGCAATTCTGATGCTCCAAACGCTTAACCAGAATGTCCTAGGGGAAAAATACACGTACCGTTGTAATCGGGCGAGTTTCTACTTTCATTTACAATAGGAATTTTTGGATTAAGTCAATCAGTTCGCGAGATATGGGACTTTGAAGACAAGAAATGGTTGAGAAGGCAAAAAATTTTTCGCAATTCTGCTGCTCCAAACGCTTAACCAGAATGGCCTAGGGAAAAAATACGCATACAGTTGTAATCGGGCGAGATTCTATTTTCAGACGCAGCAGGAATATTTGTGTTTTGTCAATCCGTTCGCGAGATATGGGAGTTTGAAGCTAAGAAATGGTTGAGAAGACAACAAATTTTTCGCACTTCTCCTGCTCCAAACGCTTAACCAGAATGGCCTAGGGAAAAAATACACTTACCGTTGTAATCGGGCGAGTTTCTACTTTCAGATGCAATAGGAATTTTTGGGTTAGGTCAATCCTTTCGTGACATATGGCAGTTTGAAGATAAGAAATGGTGGAGAAGACAACCAATTTTTCGCAATTCTGCTGCTCCAAACGCTTAACCAGAATGGCCTAGGGAAAAAATACACATACCGTTGTAATCGGGCGAGTTTCTACTTTCAGATGCAACAGGAATTTTTGGGTTAGGTCAATCCGTTCGCGAGATATGGGAGTTTGAAGCTAAGAAATGGTTGAGAAGACAACAAATTTTTCGCACTTCTGCTGCTCCAAACGCTTAACCAGAAAGGCCTAGGGAAAAAATACACATACCGTTGTAATCGGGCGAGTTTCTACTTTCAGATGCAATAGGAATTTTTGGGTTAGGTCAATCCGTTCGTGACATATGGCAGTTTGAAGATAAGAAATGGTTGAGAAGACAACAAATTTTTCGCAATTCTGATGCTCCAAAAGCTTAACCAGAATGTCCTAGGAGAAAAATACACGTACCGTTGTAATCGGGCGAGTTTCTACTTTCATTTACAATAGGAATTTTTGGATTAAGTCAATCAGTTCGCGAGATATGGGACTTTGAAGACAAGAAATGGTTGAGAAGGCAAAAAATTTTTCGCAATTCTGCTGCTCCAAACGCTTAACCAGAATGTCCTAGGGGAAAAATACACGTACCGTTGTAATCGGGCGAGTTTCTACTTTGTAATGCAATAAGAATTTTTGGGTTAGTTCAATCCGTTCGCGAGATATGAGAGTTTGAAGCTAAGAAATGGTTGAGAAGAGAACAAATTTTTCGCAATTCTGCTGCTGCAAACGCTTAACCAGAATGGCCTAGGGAAAAAATACGCATACAGTTGTAATCGGGCGAGTTTCTACTTTCAGACGCAGCAGGAATATTTGTGTTTTGTCAATCCGTTCGCGAGATATGGGAGTTTGAAGCTAAGAAATGGTTGAGAAGAGAACAAATTTTTCGCAATTCTGCTGCCCAAACGCTTAACCAGAATGGCCTAGGGAAAAAATACACATACCGTTGTAATCGGGCGAGTTTCTACTTTCAGATGCAATAGGAATTTTTGGGTTAGGTCAATCCGTTCGTGACATATGGCAGTTTGAAGATAAGAAATGGTTGAGAAGAGAACAAATTTTTCGCAATTCTGCTGCTGCAAACGCTTAACCAGAATGGCCTAGGGAGAAAATACACGTACCGTTGTAATCGGGCGAGCTTCTACTTTCAAATGCAATTGGTATTTTTGGGTTAGGTCAATCCGTTCGCGAGATATGGTAGTTTGAAGCTAAGAAATGGTTGAGAAGAGAACAAATTTTTCGCAATTCTGCTGCTGCAAACGCTTAACCAGAATGGCCTAGGGAAAAAATACACATACCGTTGTAATCGGGCGAGTTTCTACTTTCAGATGCAATAGGAGTTCTTGGGTTAGGTCTATCCGTTCGCGAGATATGGGAGTTTGAAGACAAGAAATGGTTGAGAAGGCAAAAAATTTTTCGCAATTCTGCTGCTCCAAATGCTTAACCAGAATGGCCTAGGGACAAAATACACATACCGTTGTAATCGGGCGAGTTTCTACTTTCAGACGCAGCAGGAATATTTGTGTTTTGTCAATCCGTCCGCGAGATATGGGAGTTTGAAGCTAAGAAATGGTTGAGAAGAGAACAAATTTTTCGCAAATCTGCTGCTCCCAACGCTTAACCAGAATGGCCTAGGGAAAAAATACACATACCGTTGTAATCGGGCGAGTTTCTACTTTCAGATGCAACAGGAATTTTTGGGTTAGGTCAATCCTTTCGTGACATATGGCAGTTTGAAGATAAGAAATGGTTGAGAAGACAACAAATTTTTCGCAATTCTGCTGCTCCAAACGCTTAACCAGAATGGCCTAGGGAAAAAATACACATACCGTTGTAATCGGGCGAGTTTCTACTTTCAGACGCAGCAGGAATTTTTGTGTTTGGTCAATCCGTTCGCGAGATATGGGAGTTTGAAGCTAAGAAATGGTTGAGAAGAGAACAAATTTTTTGCAATTCTGCTGCTCCAAACGCTTAACCAGAATGGCCTAGGGAAAAAATACGCATACAGTTGTAATCGGGCGAGATTCTACTTTCAGACGCAGCAGGAATATTTGTGTTTTGTCAATCCGTCCGCGAGATATGGGAGTTTGAAGCTAAGAAATGGTTGAGAAGAGAACAAATTTTTCGCAAATCTGCTGCTCCCAACGCTTAACCAGAATGGCCTAGGGGAAAAATACACGTACCGTTGTAATCGGGCGAGTTTCTACTTTCAGACGCAACAGAAATTTTTGGGTTAGGTCAATCCGTTCGCGACATATGGCAGTTTGAAGCTAAGAAATGGTTGAGAAGACAACAAATTTTTCGCAATTCTGCTGCTCCAAACGCTTAACCAGAATGGCCTAGGGGAAAAATACACGTACCGTTGTAATCGGGCGAGTTTCTACTTTCTAATGCAATAGGAATTTTTGGGTTAGTTCAATCCGTTCGCGAGATATGAGAGTTTGAAGCTAAGAAATGGTTGGGAAGAGAACAAATTTTTCGCAATTCTTCTGCTCCAAACGCTTAACCAGAATGGCCTAGGGAAAAAATACGCATACCGTTGTAATCGGGCGAGTTTCTACTTTCAGTTACAATAGGAATTTTTGGATTAAGCCAATCCGTTCGCGAGATATGGGACTTTGAAGCTAAGAAATGGTTGAGAAGACAACAAATTTTTCGCACTTCTGCTGCTCCAATCGCTTAACCAGAATGGCCTAGGGGAAAAATACACATACCGTTGTAATCGGGCGTGTTTCTACTTTCAAATGCAATAGGAATTGTTGGGTTAGGTCAATCCGTTCGCGAGATATGACAGTTTGAAGCTAAGAAATGGTTGAGAAGCCAACAAATTTTTCGCACTTCTGCTGTTCCAATCGCTTAACCAGAATGGCCTAGGGCAAAAATACACATACCGTTGTAATCGGGCGTGTTTCTACTTTCAAATGCAATAGGAATTTTTGGGTTAGGTCAATCCGTTCGCGAGATATGACAGTTTGAAGCTAAGAAATGGTTGAGAAGAGAACAAATTTTTCACAATTCTGCTGCTCCAAACGCTTAACCAGAATGGCCTAGGGAAAAAATACGCATACCGTTGTATTCGGGCGAGATTCTACTTTCAGTTGCAATAGGAATTTTTGGATTAGGTCAATCCGTTCGTGACATATGGCAGTTTGAAGCTAAGAAATGGTTGAGAAGACAACAAATTTTTCGCAATTCTGCCTGCTCCAAACGCTTAACCAGAATGGCCTAGGGAAAAAATACACATACCGTTGTAATCGGGCGAGTTTCTACTTTCAGATGCAACAGAATTTTTGGGTTAGATCAATCCGTTCGCGGAGATATGGAGTTTGAAGCTAAGAAATGGTTGAGAAGACAACAAATTTTTCGCACTTCTGCTGCTTCAAACGCCTAACCAGAATGGCCTAGGGAAAAAATACACATACCGTTGTAATCGGGCGAGTTTCTACTTTCAGATGCAATCGGAATTTTTGGGTTAGGTCAATCCGTTCGCGACATATGGGAGTTTGAAGCTAAGAAATGGTTGAGAAGCTAACAAATTTTTCGCACTTCTGCTGCTCCAATCGCTTAACCAGAATGGCCTAGGGCAAAAATACACATACCGTTGTAATCGGGCGAGCTTCTACTTTCAGTTGCAATAGGAATTTTTGGATTAGGTCAATCCGTTCGTGACATATGGCAGTTTGAAGCTAAGAAATGGTTGAGAAGACAACAAATTTTTCGCAATTTTGCTGCTCCAAACGCTTAACCAGAATGGCTTAGGGAAAAAATACACATACCGTTGTAATCGGGCGAGTTTCTACTTTCAGATGCAATAGGAATTTTTGGGTTAGGTCAATCCGTTCGTGACATATGGCAGTTTGAATATAAGAAATGGTTGAGAAGACAACAAATTTTTCGCAATTCTGCTGCTTCAAACGCTTAACCAGAATGGCCTAGGGAAAAAATACACATACCGTTGTAATCGGGCGAGTTTCTACTTTCAGATGCAATCGGAATTTTTGGGTTAGGTCAATCCGTTCGCGACATATGGGAGTTTGAAGCTAAGAAATGGTTGAGAAGACAACAAATTTTTCGCACTTCTGCTGCTCCAATCGCTTAACCAGAATGGCCTAGGGGAAAAATACACATACCGTTGTAATCGGGCGTGTTTCTACTTTCAAATGCAATAGGAATTTTTGGGTTAGGTCAATCCGTTCGCGAGATATGACAGTTTGAAGCTAAGAAATGGTTGAGAAGCCAACAAATTTTTCGCACTTCTGCTGCTCCAATCGCTTAACCAGAATGGCCTAGGGCAAAAATACACATACCGTTGTAATCGGGCGTGTTTCTACTTTCAAATGCAATAGGAATTTTTGGGTTAGGTCAATCCGTTCGCGAGATATGACAGTTTGAAGCTAAGAAATGGTTGAGAAGAGAACAAATTTTTCACAATTCTGCTGCTCCAAACGCTTAACCAGAATGGCCTAGGGAAAAAATACGCATACCGTTGTAATCGGGCGAGATTCTACTTTCAGTTGCAATAGGAATTTTTGGATTAGGTCAATCCGTTCGTGACATATGGCAGTTTGAAGCTAAGAAATGGTTGAGAAGACAACAAATTTTTCGCAATTCTGCTGCTCCAAACGCTTAACCAGAATGGCCTAGGGAAAAAATACACATACCGTTGTAATCGGGCGAGTTTCTACTTTCAGATGCAACAGGAATTTTTGGGTTAGGTCAATCCGTTCGCGAGATATGGGAGTTTGAAGCTAAGAAATGGTTGAGAAGACAACAAATTTTTCGCACTTCTGCTGCTTCAAACGCTTAACCAGTATGGCCTAGGGAAAAAATACACATACCGTTGTAATCGGGCGAGTTTCTACTTTCAGGTGCAATCGGAATTTTTGGGTTAGGTCAATCCGTTCGCGACATATGGGAGTTTGAAGCTAAGAAATGGTTGAGAAGCCAACAAATTTTTCGCACTTCTGCTGCTCCAATCGCTTAACCAGAATGGCCTAGGGCAAAAATACACATACCGTTGTAATCGGGCGTGTTTCTACTTTCAAATGCAAAAGGAATTTTTGGGTTAGTTCAATCCGTTCGCGAGATATGACAGTTTGAAGCTAAGAAATGGTTGAGAAGAGAACAAATTTTTCACAATTCTGCTGCTCCAAACGCTTAACCAGAATGGCCTAGGGAAAAAATACGCATACCGTTGTAATCGGGCGAGCTTCTACTTTCAGTTGCAATAGGAATTTTTGGATTAGGTCAATCCGTTCGTGACATATGGCAGTTTGAAGCTAAGAAATGGTTAAGAAGACAACAAATTTTTCGCAATTCTGCTGCTCCAAACGCTTAACCAGAATGGCCTAGGGAAAAAATACACATACCGTTGTAATCGGGCGAGTTTCTACTTTCAGATGCAATAGGAATTTTTGGGTTAGGTCAATCCGTTCGTGACATATGGCAGTTTGAAGATAAGAAATGGTTGAGAAGACAACAAATTTTTCGCAATTCTGCTGCTTCAAACGCTTAACCAGAATGGCCTAGGGAAAAAATACACATACCGTTGTAATCGGGCGAGTTTCTACTTTCAGATGCAATCGGAATTTTTGGGTTAGGTCAATCCGTTCGCGACATATGGGAGTTTGAAGCTAACAAATGGTTGAGAAGACAACAAATTTTTCGCACTTCTGCTGCTCCAATCGCTTAACCAGAATGGCCTAGGGGAAAAATACACATACCGTTGTAATCGGGCGTGTTTCTACTTTCAAATGCAATAGGAATTTTTGGGTTAGGTCAATCCGTTCGCGAGATATGACAGTTTGAAGCTAAGAAATGGTTGAGAAGCCAACAAATTTTTCGCACTTCTGCTGCTCCAATCGCTTAACCAGAATGGCCTAGGGCAAAAATACACATACCGTTGTAATCGGGCGTGTTTCTACTTTCAAATGCAATAGGAATTTTTGGGGTAGGTCAATCCGTTCGCGAGATATGACAGTTTGAAGCTAAGAAATGGTTGAGAAGAGAACAAATTTTTCACAATTCTGCTGCTCCAAACGCTTAACCAGAATGGCCTAGGGAAAAAATACGCATACCGTTGTAATCGGGCGAGCTTCTACTTTCAGTTGCAATAGGAATTTTTGGATTAGGTCAATCCGTTCGTGACATATGGCAGTTTGAAGCTAAGAAATGGTTGAGAAGAAAACAAATTTTTCGCAATTCTGCTGCTCCAAACGCTTAACCAGAATGGCCTAGGGAAAAAATACACATACCGTTGTAATCGGGCGAGTTTCTACTTTCAGATGCAACAGGAATTTTTGGGTTAGGTCAATCCGTTCGCGAGATATGGGAGTTTGAAGCTAAGAAATGGTTGAGAAGACAACAAATTTTTCGCACTTCTGCTGCTCCAAACGCTTAACCAGAATGGCCTAGGGAAAAAATACACATACCGTTGTAATCGGGCGAGTTTCTACTTTCAGATGCAATAGGTATTTTTGGGTTAGGTCAATCCGTTCGTGACATATGGCAGTTTGAAAATAAGAAATGGTTGAGAAGACAACAAATTTTTCGCAATTCGGATTCTCCAAACGCTTAACCAGAATGTCCTAGGGGAAAAATACACGTACCGTTGTAATCGGGCGAGTTTCTACTTTCATTTACAATAGGAATTTTTGGATTAAGTCAATCCGTTCGCGAGATATGGGACTTTGAAGACAAGAAATGGTTGAGAAGGCAAAAAATTTTTCCTAATTCTGCTGCTCCAAACGCTTAACCAGAATGGCCTAGGGAAAAAAAACACATACCGTTGTAATCGGGCGAGTTTCTACTTTCAGATGCAACAGGAATTTTTGGGTTAGGTCAATCCGTTCGCGAGATATGGGAGTTTGAAGCTAAGAAATGGTTGAGAAAACAACAAATTTTTCGCACTTCTGCTGCTCCAAACGCTTAACCAGAGTGGCCTAGGGAAAAAATACACATACCGTTGTAATCGGGCGAGTTTCTACTTTCAGATGCAATAGGAATTTTTGGGTTTGGTCAATCCGTTCGCGACATATGGCAGTTTGAAGCTAAGAAATGGTTGAGAAGACAACAAATTTTTCGCAATTCTGCTGCTCCAAACGCTTAACCAGAATGTCCTAGGGGAAAAATACACGTACCGTTGTAATCGGGCGAGTTTCTACTTTGTAATGCAATAGGAATTTTTGGGTTAGTTCAATCCGTTCGCGAGATATGAGAGTTTGAAGCTAAGAAATGGTTGAGAAGAGAACAAATTTTTCGCAATTCTGCTGCTCCAAACGCTTAACCAGAATGGCCTAGGGAAAAAATACGCATACCGTTGTAATCGGGCGAGTTTCTACTTTCAGATGCAACAGGAATTTTTGGGTTAGGTCAATCCGTTCGCGAGATATGGGAGTTTGAAGCTAAGAAATGGTTGAGAAGACAACAAATTTTTCGCACTTCTGCTGCTCCAAACGCTGAACCAGAATGGCCTAGGGAAAAAATACACATACCGTTGTAATCGGGCGAGTTTCTACTTTCAGATGCAATAGGAATTTTTGGGTTTGGTCAATCCGTTCGCGACATATGGCAGTTTGAAGCTAAGAAATGGTTGAGAAGACAACAAATTTTTCGCAATTCTGCTGCTCCAAACGCTTAACCAGAATGGCCTAGGGAAAAAATACACATACCGTTGTAATCGGGCGAGTTTCTACTTTCAGATGCAACAGGAATTTTTGGGTTAGGTCAATCCTTTCGTGACATATGGCAGTTTGAAGATAAGAAATGGTTGAGAAGACAACAAATTTTTCGCAATTCTGCTGCTCCAAACGCTTAACCAGAATGGCCTAGGGAAAAAATACGCATATAGTTGTAATCGGGCGAGTTTCTACTTTCAGACGCAGCAGGAATTTTTGTGTTTGGTCAATCCGTTCGCAAGATATGGGAGTTTGAAGCTAAGAAATGGTTGAGAAGAGAACAAATTTTTTGCAATTCTGCTGCTCCAAACGCTTAACCAGAATGGCCTAGGGAAAAAATACGCATACAGTTGTAATCGGGCGAGATTCTACTTTCAGACGCAGCAGGAATATTTGTGTTTTGTCAATCCGTCCGCGAGATATGGGAGTTTGAAGCTAAGAAATGGTTGAGAAGAGAACAAATTTTTCGCAAATCTGCTGCTCCCAACGCTTAACCAGAATGGCCTACGGGAAAAATACACGTACCGTTGTAATCGGGCGAGTTTCTACTTTCAGACGCAACAGAAATTTTTGGGTTAGGTCAATCCGTTCGCGACATATGGCAGTTTGAAGCTAAGAAATGGTTGAGAAGACAACAAATTTTTCGCAATTCTGCTGCTCCAAACGCTTAACCAGAATGGCCTAGGGAAAAAATAAGCATACCGCTGTAATCGGGCGAGTTTCTACTTTCAGTTACAATAGGAATTTTTGGATTAAGCCAATCCGTTCGCGAGATATGGGACTTTGAAGCTAAGAAATGGTTGAGAAGACAACAAATGTTTCGCACTTCTGCTGCTCCAATCGCTTAACCAGAATGGCCTAGGGGAAAAATACACATACCGTTGTAATCGGGCGTGTTTCTACTTTCAAATGCAATAGGAATTGTTGGGTTAGGTCAATCCGTTCGCGAGATATGACAGTTTGAAGCTAAGAAATGGTTGAGAAGCCAACAAATTTTTCGCACTTCTGCTGCTCCAATCGCTTAACCAGAATGGCCTAGGGCAAAAATACACATACCGTTGTAATCGGGCGTGTTTCTACTTTCAAATGCAATAGGAATTTTTGGGTTAGGTCAATCCGTTCGCGAGATATGACAGTTTGAAGCTAAGAAATGGTTGAGAAGAGAACAAATTTTTCACAATTCTGCTGCTCCAAACGCTTAACCAGAATGGCCTAGGGAAAAAATACGCATACCGTTGTAATCGGGCGAGATTCTACTTTCAGTTGCAATAGGAATTTTTGGATTAGGTCAATCCGTTCGTGACATATGGCAGTTTGAAGCTAAGAAATGGTTGAGAAGACAACAAATTTTTCGCAATTCTGCTGCTCCAAACGCTTAACCAGAATGGCCTAGGGAAAAAATACACATACCGTTGTAATCGGGCGAGTTTCTACTTTCAGATGCAACAGGAATTTTTGGGTTAGATCAATCCGTTCGCGAGATATGGGAGTTTGAAGCTAAGAAATGGTTGAGAAGACAACAAATTTTTCGCACTTCTGCTGCTTCAAACGCTTAACCAGAATGGCCTAGGGAAAAAATACACATACCGTTGTAATCGGGCGAGTTTCTACTTTCAGATGCAATCGGAATTTTTGGGTTTGGTCAATCCGTTCGCGACATATGGGAGTTTGAAACTAAGAAATGGTTGAGAAGACAACAAATTTTTCGCACTTCTGCTGCTCCAATCGCTTAACCAGAATGGCCTAGGGGAAAAATACACATACCGTTGTAATCGGGCGTGTTTCTACTTTCAAATGCAATAGGAATTTTTGGGTTAGGTCAATCCGTTCGCGAGATATGACAGTTTGAAGCTAAGAAATGGTTGAGAAGCCAACAAATTTTTCGCACTTCTGCTGCTCCAATCGCTTAACCAGAATGGCCTAGGGCAAAAATACACATACCGTTGTAATCGGGCGTGTTTCTACTTTCAAATGCAATAGGAATTTTTGGGTTAGGTCAATCCGTTCGCGAGATATGACAGTTTGAAGCTAAGAAATGGTTGAGAAGAGAACAAATTTTTCACAATTCTGCTGCTCCAAACGCTTAACCAGAATGGCCTAGGGAAAAAATACGCATACCGTTGTAATCGGGCGAGATTCTACTTTCAGTTGCAATAGGAATTTTTGGATTAGGTCAATCCGTTCGTGACATATGGCAGTTTGAAGCTAAGAAATGGTTGAGAAGACAACAAATTTTTCGCAATTCTGCTGCTCCAAACGCTTAACCAGAATGGCCTAGGGAAAAAATACACATACCGTTGTAATCGGGCGAGTTTCTACTTTCAGATGCAACAGGAATTTTTGGGTTAGGTCAATCCGTTCGCGAGATATGGGAGTTTGAAGCTAAGAAATGGTTGAGAAGACAACAAATTTTTCGCACTTCTGCTGCTTCAAACGCTTAACCAGAATGGCCTAGGGAAAAAATACACATACCGTTGTAATCGGGCGAGTTTCTACTTTCAGATGCAATCGGAATTTTTGGGTTAGGTCAATCCGTTCGCGACATATGGGAGTTTGAAGCTAAGAAATGGTTGAGAAGCCAACAAATTTTTCGCACTTCTGCTGCTCCAATCGCTTAACCAGAATGGCCTAGGGCAAAAATACACATACCGTTGTAATCGGGCGTGTTTCTACTTTCAAATGCAATAGGAATTTTTGGGTTAGGTCAATCCGTTCGCGAGATATGACAGTTTGAAGCTAAGAAATGGTTGAGAAGAGAACAAATTTTTCACAATTCTGCTGCTCCAAACGCTTAACCAGAATGGCCTAGGGAAAAAATACGCATACCGTTGTAATCGGGCGAGCTTCTACTTTCAGTTGCAATAGGAATTTTTGGATTAGGTCAATCCGTTCGTGACATATGGCAGTTTGAAGCTAAGAAATGGTTGAGAAGACAACAAATTTTTCGCAATTCTGCTGCTCCAAACGCTTAACCAGAATGGCCTAGGGAAAAAATACACATAGCGTTGTAATCGGGCGAGTTTCTACTTTCAGATGCAATAGGAATTTTTGGGTTAGGTCAATCCGTTCGTGACATATGGCAGTTTGAAGATAAGAAATGGTTGAGAAGCCAACAAATTTTTCGCACTTCTGCTGCTCCAATCGCTTAACCAGAATGGCCTAGGGCAAAAATACACATACCGTTGTAATCGGGCGTGTTTCTACTTTCAAATGCAATAGGAATTTTTGGGTTAGGTCAATCCGTTCGCGAGATATGACAGTTTGAAGCTAAGAAATGGTTGAGAAGAGAACAAATTTTTCACAATTCTGCTGCTCCAAACGCTTAACCAGAATGGCCTAGGGAAAAAATACGCATACCGTTGTAATCGGGCGAGATTCTACTTTCAGTTGCAATAGGAATTTTTGGATTAGGTCAATCCGTTCGTGACATATGGCAGTTTGAAGCTAAGAAATGGTTGAGAAGACAACAAATTTTTCGCAATTCTGCTGCTCCAAACGCTTAACCAGAATGGCCTAGGGAAAAAATACACATACCGTTGTAATCGGGCGAGTTTCTACTTTCAGATGCAACAGGAATTTTTGGGTTAGGTCAATCCGTTCGCGAGATATGGGAGTTTGAAGCTAAGAAATGGTTGAGAAGACAACAAATTTTTCGCACTTCTGCTGCTTCAAACGCTTAACCAGAATGGCCTAGGGAAAAAATACACATACCGTTGTAATCGGGCGAGTTTCTACTTTCAGATGCAATCGGAATTTTTGGGTTAGGTCAATCCGTTCGCGACATATGGGAGTTTGAAGCTAAGAAATGGTTGAGAAGCCAACAAATTTTTCGCACTTCTGCTGCTCCAATCGCTTAACCAGAATGGCCTAGGGCAAAAATACACATACCGTTGTAATCGGGCGTGTTTCTACTTTCAAATGCAATAGGAATTTTTGGGTTAGGTCAATCCGTTCGTGACATATGGCAGTTTGAAGCTAAGAAATGGTTGAGAAGACAACAAATTTTTCGCAATTCTGCTGCTCCAAACGCTTAACCAGAATGGCCTAGGGAAAAAATACACATACCGTTGTAATCGGGCGAGTTTCTACTTTCAGATGCAATAGGAATTTTTGGGTTAGGTCAATCCGTTCGTGACATATGGCAGTTTGAAGATAAGAAATGGTTGAGAAGACAACAAATTTTTCGCAATTCTCCTGCTTCAAACGCTTAACCAGAATGGCCTAGGGAAAAAATACACATACCGTTGTAATCGGGCGAGTTTCTACTTTCAGATGCAATCGGAATTTTTGGGTTAGGTCAATCCGTTCGCGACATATGGGAGTTTGAAGCTAAGAAATGGTTGAGAAGACAACAAATTTTTCGCACTTCTGCTGCTCCAATCGCTTAACCAGAATGGCCTAGGGGAAAAATAAACATACCGTTGTAATCGGGCGTGTTTCTACTTTCAAATGCAATAGGAATTTTTGGGTTAGGTCAATCCGTTCGCGAGATATGACAGTTTGAAGCTAAGAAATGGTTGAGAAGCCAACAAATTTTTCGCACTTCTGCTGCTCCAATCGCTTAACCAGAATGGCCTAGGGCAAAAATACACATACCGTTGTAATCGGGCGTGTTTCTACTTTCAAATGCAATAGGAATTTTTGGGGTAGGTCAATCCGTTCGCGAGATATGACAGTTTGAAGCTAAGAAATGGTTGAGAAGAGAACAAATTTTTCACAATTCTGCTGCTCCAAACGCTTAACCAGAATGGCCTAGGGAAAAAATACGCATACCGTTGTAATCGGGCGAGCTTCTACTTTCAGTTGCAATAGGAATTTTTGGATTAGGTCAATCCGTTCGTGACATATGGCAGTTTGAAGCTAAGAAATGGTTGAGAAGACAACAAATTTTTCGCAATTCTGCTGCTCCAAACGCTTAACCAGAATGGCCTAGGGAAAAAATACACATACCGTTGTAATCGGGCGAGTTTCTACTTTCAGATGCAACAGGAATTTTTGGGTTAGGTCAATCCGTTCGCGAGATATGGGAGTTTGAAGCTAAGAAATGGTTGAGAAGACAACAAATTTTTCGCACTTCTGCTGCTCCAAACGCTTAACCAGAATGGCCTAGGGAAAAAATACACATACCGTTGTAATCGGGCGAGATTCTACTTTCAGATGCAATAGGTATTTTTGGGTTAGGTCAATCCGTTCGTGACATATGGCAGTTTGAAAATAAGAAATGGTTGAGAAGACAACAAATTTTTCGCAATTCCGATTCTCCAAACGCTTAACCAGAATGTCCTAGGGGAAAAATACACGTACCGTTGTAATCGGGCGAGTTTCTACTTTCATTTACAATAGGAATTTTTGGATTAAGTCAATCCGTTCGCGAGATATGGGACTTTGAAGACAAGAAATGGTTGAGAAGGCAAAAAATTTTTCCTAATTCTGCTGCTCCAAACGCTTAACCAGAATGGCCTAGGGAAAAAATACACATACCGTTGTAATCGGGCGAGTTTCTACTTTCAGATGCAACAGGAATTTTTGGGTTAGGTCAATCCGTTCGCGAGATATGGGAGTTTGAAGCTAAGAAATGGTTGAGAAAGCAACAAATTTTTCGCACTTCTGCTGCTTCAAACGCTTAACCAGAATGGCCTAGGGAAAAAATACACATACCGTTGTAATCGGGCGAGTTTCTACTTTCAGATGCAATCGGAATTTTTGGGTTAGGTCAATCCGTTCGCGACATATGGGAGTTTGAAGCTAAGAAATGGTTGAGAAGCCAACAAATTTTTCGCACTTCTGCTGCTCCAATCGCTTAACCAGAATGGCCTAGGGCAAAAATACACATACCGTTGTAATCGGGCGTGTTTCTACTTTCAAATGCAATAGGAATTTTTGGGTTAGGTCAATCCGTTCGCGAGATATGACAGTTTGAAGCTAAGAAATGGTTGAGAAGAGAACAAATTTTTCACAATTCTGCTGCTCCAAACGCTTAACCAGAATGGCCTAGGGAAAAAATACGCATACCGTTGTAATCGGGCGAGCTTCTACTTTCAGTTGCAATAGGAATTTTTGGATTAGGTCAATCCGTTCGTGACATATGGCAGTTTGAAGCTAAGAAATGGTTGAGAAGACAACAAATTTTTCGCAATTCTGCTGCTCCAAACGCTTAACCAGAATGGCCTAGGGAAAAAATACACACACCGTTGTAATCGGGCGAGTTTCTACTTTCAGATGCAATAGGAATTTTTGGGTTAGGTCAATCCGTTCGTGACATATGGGAGTTTGAAGCTAAGACATGGTTGAGAAGACAACAAATTTTTCGCAATTCTGCTGCTCCAATCGCTTAACCAGAATGGCCTAGGGGAAAAATACACATACCGTTGTAATCGGGCGTGTTTCTACTTTCAAATGCAATAGGAATTTTTGGGTTAGGTCAATCCGTTCGCGAGATATGACAGTTTGAAGCTAAGAAATGGTTGAGAAGCCAACAAATTTTTCGCACTTCTGCTGCTCCAATCGCTTAACCAGAATGGCCTAGGGCAAAAATACACATACCGTTGTAATCGGGCGAGTTTCTACTTTCAGATGCAACAGGAATTTTTGGGTTAGGTCAATCCGTTCGCGAGATATGGGAGTTTGAAGCTAAGAAATGGTTGAGAAGACAACAAATTTTTCGCACTTCTGCTGTTCCAAACGCTTAACCAGAATGGCCTAGGGAAAAAATACACATACCGTTGTAATCGGGCGAGTTTCTACTTTCAGATGCAATAGGTATTTTTGGGTTAGGTCAATCCGTTCGTGACATATGGCAGTTTGAAAATAAGAAATGGTTGAGAAGACAACAAATTTTTCGCAATTCCGATTCTCCAAACGCTTAACCAGAATGTCCTAGGGGAAAAATACACGTACCGTTGTAATCGGGTGAGTTTCTACTTTCATTTACAATAGGAATTTTTGGATTAAGTCAATCCGTTCGCGAGATATGGGACTTTGAAGACAAGAAATGGTTGAGAAGGCAAAAAATTTTTCCTAATTCTGCTGCTCCAAACGCTTAACCAGAATGGCCTAGGGAAGAAATACACATACCGTTGTAATCGGGCGAGTTTCTACTTTCAGATGCAACAGGAATTTTTGGGTTAGGTCAATCCGTTCGCGAGATATGGGAGTTTGAAGCTAAGAAATGGTTGAGAAAACAACAAATTTTTCGCACTTCTGCTGCTCCAAACGCTTAACCAGAATGGCCTAGGGAAAAAATACACATACCGTTGTAATCGGGCGAGTTTCTACTTTCAGATGCAATAGGAATTTTTGGGTTTGGTCAATCCGTTCGCGACATATGGCAGTTTGAAGCTAAGAAATGGTTGAGAAGACAACAAATTTTTCGCAATTCTGCTGCTCCAAACGCTTAACCAGAATGTCCTAGGGGAAAAATACACGTACCGTTGTAATCGGGCGAGTTTCTACTTTGTAATGCAATAGGAATTTTTGGTTAGTTCAATCCGTTCGCGAGATATGAGAGATTGAAGCTAAGAAATGGTTGAGAAGAGAACAAATTTTTCGCAATTCTGCTGCTCCAAACGCTTAACCAGAATGGCCTAGGGAAAAAATACGCATACCGTTGTAATCGGGCGGGTTTCTACTTTCAGATGCAACAGGAATTTTTGGGTTAGGTCAATCCGTTCGCGAGATATGGGATTTTGAAGCTAAGAAATGGTTGAGAAGACAACAAATTTTTCGCACTTCTGCTGCTCCAAACGCTGAACCAGAATGGCCTAGGGAAAAAATACACATACCGTTGTAATCGGGCGAGTTTCTACTTTCAGATGCAATAGGAATTTTTGGGTTTGGTCAATCCGTTCGCGACATATGGCAGTTTGAAGCTAAGAAATGGTTGAGAAGACAACAAATTTTTCGCAATTCTGCTGCTCCAAACGCTTAACCAGAATGTCCTAGGGGAAAAATACACATACCGTTGTAATCGGGCGAGTTTCTACTTTCAGATGGAATAGGAATTTTTGGGCTAGGTCAATCCGTTCGTGACATATGGCAGTTTGAAGATAAGAAATGGTTGAGAAGACAACAAATTTTTCGCAATTCTGCTGCTCCAAACGCTTAACCAGAATGGCCTAGGGAAAAAATACGCATACCGTTGTAATCGGGCGAGTTTCTACTTTCAGTTACAATAGGAATTTTTGGATTAAGCCAATCCGTTCGCGAGATATGGGACTTTGAAGCTAAGAAGTTGTTGACAAGACAACAAATTTTCCGCACTTCTGCTGCTCCAATCGCTTATCCAGAATGGCCTAGGGGAAAAATACACGTACCGTTGTAATCGGGCGAGTTTCTACTTTCAGATGCAATAGGAATTTTTGGGTTAGGTCAATCCTTTCGTGACATATGGCAGTTTGAAGATAAGAAATGGTGGAGAAGACAACCACTTTTTCGCAATTCTGCTGCTCCAAACGCTTAACCAGAATGGCCTAGGGAAAAAATACGCATACCGTTGTAATCGGGCGAGTTTCTACTTTCAGATGCAACAGGAATTTTTGGGTTAGGTCAATCCGTTCGCGAGATATGGGAGTTTGAAGCTAAGAAATGGTTGAGAAGACAACAAATTTTTCGCACTTCTGCTGCTCCAAACGCTTAACCAGAATGGCCTAGGGCAAAAATACACATACCGTTGTAATCGGGCGAGTTTCTACTTTCAGATGCAATAGGAATTTTTGGGTTAGGTCAATCCGTTCGTGACATATGGCAGTTTGAAGATAAGAAATGGTTGAGAAGACAACAAATTTTTCGCAATTCTGATGCTCCAAACGCTTAACCAGAATGTCCTAGGGGAAAAATACACGTACCGTTGTAATCGGGCGAGTTTCTACTTTCATTTACAATAGGAATTTTTGGATTAAGTCAATCAGTTCGCGACATATGGGACTTTGAAGACAAGAAATGGTTGAGAAGGCAAAAAATTTTTCGCAATTCTGCTGCTCCAAACGCTTAACCAGAATGTCCTAGGGGAAAAATACACGTACCGTTGTAATCGGGCGAGTTTCTACTTTGTAATGCAATAGGAATTTTTGGGTTAGTTCAATCCGTTCGCGAGATATGAGTGTTTGAAGCTAAGAAATGGTTGAGAAGAGAACAAATTTTTCGCAATTCTGCTGCTCCAATCGCTTATCCAGAATGGCCTAGGGAAAAAATACACATACCGTTGTAATCGGGCGAGTTTCTACTTTCAGATGCAACAGGAATTTTTGGGTTAGGTCAATCCGTTCGCGAGATATGGGAGTTTGAAGCTAAGAAATGGTTGAGAAGACAACAAATTTTTCGCACTTCTGCTGCTCCAAACGCTTAACCAGAATGGCCTAGGGAAAAAATACACATACCGTTGTAATCGGGCGAGTTTCTACTTTCAGATGCAATAGGAATTTTTGGGTTTGGTCAATCCGTTCGCGACATATGGGAGTTTCAAGCTAAGAAATGGTTCAGAAGAGAACAAATTTTTTGCAATTCTGCTGCTCCAAACGCTTAACCAGAATGGCCTAGGGGAAAAATACGCATACCGTTGTAATCGCGCGAGTTTCTACTTTCAGATGCAACAGGAATTTTTGGGTTAGGTCAATCCGTTCGCGAGATATGGGAGTTTGAAGCTAAGAAATGGTTGAGAAGACAACAAATTTTTCGCACTTCTGCTGTTCCAAACGCTTAACCAGAATGGCCTAGGGAAAAAATACACATACCGTTGTAATCGGGCGAGTTTCTACTTTCAGATGCAATAGGTATTTTTGGGTTAGGTCAATCCGTTCGTGACATATGGCAGTTTGAAAATAAGAAATGGTTGAGAAGACAACAAATTTTTCGCAATTCCGATTCTCCAAACGCTTAACCAGAATGTCCTAGGGGAAAAATACACGTACCGTTGTAATCGGGTGAGTTTCTACTTTCATTTACAATAGGAATTTTTGGATTAAGTCAATCCGTTCGCGAGATATGGGACTTTGAAGACAAGAAATGGTTGAGAAGGCAAAAAATTTTTCCTAATTCTGCTGCTCCAAACGCTTAACCAGAATGGCCTAGGGAAGAAATACACATACCGTTGTAATCGGGCGAGTTTCTACTTTCAGATGCAACAGGAATTTTTGGGTTAGGTCAATCCGTTCGCGAGATATGGGAGTTTGAAGCTAAGAAATGGTTGAGAAAACAACAAATTTTTCGCACTTCTGCTGCTCCAAACGCTTAACCAGAATGGCCTAGGGAAAAAATACACATACCGTTGTAATCGGGCGAGTTTCTACTTTCAGATGCAATAGGAATTTTTGGGTTTGGTCAATCCGTTCGCGACATATGGCAGTTTGAAGCTAAGAAATGGTTGAGAAGACAACAAATTTTTCGCAATTCTGCTGCTCCAAACGCTTAACCAGAATGTCCTAGGGGAAAAATACACGTACCGTTGTAATCGGGCGAGTTTCTACTTTGTAATGCAATAGGAATTTTTGGTTAGTTCAATCCGTTCGCGAGATATGAGAGATTGAAGCTAAGAAATGGTTGAGAAGAGAACAAATTTTTCGCAATTCTGCTGCTCCAAACGCTTAACCAGAATGGCCTAGGGAAAAAATACGCATACCGTTGTAATCGGGCGAGTTTCTACTTTCAGATGCAACAGGAATTTTTGGGTTAGGTCAATCCGTTCGCGAGATATGGGATTTTGAAGCTAAGAAATGGTTGAGAAGACAACAAATTTTTCGCACTTCTGCTGCTCCAAACGCTGAACCAGAATGGCCTAGGGAAAAAATACACATACCGTTGTAATCGGGCGAGTTTCTACTTTCAGATGCAATAGGAATTTTTGGGTTTGGTCAATCCGTTCGCGACATATGGCAGTTTGAAGCTAAGAAATGGTTGAGAAGACAACAAATTTTTCGCAATTCTGCTGCTCCAAACGCTTAACCAGAATGTCCTAGGGGAAAAATACACATACCGTTGTAATCGGGCGAGTTTCTACTTTCAGATGGAATAGGAATTTTTGGGCTAGGTCAATCCGTTCGTGACATATGGCAGTTTGAAGATAAGAAATGGTTGAGAAGACAACAAATTTTTCGCAATTCTGCTGCTCCAAACGCTTAACCAGAATGGCCTAGGGAAAAAATACGCATACCGTTGTAATCGGGCGAGTTTCTACTTTCAGTTACAATAGGAATTTTTGGATTAAGCCAATCCGTTCGCGAGATATGGGACTTTGAAGCTAAGAAGTTGTTGACAAGACAACAAATTTTCCGCACTTCTGCTGCTCCAATCGCTTATCCAGAATGGCCTAGGGGAAAAATACACGCACCGTTGTGATCGGGCGAGTTTCTACTTTCAGATGCAATAGGAATTTTTGGGTTAGGTCAATCCTTTCGTGACATATGGCAGTTTGAAGATAAGAAATGGTGGAGAAGACAACCACTTTTTCGCAATTCTGCTGCTCCAAACGCATAACCAGAATGGCCTAGGGAAAAAATACGCATACCGTTGTAATCGGGCGAGTTTCTACTTTCAGATGCAACAGGAATTTTTGGGTTAGATCAATCCGTTCGCGAGATATGGGAGTTTGAAGCTAAGAAATGGTTGAGAAGACAACAAATTTTTCGCACTTCTGCTGCTCCAAACGCTTAACCAGAATGGCCTAGGGAAAAAATACACATACCGTTGTAATCGGGCGAGTTTCTACTTTCAGATGCAATAGGAATTTTTGGGTTAGGTCAATCCGTTCGTGACATATGGCAGTTTGAAGATAAGAAATGGTTGAGAAGACAACAAATTTTTCGCAATTCTGATGCTCCAAACGCTTAACCAGAATGTCCTAGGGGAAAAATACACGTACCGTTGTAATCGGGCGAGTTTCTACTTTCATTTACAATAGGAATTTTTGGATTAAGTCAATCAGTTCGCGAGATATGGGACTTTGAAGACAAGAAATGGTTGAGAAGGCAAAAAATTTTTCGCAATTCTGCTGCTCCAAACGCTTAACCAGAATGTCCTAGGGGAAAAATACACGTACCGTTGTAATCGGGCGAGTTTCTACTTTGTAATGCAATAGGAATTTTTGGGTTAGTTCAATCCGTTCGCGAGATATGAGTGTTTGAAGCTAAGAAATGGTTGAGAAGAGAACAAATTTTTCGCAATTCTGCTGCTCCAATCGCTTAACCAGAATGGCCTAGGGAAAAAATACACATACCGTTGTAATCGGGCGAGTTTCTACTTTCAGATGCAACAGGAATTTTTGGGTTAGGTCAATCCGTTCGCGAGATATGGGAGTTTGAAGCTAAGAAATGGTTGAGAAGACAACAAATTTTTCGCACTTCTGCTGCTCCAAACGCTTAACCAGAATGGCCTAGGGAAAAAATACACATACCGTTGTAATCGGGCGAGTTTCTACTTTCAGATGCAATAGGAATTTTTGGGTTTGGTCAATCCGTTCGCGACATATGGGAGTTTCAAGCTAAGAAATGGTTCAGAAGAGAACAAATTTTTTGCAATTCTGCTGCTCCAAACGCTTAACCAGAATGGCCTAGGGAAAAAATACGCAAACAGTTGTAATCGGGCGAGTTACTACTTTCAGACGCAGCAGGAATTTTTGTGTTTGGTCAATCCGTTCGCGAGATATGGGAGTTTGAAGCTAAGAAATGGTTGAGAAGAGAACAAATTTTTCGCAATTCTGCTGCTCCCAACGCTTAACCAGAATGGCCTAGGGGAAAAATACACGTACCGTTGTAATCGGGCGAGTTTCTACTTTCAGACGCAACAGAAATTTTTGGGTTAAGTCAATCCGTTCGCGAGATATGGGAGTTTAAAGCCAAGAAATGGTTGAGAAGGCAAAAAATTTTTCGCAATTCTGCTGCTTCAAACACTTAACCAGAATGGCCTAGGGAAAAAATACACATACCGTTGTAATCGGGCGTGTTTCTACTTTCAGTTGCAATAGGAATTTTTGGGTTAGGTCAATCCGTTCGCGAGATATGGGACTTTGAAGCTAAGAAATGTTTGGGAAGGCAAAAAATTTTTCGCAATTCTGCTGCTCCAAACGCTTAACCAGAATGGCCTAGGGAAAAAATACACATGCCGTTGTAATCGGGCGAGATTCTACTTTCAGATGCAATAGGAATTTTTGGATTTGGTCAATCCGTTCGCGAGATATGGGAGTTTCAAGCTAAGAAATGGTTCAGAAGAGAACAAATTTTTTGCAATTCTGCTGCTCCAAACTCTTAACCAGAATGGCCTAGGGAAAAAATACACATACCGTTGTAATAGGGCGAGTTTCTACTTTCAGACGCAACAGAAATTTTTGGGTTAGGTCATTCGTTCGCGAGATATGGGAGTTTAAAGCCAAGAAATGGTTGAGAAGGCAAAAAATTTTTCGCAATTCTGCTGCTTCAAACGCTTAACCAGAATGGCCTAGGGAAAGAATACACATACCGTTGTAATCGGGCGAGTTTCTACTTTCTAATGCAATAGGAATTTTTGGGTTAGTTCAATCCGTTCGCGAGATATGAGAGTTTGAAGCTAAGAAATGGTTGGGGAGAGAACAAATTTTTCGCAATTCTGCTGCTCCAAACGCTTAACCAGAATGGCCTAGGGAAAAAATACGTATACCGTTGTAATCGGGCGAGTTTCTACTTTCAGTTACAATAGGAATTTTTGGATTAAGCCAATCCGTTCGCGAGATATGGGACTTTGAAGCTAAGAAATGGTTGACAAGACAACAAATTTTCCGCACTTCTGCTGCTCCAATCGCTTATCCAGAATGGCCTAGGGGAAAAATACACGTACCGTTGTAATCGGGCGAGTTTCTACTTTCAGATGCAATAGGAATTTTTGGGTTAGGTCAATCCTTTCGTGACATATGGCAGTTTGAAGATAAGAAATGGTGGAGAAGACAACCAATTTTTCGCAATTCTGCTGCTCCAAACGCTTAACCAGAATGGCCTAGGGAAAAAATACACGTACCGTTGTAATCGGGCGAGTTTCTACTTTCAGACGCAACAGAAATTTTTGGGTTAAGTCAATCCGTTCGCGAGATATGGGAGTTTAAAGCCAAGAAATGGTTGAGAAGGCAAAAAATTTTTCGCACTTCTGCTGCTCCAAACGCTTAACCAGAATGGCCTAGGGAAAAAATACCCATACCGTTGTAATCGGGCGAGTTTCTACTTTCAGATGGAATAGGAATTTTTGGGCTAGGTCAATCCGTTCGTGACATATGGCAGTTTGAAGATAAGAAATGGTTGAGAAGACAACAAATTTTTCGCAATTCCGCTGCTCCAAACGCTTAACCAGAATGGCCTAGGGAAAAAATACGCAAACAGTTGTAATCGGGCGAGTTACTACTTTCAGACGCAGCAGGAATTTTTGTGTTTGGTCAATCCGTTCGCGAGATATGGGAGTTTGAAGCTAAGAAATGGTTGAGAAGAGAACAAATTTTTCGCAATTCTGCTGCTCCCAACGCTTAACCAGAATGGCCTAGGGGAAAAATACACGTACCGTTGTAATCGGGCGAGTTTCTACTTTCAGACGCAACAGAAATTTTTGGGTTAAGTCAATCCGTTCGCGAGATATGGGAGTTTAAAGCCAAGAAATGGTTGAGAAGGCAAAAAATTTTTCGCAATTCTGCTGCTTCAAACGCTTAACCAGAATGGCCTAGGGAAAAAATACACATACCGTTGTAATCGGGCGTGTTTCTACTTTCAGTTGCAATAGGAATTTTTGGGTTAGGTCAATCCGTTCGCGAGATATGGGACTTTGAAGCTAAGAAATGTTTGGGAAGGCAAAAAATTTTTCGCAATTCTGCTGCTCCAAACGCTTAACCAGAATGGCCTAGGGAAAAAATACACATGCCGTTGTAATCGGACGAGATTCTACTTTCAGATGCAATAGGAATTTTTGGATTTGGTCAATCCGTTCGCGAGATATGGGAGTTTGAAGCTAAGAAATGGTTGAGAAGACAACAAATTTTTCGCACTTCTGCTGCTCCAAACGCTTAACCAGAATGGCCTAGGGAAAAAATACACATACCGTTGTAATCGGGCGAGTTTCTACTTTCAGATGCAATAGGTATTTTTGGGTTAGGTCAATCCGTTCGTGACATATGGCAGTTTGAAAATAAGAAATGGTTGAGAAGACAACAAATTTTTCGCAATTCCGATTCTCCAAACGCTTAACCAGAATGTCCTAGGGGAAAAATACACGTACCGTTGTAATCGGGCGAGTTTCTACTTTCATTTACAATAGGAATTTTTGGATTAAGTCAATCCGTTCGCGAGATATGGGACTTTGAAGACAAGAAATGGTTGAGAAGGCAAAAAATTTTTCCTAATTCTGCTGCTCCAAACGCTTAACCAGAATGGCGTAGGGAAGAAATACACATACCGTTGTAATCGGGCGAGTTTCTACTTTCAGATGCAACAGGAATTTTTGGATTAGGTCAATCCGTTCGCGAGATATGGGAGTTTGAAGCTAAGAAATGGTTGAGAAAACAACAAATTTTTCGCACTTCTGCTGCTCCAAACGCTTAACCAGAATGGCCTAGGGAAAAAATACACATACCGTTGTAATCGGGCGAGTTTCTACTTTCAGATGCAATAGGAATTTTTGGGTTTGGTCAATCCGTTCGCGACATATGGCAGTTTGAAGCTAAGAAATGGTTGAGAAGACAACAAATTTTTCGCAATTCTGCTGCTCCAAACGCTTAACCAGAATGTCCTAGGGGAAAAATACACGTACCGTTGTAATCGGGCGAGTTTCTACTTTGTAATGCAATAGGAATTTTTGGGTTAGTTCAATCCGTTCGCGAGATATGAGAGATTGAAGCTAAGAAATGGTTGAGAAGAGAACAAATTTTTCGCAATTCTGCTGCTCCAAACGCTTAACCAGAATGGCCTAGGGAAAAAATACGCATACCGTTGTAATCGGGCGAGTTTCTACTTTCAGATGCAACAGGAATTTTTGGGTTAGGTCAATCCGTTCGCGAGATATGGGATTTTGAAGCTAAGAAATGGTTGCGAAGACAACAAATTTTTCGCACTTCTGCTGCTCCAAACGCTGAACCAGAATGGCCTAGGGAAAAAATACACATACCGTTGTAATCGGGCGAGTTTCTACTTTCAGATGCAATAGGAATTTTTGGGTTTGGTCAATCCGTTCGCGACATATGGCAGTTTGAAGCTAAGAAATGGTTGAGAAGAGAACAAATTTTTCGCAATTCTGCTGCTCCAAACGCTGAACCAGAATGGCCTAGGGAAAAAATACGCATACCGTTGTAATCGGGCGAGTTTCTACTTTCAGATGCAACAGGAATTTTTGGGTTAGGTCAATCCGTTCGCGAGATATGGGAGTTTGAAGCTAAGAAATGGTTGAGAAGACAACAAATTTTTCGCAATTCTGATGCTCCAAACGCTTAACCAGAATGTCCTAGGGGAAAAATACACGTACCGTTGTAATCGGGCGAGTTTCTACTTTCATTTACAATAGGAATTTTTGGATTAAGTCAATCAGTTCGCGAGATATGGGACTTTGAAGATAAGAAATGTTTGAGAAGACAACAAATTTTTCGCAATTCTGCTGCTCCAAACGCTTAACCAGAATGGCCTAGGGAAAAAATACGCAAACAGTTGTAATCGGGCGAGTTACTACTTTCAGACGCAGCAGGAATTTTTGTGTTTGGTCAATCCGTTCGCGAGATATGGGAGTTTGAAGCTAAGAAATGGTTGAGAAGAGAACAAATTTTTCGCAATTCTGCTGCTCCCAACGCTTAACCAGAATGGCCTAGGGGAAAAATACACGTACCGTTGTAATCGGGCGAGTTTCTACTTTCAGACGCAACAGAAATTTTTGGGTTAAGTCAATCCGTTCGCGAGATATGGGAGTTTAAAGCCAAGAAATGGTTGAGAAGGCAAAAAATTTTTCGCAATTCTGCTGCTTCAAACACTTAACCAGAATGGCCTAGGGAAAAAATACACATACCGTTGTAATCGGGCGTGTTTCTACTTTCAGTTGCAATAGGAATTTTTGGGTTAGGTCAATCCGTTCGCGAGATATGGGACTTTGAAGCTAAGAAATGTTTGGGAAGGCAAAAAATTTTTCGCAATTCTGCTGCTCCAAACGCTTAACCAGAATGGCCTAGGGAAAAAATACACATGCCGTTGTAATCGGGCGAGATTCTACTTTCAGATGCAATAGGAATTTTTGGATTTGGTCAATCCGTTCGCGAGATATGGGAGTTTCAAGCTAAGAAATGGTTCAGAAGAGAACAAATTTTTTGCAATTCTGCTGCTCCAAACTCTTAACCAGAATGGCCTAGGGAAAAAATACACATACCGTTGTAATCGGGCGAGTTTCTACTTTCAGACGCAACAGAAATTTTTGGGTTAGGTCATTCGTTCGCGAGATATGGGAGTTTAAAGCCAAGAAATGGTTGAGAAGGCAAAAAATTTTTCGCAATTCTGCTGCTTCAAACGCTTAACCAGAATGGCCTAGGGAAAGAATACACATACCGTTGTAATCGGGCGAGTTTCTACTTTCTAATGCAATAGGAATTTTTGGGTTAGTTCAATCCGTTCGCGAGATATGAGAGTTTGAAGCTAAGAAATGGTTGGGAAGAGAACAAATTTTTCGCAATTCTGCTGCTCCAAACGCTTAACCAGAATGGCCTAGGGAAAAAATACGCATACCGTTGTAATCGGGCGAGTTTCTACTTTCAGTTACAATAGGAATTTTTGGATTAAGCCAATCCGTTCGCGAGATATGGGACTTTGAAGCTAAGAAATGGTTGACAAGACAACAAATTTTCCGCACTTCTGCTGCTCCAATCGCTTATCCAGAATGGCCTAGGGGAAAAATACACGTACCGTTGTAATCGGGCGAGTTTCTACTTTCAGATGCAATAGGAATTTTTGGGTTAGGTCAATCCTTTCGTGACATATGGCAGTTTGAAGATAAGAAATGGTGGAGAAGACAACCAATTTTTCGCAATTCTGCTGCTCCAAACGCTTAACCAGAATGGCCTAGGGAAAAAATACACGTACCGTTGTAATCGGGCGAGTTTCTACTTTCAGACGCAACAGAAATTTTTGGGTTAAGTCAATCCGTTCGCGAGATATGGGAGTTTAAAGCCAAGAAATGGTTGAGAAGGCAAAAAATTTTTCGCACTTCTGCTGCTCCAAACGCTTAACCAGAATGGCCTAGGGAAAAAATACCCATACCGTTGTAATCGGGCGAGTTTCTACTTTCAGATGGAATAGGAATTTTTGGGCTAGGTCAATCCGTTCGTGACATATGGCAGTTTGAAGATAAGAAATGGTTGAGAAGACAACAAATTTTTCGCAATTCCGCTGCTCCAAACGCTTAACCAGAATGGCCTAGGGAAAAAATACGCAAACAGTTGTAATCGGGCGAGTTACTACTTTCAGACGCAGCAGGAATTTTTGTGTTTGGTCAATCCGTTCGCGAGATATGGGAGTTTGAAGCTAAGAAATGGTTGAGAAGAGAACAAATTTTTCGCAATTCTGCTGCTCCCAACGCTTAACCAGAATGGCCTAGGGGAAAAATACACGTACCGTTGTAATCGGGCGAGTTTCTACTTTCAGACGCAACAGAAATTTTTGGGTTAAGTCAATCCGTTCGCGAGATATGGGAGTTTAAAGCCAAGAAATGGTTGAGAAGGCAAAAAATTTTTCGCAATTCTGCTGCTTCAAACGCTTAACCAGAATGGCCTAGGGAAAAAATACACATACCGTTCTAATCGGGCGTGTTTCTACTTTCAGTTGCAATAGGAATTTTTGGATTAAGTCAATCCGTTCGCGAGATATGGGACTTTGAAGACAAGAAATGGTTGAGAAGGCAAAAAATTTTTCCTAATTCTGCTGCTCCAAACGCTTAACCAGAATGGCCTAGGGAAGAAATACACATACCGTTGTAATCGGGCGAGTTTCTACTTTCAGATGCAACAGGAATTTTTGGATTAGGTCAATCCGTTCGCGAGATATGGGAGTTTGAAGCTAAGAAATGGTTGAGAAAACAACAAATTTTTCGCACTTCTGCTGCTCCAAACGCTTAACCAGAATGGCCTAGGGAAAAAATACACATACCGTTGTAATCGGGCGAGTTTCTACTTTCAGATGCAATAGGAATTTTTGGGTTTGGTCAATCCGTTCGCGACATATGGCAGTTTGAAGCTAAGAAATGGTTGAGAAGACAACAAATTTTTCGCAATTCTGCTGCTCCAAACGCTTAACCAGAATGTCCTAGGGGAAAAATACACGTACCGTTGTAATCGGGCAAGTTTCTACTTTGTAATGCAATAGGAGTTTTTGGGTTAGTTCAATCCGTTCGCGAGATATGAGAGATTGAAGCTAAGAAATGGTTGAGAAGAGAACAAATTTTTCGCAATTCTGCTGCTCCAAACGCTTAACCAGAATGGCCTAGGGAAAAAATACGCATACCGTTGTAATCGGGCGAGTTTCTACTTTCAGATGCAACAGGAATTTTTGGGTTAGGTCAATCCGTTCGCGAGATATGGGATTTTGAAGCTAAGAAATGGTTGAGAAGACAACAAATTTTTCGCACTTCTGCTGCTCCAAACGCTGAACCAGAATGGCCTAGGGAAAAAATACACATACCGTTGTAATCGGGCGAGTTTCTACTTTCAGATGCAATAGGAATTTTTGGGTTTGGTCAATCCGTTCGCGACATATGGCAGTTTCAAGCTAAGAAATGGTTGAGAAGAGAACAAATTTTTCGCAATTCTGCTGCTCCAAACGCTGAACCAGAATGGCCTAGGGAAAAAATACGCATACCGTTGTAATCGGGCGAGTTTCTACTTTCAGATGCAACAGGAATTTTTGGGTTAGGTCAATCCGTTCGCGAGATATGGGAGTTTGAAGCTAAGAAATGGTTGAGAAGACAACAAATTTTTCGCACTTCTGCTGCTCCAAACGCTTAACCAGAATGGCCTAGGGAAAAAATACACATACCGTTGTAATCGGGCGAGTTTCTACTTTCAGATACAATAGGAATTTTTGGGTTAGGTCAATCCGTTCGTGACATATGGCAGTTTGAAGATAAGAAATGGTTGAGAAGACAACAAATTTTTCGCAATTCTGATGCTCCAAACGCTTAACCAGAATGTCCTAGGGGAAAAATACACGTACCGTTGTAATCGGGCGAGTTTCTACTTTCATTTACAATAGGAATTTTTGGATTAAGTCAATCAGTTCGCGAGATATGGGACTTTGAAGATAAGAAATGTTTGAGAAGACAACAAATTTTTCGCAATTCTGCTGCTCCAAACGCTTAACCAGAATGGCCTAGGGAAAAAATACGCAAACAGTTGTAATCGGGCGAGTTACTACTTTCAGACGCAGCAGGAATTTTTGTGTTTGGTCAATCCGTTCGCGAGATATGGGAGTTTGAAGCTAAGAAATGGTTGAGAAGAGAACAAATTTTTCGCAATTCTGCTGCTCCAAACGCTTAACCAGAATGGCCTAGGGAAAAAATACACGTACCGTTGTAATCGGGCGAGTTTCTACTTTCAGACGCAACAGAAATTTTTGGGTTAGGTCAATCCGTTCGCGAGATATGGGAGTTTGAAGCTAAGAAATGGTTGAGAAGACAACAAATTTTTCGCACTTCTGCTGCTCCAAACGCTTAACCAGAATGGCCTAGGGAAAAAATACACATACCGTTGTAATCGGGCGAGTTTCTACTTTCAGATACAATAGGAATTTTTGGGTTAGGTCAATCCGTTCGTGACATATGGCAGTTTGAAGATAAGAAATGGTTGAGAAGACAACAAATTTTTCGCAATTCTGATGCTCCAAACGCTTAACCAGAATGTCCTAGGGGAAAAATACACGTACCGTTGTAATCGGGCGAGTTTCTACTTTCATTTACAATAGGAATTTTTGGATTAAGTCAATCAGTTCGCGAGATATGGGACTTTGAAGATAAGAAATGTTTGAGAAGACAACAAATTTTTCGCAATTCTGCTGCTCCAAACGCTTAACCAGAATGGCCTAGGGAAAAAATACGCAAACAGTTGTAATCGGGCGAGTTACTACTTTCAGACGCAGCAGGAATTTTTGTGTTTGGTCAATCCGTTCGCGAGATATGGGAGTTTGAAGCTAAGAAATGGTTGAGAAGAGAACAAATTTTTCGCAATTCTGCTGCTCCAAACGCTTAACCAGAATGGCCTAGGGAAAAAATACACGTACCGTTGTAATCGGGCGAGTTTCTACTTTCAGACGCAACAGAAATTTTTGGGTTAAGTCAATCCGTTCGCGAGATATGGGAGTTTAAAGCCAAGAAATGGTTGAGAAGGCAAAAAATTTTTCGCACTTCTGCTGCTCCAAACGCTTAACCAGAATGGCCTAGGGAAAAAATACCCATACCGTTGTAATCGGGCGAGTTTCTACTTTCAGATGGAATAGGAATTTTTGGGCTAGGTCAATCCGTTCGTGACATATGGCAGTTTGAAGATAAGAAATGGTTGAGAAGACAACAAATTTTTCGCAATTCCGCTGCTCCAAACGCTTAACCAGAATGGCCTAGGGAAAAAATACGTAAACAGTTGTAATCGGGCGAGTTACTACTTTCAGACGCAGCAGGAATTTTTGTGTTTGGTCAATCCGTTCGCGAGATATGGGAGTTTGAAGCTAAGAAATGGTTGAGAAGAGAACAAATTTTTCGCAATTCTGCTGCTCCCAACGCTTAACCAGAATGGCCTAGGGGAAAAATACACGTACCGTTGTAATCGGGCGAGTTTCTACTTTCAGACGCAACAGAAATTTTTGGGTTAAGTCAATCCGTTCGCGAGATATGGGAGTTTAAAGCCAAGAAATGGTTGAGAAGGCAAAAAATTTTTCGCAATTCTGCTGCTTCAAACGCTTAACCAGAATGGCCTAGGGAAAAAATACACATACCGTTGTAATCGGGCGTGTTTCTACTTTCAGTTGCAATAGGAATTTTTGGGTTAGGTCAATCCGTTCGCGAGATATGGGACTTTGAAGCTAAGAAATGTTTGGGAAGGCAAAAAATTTTTCGCAATTCTGCTGCTCCAAACGCTTAACCAGAATGGCCTAGGGAAAAAATACACATGCCGTTGTAATCGGACGAGATTCTACTTTCAGATGCAATAGGAATTTTTGGATTTGGTCAATCCGTTCGCGAGATATGGGAGTTTCAAGCTAAGAAATGGTTCAGAAGAGAACAAATTTTTTGCAATTCTGCTGCTCCAAACTCTTAACCAGAATGGCCTAGGGAAAAAATACACATACCGTTGTAATCGGGCGAGTTTCTACTTTCAGACGCAACAGAAATTTTTGGGTTAGGTCATTCGTTCGCGAGATATGGGAGTTTAAAGCCAAGAAATGGTTGAGAAGGCAAAAAATTTTTCGCAATTCTGCTGCTTCAAACGCTTAACCAGAATGGCCTAGGGAAAGAATACACATACCGTTGTAATCGGGCGAGTTTCTACTTTCTAATGCAATAGGAATTTTTGGGTTAGTTCAATCCGTTCGCGAGATATGAGAGTTTGAAGCTAAGAAATGGTTGGGAAGAGAACAAATTTTTCGCAATTCTGCTGCTCCAAACGCTTAACCAGAATGGCCTAGGGAAAAAATACGCATACCGTTGTAATCGGGCGAGTATCTACTTTCAGTTACAATAGGAATTTTTGGATTAAGCCAATCCGTTCGCGAGATATGGGACTTTGAAGCTAAGAAATGGTTGACAAGACAACAAATTTTCCGCACTTCTGCTGCTCCAATCGCTTATCCAGAATGGCCTAGGGGAAAAATACACGTACCGTTGTAATCGGGCGAGTTTCTACTTTCAGATGCAATAGGAATTTTTGGGTTAGGTCATTCCTTTCGTGACATATGGCAGTTTGAAGATAAGAAATGGTGGAGAAGACAACCAATTTTTCGCAATTCTGCTGCTCCAAACGCTTAACCAGAATGGCCTAGGGAAAAAATACACATACCGTTGTAATCGGGCGAGTTTCTACTTTCAGATGCAACAGGAATTTTTGGGTTAGGTCAATCCGATCGCGAGATATGGGAGTTTGAAGCTAAGAAATGGTTGAGAAGACAACAAATTTTTCGCACTTCTGCTGCTCCAAACGCTTAACCAGAATGGCCTAGGGAAAAAATACACATACCGTTGTAATCGGGCGAGTTTCTACTTTCAGATGCAATAGGAATTTTTGGGTTAGGTCAATCCGTTCGTGACATATGGCAGTTTGAAGATAAGAAATGGTTGAGAAGACAACAAATTTTTCGCAATTCTGATGCTCCAAACGCTTAACCAGAATGTCCTAGGGGAAAAATACACGTACCGTTGTAATCGGGCGAGTTTCTACTTTCATTTACAATAGGAATTTTTGGACTAAGTCAATCAGTTCGCGAGATATGGGACTTTGAAGACAAGAAATGGTTGAGAAGGCAAAAAATTTTTCGCAATTCTGCTGCTCCAAACGCTTAACCAGAATGTCCTAGGGGAAAAATACACGTACCGTTGTAATCGGGCGAGTTTCTACTTTGTAATGCAATAAGAATTTTTGGGTTATTTCAATCCGTTCGCGAGATATGAGAGTTTGAAGCTAAGAAATGGTTGAGAAGAGAACAAATTTTTCGCAATTCTGCTGCTCCAAACGCTTAACCAGAATGGCCTAGGGGAAAAATACGCATACCGTTGTAATCGGGCGAGTTTCTACTTTCAGTTACAATAGGAATTTTTGGGTTAGGTCAATCCGTTCGTGACATATGGCAGTTTGAAGATAAGAAATGGTTGAGAAGAGAACAAATTTTTCGCAATTCTGCTGCTGCAAACGCTTAACCAGAATGGCCTAGAGAAAAAATACACATACCGTTGTAATCGGGCGAGTTTCTACTTTCAGATGCAATAGGAATTTTTGGGTTAGGTCAATCCGTTCGTGACATATGGCAGTTTGAAGATAAGAAATGGTTGAGAAGAGAACAAATTTTTCGCAATTCTGCTGCTGCAAACGCTTAACCAGAATGGCCTAGAGAAAAAATACACGTACCGTTGCAATCGGGCGAGCTTCTACTTTCAAATGCAATTGGAATTTTTGGGTTAGGTCAATCCTTTCGTGACATATGGCAGTTTGAAGATAAGAAATGTTTGAGAAGACAACAAATTTTTCGCAATTCTGCTGCTCCAAACGCTTAACCAGAATGGCCTAGGGAAAAAATACACATACCGTTGTAATCGGGCGAGTTTCTACTTTCAGATGCAACAGGAATTTTTGGGTTAGGTCAATCCGTTCGCGAGATTTGGGAGTTTGAAGCTAAGAAATGGTTGAGAAAACAACAAATTTTTCGCACTTCTGCTGCTCCAAACGCTTAACCAGAATGGCCTAGGGAAAAAATACACATACCGTTGTAATCGGGCGAGTTTCTACTTTCAGATGCAATAGGAATTTTTGGGTTTGGTCAATCCGTTCGCGACATATGGCAGTTTGAAGCTAAGAAATGGTTGAGAAGACAACAAATTTTTCGCAATCCTGCTGCTCCAAACGCTTAACCAGAATGTCCTAGGGGAAAAATACACGTACCGTTGTAATCGGGCGAGTTTCTACTTTGTAATGCAATAGGAATTTTTGGGTTAGTTCAATCCGTTCGGGAGATATGAGAGTTTGAAGCTAAGAAATGGTTGAGAAGAGAACAAATTTTTCGCAATTCTGCTGCTCCAAACGCTTAACCAGAATGGCCTAGGGAAAAAATACGAATACCGTTGTAATCGGGCGAGTTTCTACTTTCAGTTACAATAGGAATTTTTGGATTAAGACAATCCGTTCGCGAGATATGGGACTTTGAAGACAAGAAATGGTTGAGAAGAGAACAAATTTTTCGCAATTCTGCTGCTCCAAACGCTTAACCAGAATGGCCTAGGGAAAAAATACACATACCGTTGTAATCGGGCGAGTTTCTACTTTCAGATGCAATAGGAGTTTTTGGGTTAGGTCAATCCGTTCGCGAGATATGGGAGTTTGAAGACAAGAAATGGTTGAGAAGGCAAAAAATTTTTCGCAATTCTGCTGCTCCAAACGCTTAACCAGAATGGCCTAGGGAAAAAATACACATACCGTTGTAATCGGGCGAGTTTCTACTTTCAGATGCAATAGGAATTTTTGGGTTAGATCAATCCTTTCGTGACATATGGCAGTTTGAAGATAAGAAATGGTTGAGAAGACAACAAATTTTTCGCAATTCTGCTGCTCCAAACGCTTAACCAGAATGGCCTAGGGAAAAAATACGCATACAGTTGTAATCGGGCGAGTTTCTACTTTCAGACGCAGCAGGAATTTTTGTGTTTGGTCAATCCGTTCGCGAGATATGGGAGTTTGAAGCTAAGAAATGGTTGAGAAGAGAACAAATTTTTCGCAATTCTGCTGCTCCAAACGCTTAACCAAAATGGCCTAGGGAAAAAATACACATACCGTTGTAATCGGGCGAGTTTCTACTTTCAGATGCAGTAGGAATTTTTGGGTTTGGTCAATCCGTTCGCGACATATGGCAGTTTGAAGCTAAGAAATGGTAGAGAAGACAACAAATTTTTCGCAATTCTGCTGCTCCAAACGCTTAACCAGAATGTCCTAGGGGAAAAATACACGTACCGTTGTAATCGGGCGAGCTTCTACTTTGTAATGCAATAGGAATTTTTGGATTAGTTCAATCCGTTCGCGAGATATGAGAGTTTGAAGCTAAGAAATAGTTGAGAAGAAAACAAATTTTTCGCAATTCTGCTGCTGCAAACGCTTAACCAGAATGGCCTAGGGAAAAAATACACATACCGTTGTAATCGGGCGAGTTTCTACTTTCAGATGCAGTAGGAATTTTTGGGTTTGGTCAATCCGTTCGCGACATATGGCAGTTTGAAGCTAAGAAATGGTAGAGAAGACAACAAATTTTTCGCAATTCTGCTGCTCCAAACGCTTAACCAGAATGTCCTAGGGGAAAAATACACGTACCGTTGTAATCGGGCGAGCTTCTACTTTGTAATGCAATAGGAATTTTTGGATTAGTTCAATCCGTTCGCGAGATATGAGAGTTTGAAGCTAAGAAATAGTTGAGAAGAGAACAAATTTTTCGCAATTCTGCTGCTCCGAACGCTTAACCAGAATGGCCTAGGGAAAAAATACACATACCGTTGTAAACGGGCGAGTTTCTACTTTCAGATGCAATAGGAATTTTTGGGTTAGTTCAATCCGTTCGCGACATATGGCAGTTTGAAGCTAAGAAATGGTTGAGGAGACAACAAATTTTTCGCAATTCTGCTGCTCCAAACGCTTAACCAGATTGGCCTAGGGGAAAAATACACGTACCGTTGTAATCGGGCGAGTTTCTACTTTCTAATGCAATAGGAATTTTTGTGTTAGTTCAATCCGTTCGCGAGATATGAGAGTTTGAAGCTATGAAATGGTTGGGAAGAGAACAAATTTTTCGCAATTCTGCTGCTCCAAACGCTTAACCAGAATGGCCTAGGGAAAAAATACGCATACCGTTGTAATCGGGCGAGTTTCTACTTTCAGTTACAATAGGAATTTTTGGATTAAGCCAATCCGTTCGCGAGATATGGGACTTTGAAGCTAAGAAATGGTTGACAAGACAACAAATTTTCCGCAATTCTGCTGCTCCAATCGCTTATCCAGAATGGCCTAGGGGAAAAATACACGTACCGTTGTAATCGGGCGAGTTTCTACTTTCAGATGCAATAGGAATTTTTGGGTTAGGTCAATCCTTTCGTGACATATGGCAGTTTGAAGATAAGAAATGGTGGAGAAGACAACCAATTTTTCGCAATTCTGCTGCTCCAAACGCTTAACCAGAATGGCCTAGGGAAAAAATACACATACCGTTGTAATCGGGCGAGTTTCTACTTTCAGATGCAACAGGAATTTTTGGGTTAGGTCAATCCGTTCGCGAGATATGGGAGTTTGAAGCTAAGAAATGGTTGAGAAGACAACAAATTTTTCGCACTTCTGCTGCTCCAAACGCTTAACCAGAATGGCCTAGGGAAAAAATACACATACCGTTGTAATCGGGCGAGTTTCTACTTTCAGATGCAATAGGAATTTTTGGGTTAGGTCAATCCGTTCGTGACATATGGCAGTTTGAAGATAAGAAATGGTTGAGAAGACAACAAATTTTTCGCAATTCTGATGCTCCAAACGCTTAACCAGAATGTCCTAGGGGAAAAATACACGTACCGTTGTAATCGGGCGAGTTTCTACTTTCATTTACAATAGGAATTTTTGGATTAAGTCAATCAGTTCGCGAGATATGGGACTTTGAAGACAAGAAATGGTTGAGAAGGCAAAAAATTTTTCGCAATTCTGCTGCTCCAAACGCTTAACCAGAATGTCCTAGGGGAAAAATACACGTACCGTTGTAATCGGGCGAGTTTCTACTTTGTAATGCAATAAGAATTTTTGGGTTAGTTCAATCCGTTCGCGCGATATGAGAGTTTGAAGCTAAGAAATGGTTGAGAAGAGAACAAATTTTTCGCAATTCTGCTGCTCCAAACGCTTAACCAGAATGGCCTAGGGAAAAAATACACATACCGTTGTAATCGGGCGAGTTTCTACTTTCAGATGCAATAGGAGTTTTTGGGTTAGGTCAATCCGTTCGCGAGATATGGGAGTTTGAAGACAAGAAATGGTTGAGAAGGCAAAAAATTTTTCGCAATTCTGCTGCTCCAAACGCTTAACCAGAATGGCCTAGGGAAAAAATACACATACCGTTGTAATCGGGCGAGTTTCTACTTTCAGATGCAACAGGAATTTTTGGGTTAGGTCAATCCTTTCGTGACATATGGCAATTTGAAGATAAGAAATGGTTGAGAAGACAACAAATTTTTCGCAATTCTGCTGCACCAAACTCTTAACCAGAATGTCCTAGGGGAAAAATACACGTACCGTTGTAATCGGGCGAGCTTCTACTTTGTAATGCAATAGGAATTTTTGGATTAGTTCAATCCGTTCGCGAGATATGAGAGTTTGAAGCTAAGAAATAGTTGAGAAGAAAACAAATTTTTCGCAATTCTGCTGCTGCAAACGCTTAACCAGAATGGCCTAGGGAAAAAATACACATACCGTTGTAATCGGGCGAGTTTCTACTTTCAGATGCAGTAGGAATTTTTGGGTTTGGTCAATCCGTTCGCGACATATGGCAGTTTGAAGCTAAGAAATGGTAGAGAAGACAACAAATTTTTCGCAATTCTGCTGCTCCAAACGCTTAACCAGAATGTCCTAGGGGAAAAATACACGTACCGTTGTAATCGGGCGAGCTTCTACTTTGTAATGCAATAGGAATTTTTGGATTAGTTCAATCCGTTCGCGAGATATGAGAGTTTGAAGCTAAGAAATAGTTGAGAAGAGAACAAATTTTTCGCAATTCTGCTGCTCCGAACGCTTAACCAGAATGGCCTAGGGAAAAAATACACATACCGTTGTAAACGGGCGAGTTTCTACTTTCAGATGCAATAGGAATTTTTGGGTTAGT